>NC_056729.1:131088021-131423021 GCF_019279795.1 Protopterus annectens
AAAACATTAAAGGTTGGTTTTGTTGTCTCTTACAGAAAAATAGACCAATTCAGGTTAAACAAAAGCTATAATCTAGGGATACTATTATACAGTGCAGTCAAAGAAAAGGGGACAAAAAAGAAGATTTTTTAAGATGACTTTTTTGTCTTTTCAAGCAAAGCAGAATACAGTAATAATATGAAAGGAAAATACCAAGTTTTAGGTAAAGACATTTAAAATAATGCAAATATAAGAATACAAATCATAGTTGTGCTAAGGAATCAGCAAAAATTTGATTAACAAGAAAAATAACTAAACAGTTCAAAGACTTACTATAACAGGAAGTACTAAAACTCAAAGTGCTCTTTAAAAGCTTAAACCTCTGAGGGCCTTCACCAACAGCGTATTCGTCATGGAGTAAACCACAGGCAACTAGGTTTTAAAAGAGTGAACCACTAGGCAAGCCTAAGGGCAATATAGCATTTGAATGAACCCAGTGCCCGGGCAGCAAGCTAATGTACACTCCAGGAGAGACAGAGACCATTAGCACTGACTGAACCTAGAAACTTTCAAACAGTTCAGGAACAGCAAGCCTGTAACTGGACTTTCTTAACTCTCAGCAAAGTGGGAGAAATGCAAGAATATTTGTTGTTTTTGTTTTTACAGAGATAGCAGAGGTTCACAAGTAATATCAAGTTATAACAGTGCAGTAAATGACCCCACACAAGAGTGCTAGGTCAAGGACAGAAAATATGCAAGTTTTAAGAAAAAAACGATTTAAAATTAAGTGCAAACAGGAAATTCAGCAAACAGCTTTTGGTTGTGCTCTAAATACAGCTACTAATACAGAAATCAAGTTTAACAAGCCAGAAAATGCTTAAGCTAGGCAGCTATGCAGAAAAACTTAGCAAATAAACAGAGAAAAAATACTTAAAATCTCAAAAGTGGCTCCCTTCTTCTCTCAGCGTTTTTTCCTCTTGGAGGGTGCTTCACCAACAGCCAACAAGCCTGAAAAGACGCTCAAACCACGAGGCAACTAGGTTTTAAGAGAGGAAGATGAAGGAGTTATGGAAATGACCCCTAGTGGCCAATAAAACTACAGTTTCAAGTCAGTAACCACCTCTCCGGGGGGCAGGGAAGCTGCTCAATGTTAGTCACTGCCACTGATGAACACAGAGACCCTCCTTCAGCCCAAGCAAAAATGGCCTCACCGAAACTTTCAAACAGTTCAGGAACAGCAAGCCTGTAACTGAACTTTTTTAACTCTCAGAAAAGTGGGAAAAAAGCAAGATTTTTTTGTTGTTTTGTTTTTTACAGAGATAGCAGAGGTTCACAAGTAATATCAAGTTATAACAGTGCAGTAAATGACCCCACACAAGAGTGCTATGTCAAGAACAGAAAATATGCAAGTTTTAAGAAAAAAACGATTTAAAATTAAGTGCAAACAGGAAATTCAGCAAACAGCTTTTGGTTGTGCTCTAAATACAGCTACTAATACAGAAATCAAGTTTAACAAGCCAGAAAATGCTCAAGCTAGGCAGCTATGCAGAAAAACTTAGCAAATAAACAGAGAAAAATACTTAAAATCTCAAAAGTGGCTCCCTTCTTCTCTCAGCATTTTTTCCTCTTGGAGGGTGCTTCACCAACAGCCAACAAGCCTGAAAAGATGCTCAAACCACGAGGCAACTAGGTTTTAAGAGAGGAAGATGAAGGAGTTATGGAAATGACCCCTAGTGGCCAATAAAACTACAGTTTCAAGTCAGTAACCACCTCTCCGGGGGGCAGGGAAGCTGCTCAATGTTAGTCACTGCCACTGATGAGCACAGAGACCCTCCTTCAGCCCAAGCAAAAATGGTCTCACAGAAACTTTCAAACAGTTCAGGAACAGCAAGCCTGTAACTGAACTTTTTTAACTCTCAGAAAAGTGGGAAAAAGCAAGATTTTTTTTGTTGTTTTGTTTTTACAGAGATAGCAGAGGTTCACAAGTAATATCAAGTTATAACAGTGCAGTAAATGACCCCACACAAGAGTGCTAGGTCAAGGACAGAAAATATGCAAGTTTTAAGAAAAAAACGATTTAAAATTAAGTGCAAACAGGAAATTCAGCAAACAGCTTTTGGTTGTGCTCTAAATACAGCTACTAATACAGAAATCAAGTTTAACAAGCCAGAAAATGCTCAAGCTAGGCAGCTATGCAGAAAAACTTAGCAAATAAACAGAGAAAAAATACTTAAAATCTCAAAAGTGGCTCCCTTCTTCTCTCAGCGTTTTTTCCTCTTGGAGGGTGCTTCACCAACAGCCAACAAGCCTGAAAAGACTTAGTTAGTGCGGTGCGCACCTCTGCGCAAGCATGTTTGGTTTTCGCTAATTGGCGCGATGCGCAGCTCTGTGCAAAGCTATTGCACTAGTTAAACCAGTGCTTAGCTATGGGCAATTATTCTTACATGTGCTTAATATTGGTAAACGTTGCTTAGCAGTGCTTCACATTGCTTAAGATAGGTTACTTATGCATTCATTAGTATGCATGACCATTTCACTTTCTTATATATATATTTAAAATATCGTTCACTACTACATAGGCCATTTCGATGCATTTTAATAAAATTTAAAAGGTAAATGTCAGGAATTATTTTTATGCACAGATGTCCTACAGAAAATGGAAAGGGGAGTGCTGGTACTTAAACCGGGAATACCTCCTCTTTGTGTGAAGGCTCTACCACTACACTATTGCTATTTGGCTTAATTTGCATATAAGTGGTTTATTATCCTCTTTGATGTCTAAACTGTTAACTGTAGCTAAGCAATGGGCACACCCATGCGCACACGCTCAAATACAGGCAGCTATATCGTGAAAATTAAAAAAAAAATTGTTTTACATTTTATTTCATTTGTACAGGGCTTTTGAATGTGGGGGAGTGTAGTGTTGGGGGTATACACATTTGAGCAGACACGCTCATATCTGCTGACATTTGCAGATTTAGGCACTTGCAGGGGCGTGGATATTTGGACTGCTCCGCAGTCTGACACGCCCCCTGCACTCCTATATGCTCCGTGTTAGCCAGGGAGTTGAGTCAGTGAAACCTCATACATATGCATGATGCACTGATGTCATACTCTTAGACGGCAATCTCCAAGTAGGGCTTCGTTCGTCCTGCACGGAGGATTACTGAATCCCCCCCAAAGTAATAGAGGGTGATGTTTTGGGTGTTGAAGGAAGACAGGCATTAGCACTTTTAATAATAATTTAAGGGATAATAATTATGAACATGAAAGACAGAAAAGAAGTAGATTTGTGACATGGTGTAGTAAAAGCATTTGATAGAGTTAATCATGAGGCCATATGGAATAGAAAACAAAAGACAGTAAATGTTATGGAAATTGCATGTTAAAATAAGGGACTGGTGAGTGAAATTGTAGTAAGAAATGAAACCTTGTTGAAAAAAAGCTGGACTTAGAGAAACTGAAGTGTGAGTGATGTGCTGAGATAAAGAAAATGAGTCTGTTATATTACTCTAGGAAAGAAATTAGTACATTAATAGTGAAGTTAAGGGAATATGAATATGTGATGAGTCACTGGAAAAAAAAAGACTATTTACATAGTGGAGAAGTTTTAATTTATCAAATGCATGTTAAGTACATATAAATTAGGAAGCTATTATATTTATAAAATGTACATATGTTTCCATTTAAGATGGAAAAACAATTTGGAGTAATTATTCAGTTCTTTTGAAGGGAAGTCAATATTGAACCATGTATAAAAAGAATAGTATTATGTAAAAAAGAGGGTTGAATTAAAAAAAATCATACTGTATGTTTAGCACCTATGCATTTTTGGGGCAATAAAGAATGTTAAATAGACAGAAATAAAAATGATGGGAACATGTTATAAAAAGTATAAAAACATATGGAAATATGAAGGTGGAAAAAGAACTGGAAATAAAAACAATAAAAAAATGGAAGAAAAAGAATATGTAAACATAATATAGTTACAAAAGATAAAAGTTAATGGGACTGATGACAATGTAAAAGAATGGCATAATAATATAATATAATATAATATAATATAATATAATATAATATAATATAATAAAACATAATATAATATACCAAGGGAAATATTATTTTGTATACCAAAAGAAAGAACTGAGAGAAGAAATAACAATTGCTTTAAAAGCAGAAGAAAGAGATTTGAAAACTTTTATGAAGTCAGGTATTTTTGGTGGAGAGTTTTATTAGATGAATTAATTGGAAAAAGTAATATGGAATATAAAGGAAAAAATGTGATGAATGTAATGAGGAAGAAAGAGCAAAATATTTTAGATGCAAAAATGAACAGTATTGGGAAACATGGAAAAGTATATATGAATGGCGAGGATTCAGAAATATTAACATGGAAATTATTTTATGTAGTAAGTATAGGAAAGAAAAATGTGAAATTGCTAAAAGCAATAGAATTTTTCTGACAATATGGGTACTATATAAGAGAAGATGTGAAGGATTGTTACATATCAAAATGAGACAAGATGAAGATGCATCAGATAAAATAAAATAATGGTTATGGAAGAAAGGATGAGGGGGATAGAGAGATGGAAGAAAGCATGAGAAATGGAAGAAAGGATGAGGGGGATAGAGAGATGGAAGAAAGGATGAGAAATGGAAGAAAGGATGAGGTGGATAGAGAGAGGGATTATAAAGAAAAAAATCCAGTAATTAAAGTTATATTATTGTAATGAGAATGCAATTATCACGAACAAACTGAAACGGCTCAAACTTTGGATACCAAAAACGACAATGAAGTGAATGTGTTTAGCGCTTTCTTCCACTTTATTCATAACATGGACTTCCTCAGAAAAACGGGAACTCTCCCATGTTCCCGTTTTTATACATTACAGGATGTGATGTCATGTTGATCTCACACATTTTTTGTTCATACTAATAGTCAAAGTGTAACACTACAATTTAAAATTCTTTCATTATTTTTAAATAAATAATTAGTGATACACTATAATGTGAAATCATGTTCTTACTAAAAATATATATACAAAAAAACAATTATTTATATAAAAAATTATTATGTCTGTGTGTGTGTGTACACACAAAAATACAACTATAATAATATTATAAAATATATAATAATCTGAGCAATGAAGAATACACATGATTATACACAATTTAATCATGATACAACTTGCACCCTCCCTCAACACACACGCACCCTCACACAAACTGACATACACACACACATTATGTAGGTAAAACAATAAGATGTCTAAAAAGACGTATTTATGAGCATACTTTGGCCATAAAAAACAAAGACATAAACAATTCTTTGGCAAGACATGCTTTGGTTTGCACGGACTTTAAAAAGTTTGAATTCTTTGTTTTGGATAGACTTGAAAAAGGAGTGTTAAAGGGTGATATCAATAATAAATTAGAACAGAAAGAAACACTATGGCAGTTGGTATTAGGCGCTGACACTTCACCTGGATTAAATGATTCAATTAATATTAAATGTTTTCTATTAAATAGATAAAATGTTTTTGTGAAATATACAATATTAGGAATTTTTTAATTTGAATGTATTCAAGAGAAAGGTAATTCACATTAACATTCTATGAAATTTGATTAATGTTAAATTAATGAATAGATTACATTTGATAGAATGATATTCTAAAGTGATTATTGTTGGATATATATATTTTTATTAGTATGGCGAAAAATACATACACAATATACAATTATCATTCATTTAGAGTTTACATCCATTGTGTGTGTGTATGTGTGTGTGTGGGGGTGTGTTCATTTTGAGGTGTGCGTGTGTGTGTGTGTTGTCCTAGTGCGTGTGTGTGTGTGTGTGTGTATGTCAGTTTGTGTGAGGGTGCGTGTGTGTTGAGGGAGGGTGCAAGTTGTATCATGATTAAATTGTGTATATTCATGTGTATTCTTTATTGCTCAGATTATTATATATTTTATAATATTATTATAGCTGTATTTTTGTGTGTACACACACACACAGACATAATAATTTTTTTATATAAATAATTGTTTTTCTGTATATTTTTAGTAAGAACATGATTTCACATTATAGTGCATCACTAATTATTTATTTAAAAATAATGAAAGAATTTTAAATTGTAGTGTTATACTTTGACTATTAGTATGAACACAAAATGTGTGAGATCAACATGACATCACATCCTGTAATGTATAAAAACGGGAACATGGGAGAGTTCCCGTTTTTCTGAGGAAGTCCATGTTATGAATAAAGTGGAAGAAAGCGCTAAACACATTCACTTCATTGTCGTTTTTGGTATCCAAAGTTTGAGCCGTTTCAGTTTGTTCGTGTTTATTGGTTTTCTGGCTAGTCCGGATTTGGTATCCTGTTTCGTAATTTGAGAATGCAATTATGTTTATTGTTAAGACAGACTAGCAGTTTTGATGAAAATGTAAATATTGTAAATATGATAATGTTAATAGGATGATGTAAATAATGTTAGGACAAGAAAAAATAAAGCAACTCCTTCTCTTTCTTTTACCTCCCCTCCACCCTGCTTCATTCATTCTAGACATTCAGGTGCCACCATCCATCATAGTGACTACCTGCTCCTCATTCCCCTAGTGTGCTGGGGCTGGCATGGATCTTAAGGGTGTCCTAGAGCAGTGCCAAGAACTGCTTCTGCCCTGCCCCCAATGCATAGCTTCCCTAAGGGAGCGTTTATAATGAATGCTCTCTGCCCTGATGGGTATACTCATTCCTCCCTGCCAGCACCTTTGATGCCTAGGCCTCTATTTAGTGCTAGGTTAACTGAATTATAGTTAAAGCTTTATTCCTCTATGCCATGGTGCTGGCTAACCCCTGCTCTTTTTGGTCTGAGCTGCTCCATGGAACCAGTGGGCTACTACTTGGTTCAGACACTTCAAGCATGGTAGATGATAGCAAGCACAATGCTGAGAGTGATGGGGGGGGCTTGTAGAGCCCAGGTATAGATACGGAAGACATAGTTATAACCAATTTTAATGGTGGAAGACTTGAAACACAAGTCTTAATGGGTTTAACAAAGAGGAAGAGGAAAATATGGAGAGGAGGCTGATAATTCTGTACAAATATTGACATTCAATGTAAATAGTATATAAAATGATATTGGGAGTTTATTAATGACTGAATGAGGTAAGAAATTAAGAATGGATTTGATATACTTGTTGGACATCATACCTATCAACCTCTAAGTGCAAGAAATCTGGACAAAGCCTAAAATAATGGGGGGAGGAGGAACAAAGGCGTAAGTTGCTAGAATAACAGGTTTTGTGTTAGCCTGCATTTTCTGTCAAAAAATATGTGAATATAACAATATAAAAATGAATAAATCACTTTGAGGTGATTAAGCATTTTCATCCTTCATTAATTACCGAACTTCATCAGAACCATAAAACTTCACTTTGTAACATAATGAGCAAATTGTGTCTCAAAACTAAACCAATGATCATAAGGTTGCTATAGAAAGATAAAACATTAAGTTACCAAGTTTCAGGAATAAAATTCATTTGAATAATTTGTTGCTCTGTGACATATGAACTATTGAAATAATAGTTGATCATATCCACAACCAGTGAATAAAAGAACATAATACAGGTAAAAAAAATGTTGTTGTATCTTGTAACATCCCCTAAGTAAATTTGAATAATAAAGGGGGGGGGGTAATCTCATACAATTTGATATAGGAAATACTTATATAAAACCCTAAGTTCTAAAACAAATTAATAAACTCTAAAACAAGTATAAAATGCACTGTTATAGTGATTATTCAAGATCCTAAGTAGAAATTTGATCGTAATAAATCTTGAACACTTTGTGATAAGATTGATCTGTTACTAAACACCTAAAAACTGAGCCATGAAAACCAGTCTATATTATGATTACAAATATTCAAAAAAATACATTTATGCCAACAAAGAATGAGATCAACATAGCTTACAGGAAGATTGATTTGTTTCTGGATGACTGTTTGTTACAAGGTATTATTTTCCCCTATAGAACAACAATTTTTAACAATAACAAATTTTTATTATTATGATTATTTTACATTTGTTAACTGGGTTAGTCCAGCTGAGCATTAGCTCATTTGCAGTGGAGACCCAAGGAGAAAAACTCTGCAATCAGTATTAACATTTCATATACAGTCAGCAAGAAAATTGCATTGGCAGCTAAAACAATTAGTTAGAGAAATAACATTTTACAATAAAATTTTACAGAAAACAGTTGGGTACAAATGTTAGAGATCAAACTGCAAAAAGCATTTACAACAAACCATACAGAAAAGCAGTAGAGTACGATGTCAGAATTCTTACAACAAAATGTTAGGTACAATGTCAATGTAGAGAAGACAGCGTTCATTATTCCTAAGTAGTTATATACAGTATAGGTACAGATGGAGTAGTAAGGTAATGTAGAGGTTAAGCAATGAGACATTGAGGTAGATGAATATTAAGACAGACAGTGGAAAAGAAAGGAGAGATGAGAGACAGATGCTAGGGTTAGGTAGTTTCAGGGAAGATGACTACAATGGCATGACCATTTATTTATTAGGTATTCCTGAGTGGCTAGTTTGAAATGTTTTGTTTGGTCAAGGGACCTAATTTCTAGGGGTAGTTGGTGCCAAGTTATAGCAGGGTTATAGTTATAGAGTAAACACCCTGATTTGATTTTGGCTTTATAGATCTGTAGGAAGTCTTGGTCTGAACTATGTAGTGCCTTGGTTGGGGAATATTTAGTTATAATTGATTGAAGGCTAAGGCAGAAAGATGGTAGACAGAGAATGGAGTGGATAATTAACAGTTGCTGTAGTAGCAGCAAATGAGGGAATTCGAGTCACTGCAATTGTTTAAGAGATAGTCAGTGGTGTGACGTGTAGGTTTGGTTTGCAGCAAATCTGGCAATTTTATTATACGTAGATTCAAGTCTGGTTATGAGTATGGTGTTAAGATTTGTGTATAACTGAGAGCTATAAAGGAAGGTGGGAAGAAGAAATGCATGGGACAGAGTTATTCTGGCTGAGTTGGTTAAATGTCTTTTCTTTCGGTAAAGGAGTCCGAGTTTCTGGTGAATCTTTTTGATAGAGGTGGTGATTTGGAAATCAAATTTAAGTTGATCATCTATTATGACTCCTAGAAGTTTAGTGCAAGGGTCAGAGGTAATGACAGTGTTATTGATAGAGAGGATGAAAAATGTTGTTTTGAGATTGATGAGGTTTTTTGGGAGGAGGAGTAGGAGCTTAGTTTTCTTAGGGCTGAGAATTAATTTGTTGTCACAAAGCCATGTCTCATGATGTTTGGGTAGTAGAGTGGAGGTCAGATGGACTGTCAGCAATGGTGAATCCTACTGTTCCATCTGTTTTTTGCATCCCTAAGACACATAAAAGGGGAAGTACCTGGAAAAATTTCTTGGAATACAAAGAGCTAAAATGGCAGTTAAAATTAAATGCTTTAAACTTTTTGGGATTAAACAAACATATTTCTATTACCCCAGTATTAAAAATAAAGAGTGGTAAGTTTTGAATATATCCACATTTGTTTATTCCAGTTTTTGTTGGCATAATGTTATTCTTTTTGAATATTTGTAAGCATAATATAGACTGTTTTCTTTTTGGTAATTAATAAAGTATAAAAGCACTTAACTACCTCAAAGTGATTTATTCATTCCTTTATTGTTATATTCAAGTATTTTGGGCAGTTTATTTTTACAAATTTTACCTACGACTGCAATTATATAAGCATTTCAGAAGTAGTGCTTTGTTTGGAAGATATTTCTATACATAGTGGGATATTATGTGAAGATATAGGATTTCATTTTAGATTTGATCGTAACACTAAAGCTGTTGTTTACCTCATTCAGTGCATCTCTTGTGATGCATTTTATGTAGGGAAGACTGAGCAGTCTTTAAGAAAACAGATACAAGATCATTGCAATGACATCAAAAAGGGTAGCCCAAATAAGGCTTTGTTTAAACATTCTTTACATTGCAGTATTTTTTTTTTCATATTGGAGAAAGTGGGCAATTCCGAAAGAGCTGGACCATGGAAAGATGGTTAGGCAAACAAGAACTAATATTGCAACTTAGGTTAGATGCCCACACCTTCCCTGGCATTAATTATTAAATTTCAATTTTACTAGTGTTGAAATATAAGACTAATTTTTCTTCCTAGATGCTTTACGCTGAGTGAATATATGTTTGACAATGTTTAATATATTTTTCTGGAATACTTTTGAGTCAACACATATTAATTGTATTAGAGATTTGATTGGATATTTTCTAAGTTTGTGTTAATTGAGGTGTGTGCATTAGTTAAGTTAGGTAAATGAAAGGCGCAGTTTTGATAATGTCCAGTGTTCTAGGACAAAAGTGCTTAACTACGTTATTGTGATTTCTATTGATCGTTTACTTGCTGGATTTATAGATTTATTAAATAGTTTTGTTCAGTTGTTACTGAGTTGTTTTACATCTTTTATGTGCCTCTGACTCTAACAAAGTATCCAGGAGATGTTTCAGTAATTTTTGGATTAAACATATTTGACATTACAGTAGTAGTGCCTGGGAGTGTGGTAATATATGATAAGAAAAGAAGGGAAGAAGTGTCAGACTAATAGTGATATATGCATACACAAATATGTCTAAGATGAAAAATATGTTTGAAGAAATAAATAAACATGTAATGGAAAATCTATCAGTAATTATGGTAGGAGTCTTTTATTGTAACTTAAGGCAGACAAAAGGAAAATAATGCAGTATATTAAGGTGATGAGTTTATAAAATGTGAAGCGTTGAAAATAAGGACAATTAGGAACTGGACATATGGAAAAGGATTTTTTTAAACTGAAATAGATATACGTGATATATTCAGTTGATAAGAAGAAAGTGATAGCAGGTAGCAGCTCATAGTAGTGTATGGGTGAGAATAGGAGGCTGAAAAGAGAACATATGGAAAGTACATTGAATA
Organism: Protopterus annectens; assembly: GCF_019279795.1. Classification (NCBI taxonomy): domain Eukaryota; kingdom Metazoa; phylum Chordata; order Ceratodontiformes; family Protopteridae; genus Protopterus; species Protopterus annectens. The sequence goes on from NC_056729.1 coordinate 131,098,993, forward strand.
ACTGTTGTGGATAACAGAAAGGAAGAAATGAAGGATGAATGTATAAAATTATTGAAATAACATACGACAATGACAGTGCACTTTGAAAAGTGGGCATTTTGATTGGTGATGTATAAAATAAAAGTACTTTTCCAAAGTTGAGAATAGAATTAAAAGAAGCAGTATAACAGAAGATGAAGAAACCAAGAAAAGGTAAGAAAAAGAGATAGAAGAAGGTGGTGATGGAATAAGAGAAATAGAAAAAAATGTGTGAAAAGCTGTGAGAAAGTAAATACGATGTATAGACAGATTCTTTTTAAGAAGAAAAAGAGAAAGTTTCACATTTTTAAGAAAAGAAGTTAAAACATGAAAAGGGAAAATAAATGCAATATTCAAAGAAGACTTATAAAATATATACAAGAAAAAATAATGAAGTTGGCTGAAAATTTTATAAGTAGACTTTATGGAGAAGACAAGGAAGAACTAGAAGAAAAATGGAAAGTGAAAAGAATGTTAAGAAACATTTAGACTAGAAAATTGAAATGGGAAAATTGAAGGAAGCCATCATGGATGAAAGGGAGGAATTAGTACCTGGACTGTATAGAGTTAGTTATAAATATTATAAACAAATAGATGAAAGTGAAAAAAAATTGTGTTCATTAATTTATTGAATGAGTCATTGGAGGACTGCTCTACAGCTGGTTGAGGTAAAATTCCTCAAGCTTTATGAAAAAAATGTTGAGAGGCAGAACCTTGTTTTCCATAAAAAATCATTGTCAGTGTAATCACTAAATGTGCACTGGCAATGATTGATTTATTTGGGGATAGATCCCTTATTTGAATTGATGTGAGTTAAATGTTTCACCCTTCTGTGTTTTCGACATTATTCTTCAGAATTTTCATCATCAGCTTTCTGAAAATGGACAATTCATACTAGACTCTGGTTGAAGAAAATTATAAAGAAAGAAGAGATATGTGGTGATTTGATGAATCAATATAGAAAACGATAAAAGAAAACAAAAAACGTGAAGGCCGATTACACCTGAATACACAGATTATAAAATATTTATTAAAAGAATGCAAAAATGTGCACATAAAGTGTTGGATAAAATTATTGTGGCTGGGATTTTTGTTGAAAAAGGGAGAGAAGTGAAAAAATGTTAGTAATGGTAGAAGAAGTAGATATTGATTTTCAAAGAAAAGAAGGAGGTAAGATTAGTAATGTGGTGTAGTTAAAGCATTTGACAGGGTGAGTTTTAAGGCAATGCTGAAGATATTAGAGACATATATTAATAGAGAAGAAGTAGTGAATTTAATAAGTATGTTTTATGAAAAACATTGGGGAAAGTTATGGCAAGTGGATTGACTGGAAGATAAATATAAGTAAAAGAAGAGTTAAATAAGGGTATCCCTTGAGCATGCATCTTTTTCTATCAGTGGAGAATGGCCTCCCTATAGAAATGTCAGCAGTCATAATTCTATGATGGAGAAATAACTGTTAGAGGCATTTCTCAGCTTTATGTAGCATGTCTTTAAATGTTTTTATGTATTTAATTGACTTGTTAATGAGATGGTCTGATTGGTCAAATGTTTTTTGAATGGTTTAAAAGTGATTTGGAAGTGTATTTTATCATTTCTGATGAAGTCTTTGGGACAAATAGCAAACATTAAATTTTAACTACGCTAAAAAAGAACTTTCTCAGTTTCTCCAGTGCTTTTCTTGGTGGGTTTTTTGGTTTATTTAGGAGTTAGGATTGAACCCAGTTAAAAGAAGAGTTATATTTAACTATTTAACAAAAAGAAGACATGAGTTTAAATAAAAATGCATATGGTGTATATAGCATCTATAAACATTTTTGGTAAAAAGGAATATAAAAAAGAGAGAGATGAAAATGATAATAAAAGGTTATATGTGAAATATGAAGGAGTATTGGAAATGAAGGGGAGAAAAAAAGAAGTAGTAAGTAGGAAAAGATTAAGTCATGTATATTAATGTCTAATTAATTTGAAGGAAATGGAATGGAATGGTATAATATGGTAATGGAAAACAATACTTGCTGTATCCATGTAAAGAATTAAACGAAGAAGCAAGCAAAGAATGTTGAAAAAAATAGAAGGAAAAGGTTGAGATCTTTTATCTGGTGGGACATTTTTGTGGAGAATTTTGCTGGGTAAATTACCAGTAGAAGGCAGTATGAATAATTAATTAATAGAGGAAAGAAAATGTAATGAGGAAGAAAAAACAGAACTTTTTTATGTAAAAGGAATGACATTTTGTAGAAAGTATGGAAATGGGTAGAATTCGGAAATAGAAAAATGACTCTGGTATTGCATGGAAAGCATGAGAAAGGAAAGGAATGTGAACCTGACAAATGGAACAAAATATTTTTTTCAGCAATTTGGGTATGAGGTAATGACTGATCATTATATAATAAAAATAAGAAAGGTGGGGGGGGTGTTATATGAAATAAAAAATATGTTTATGGAAGAAAGGATGAGGATAGTGGGAAGGACAAAACATTAAAAGAAATAACAGAGAATATTGCTGATGTGACCCTGTGATTCAGACGATATGAAAAGTGCAAATATTATTACTGTGAAACTAAAAGTGTAAATATTGTGACTAACAAAATGTAAATAATCTAAAAATGCAAATGGTAATGTTTAAATAAATTGACCTCCTAATCATCTTAATAATTATTGAGAATTTTTTTGCATCTGCCAAAGCTATCACCAACTCAGGTGGATGGGAACTCAGTTTAACATCTAATCTGAAGGGTGATAGAAGGCAAGTGTCAAGAGGTTAATGTTTAAATGTCTCACAGGAATTTTAATGATTGCCTTTAGCACCATCTTCTTTGATCTCCATTCTGAGGTTTATTATATTTAACAGTAATAGATTCCATGTGTTCCTAGTAAGAAGTCTTTGTTCAGTCATTAATACTTAGCTATTGTAATTACTATTTTATTTTATTTTATTTCATTTATTTATTTTGGCACATACTTTAAACATTTTGCAGTTAATTTCATTTATATGAATTAGATTATATTTCCTTTCTTAGAGATTCTTCCTAATGTGGTGTATCACATGAAGGGTATCAACTTATGTTATCTATAGGAGAATACATTTTTGCTAATTTGTTAAAAATGACCAGTGAATTAAAATTGTCTTATTTCTTGTATCACAAAAATGTTTTATTAGCAGTTTATCTTTTCTTCAAAAATTATGTCATATGCCATCTTGTTGTTTGATATCACAAATAATTTGCTACCAGAGCATTTTTTTTGGGGGGGGTGAGGGTGAGAATTTTTGTATAGCAGTAACTTAACATTTAACTTCAGAATCCCAATGAGTTCCTATACACAGAGATAACAGATGAACAAAGAGGCATAAAATATCCAATATGGTAAAAAAAATCAATAAAACAGGTAGATTACATGAATCATTGGATTAAAAATATACACCACAATGTAACACTGGTTTTCAATAAGTTGATGTAAAATGATCCAAATCAGTTGTAAGTTAATTAAAAAATACAATTTCAGTGAACAGTAAGAGCTACTCAAAGCTGAGGACCCTATCAGCCAATTAGATAATAACTTCCAGCTATATATCCGAAGGTTTAATAAAATCCTCAGTGATTACACTAATTACCCATTTGGTTTGGTCAATTAGTGCTATGATGAGAAAATATGATTCATAGACAGGTATATTCACAATTTGAAATACTTTATTATCTCCTCATTGCCATGTCTGTGACCTAAGTACCAGCATTGGTGGACTGGATGGTATTAGTACTTTACCTAGTAGTCCATGTGTTGTGTTAGTAGAGGTACTTCCCCTATGCCCATAAAGGCACATGTTCAGACACCCATGCATAAATCCACTCTCCCAGAAATTCCCAAACACACACTTATATTCACTCATCAACAAACACTCTTTCATGCTTGATCATACTACAGCCCAACACACAGACACACACACACACACAGACACACACACACAAACATATGCACATGTCTCCATAGATATGCTAAACCCCTCCACATCCACATCTTCACATAACTTACCTGCACTATGAGTACTATCAAAAGAGTGAATTGGTGACCACTATGTTTGTATGGTAATCATGTTTTTTTTCCAGAGTAAAATTTTACTCAGGCCAGCAAATTGGAACTCACAGACAGTTCCTGGGAAGAACACATGTATAACTGACATTTGACACTCCCCTGGATTGCTACACCTGAGAGATACCTCTCGGTGCTGAGGCTCCCTTGAAGGAAAAATCTCAGTAGTAGAGTGGTCCATGAATCAGGATGGCTTAGTGTGATGCAGAAACCACCTGAGATAAGATTACTGCATTGTGCTAATCATTTCTGAATCACAGGAATAATCTTTGTTGTACAAATGTTACATTTCTGGAATATTCAAGTCACACCACTGGAGCAGCCAGCTGCCTTAGGAAGACAACTTACCTAATAGGTCAGCCCATAAAGGTTAAGATATCCTGCAGATAAGGGAGAACCAAGCCAAGTATTTATTTTAAGTACAAAATACTTCACTACCACCATGCTACCGAAAAAATAAAACTCATACAGGACCCCTCTAAATCTGAACTACCTCTCACAAATACCACAGTCTGGTAATGTCCACCCCAACCCAAAAAAAGGAAACCAGTGCTCTTTCCAAACATAGCATGGAATTTCCTGACAGTACCTTTACATTTTTCATTTTAGAACACTATGTCCTGTCAGATAGAGTTTTTCCTAAGTATATGAAAAAAATCCTATATTATCTCTGTTCATAAAGGTGGCATCTTTTTTGACATTTCTGACTTTTGGCCTATTGCAATATTATCATGTCTCTCAACATTTTTTGAAAGATGTATTCATAAGCAGCTCCTCCACTATCTTCTGTAAGAATGGCTCTTCCCATCCACCCAACATGGCTTTCACCCAGCATAGTACAACTACTTCCCCCTTTCATTCACTGACACCATAAACAAATACAGATACTTGGGCAGACATGTTTCTTCCTTAGTCCTTGACCTGTAAAAAGCTTTTGAAGCAGTTTCTTACCCTAAACTCTTATATAAACTGTGTCAACTCGGATTACCCCCTTCTTCATTACTATACTTCAGTAGCTACTTAACCGATAGACTCTTTCTCCATACCTGCAAGTCTCCACTGGTGTACCCCAAGGCTCACTTCTTGCCCCCCCCTTTAATATCTTTATCAATGACCTCTATAACTCTGTAGGTCCAGCTTCTTGTTATACAATATGCCAATGATTCTACACTTATATGTTCATCAAATAACTTGCCTCAGTTCCTCCATATCACACAAGTAGCATTTTCCTGTGGTGGGAAATGGCTCCATAATGCCCAGCTTCTCTACCCTAAAAAAACAAAGTTACTGCTAGCTACTGTTAGCTTTCCTCAAATCACAGAAGCCTGATAAAGTGAATTTTAAAATCATTTCACTAAAAAAAATTGAAATTGAAGTAGTCTTCCATACAAAACTTCTTGGATGATTATAGATGATAACCTTACATTTTACCTGTATGTTCAAAATATCATAAAAAGCCTCATCAGAAATTACAAATGCTCTGTAGTCAGTAACAACACCAAAACCACTCTTGCCACTACCAACCTTCTCCCATCTCTCTTACATGGTGAACACATACTAATCAACCATCAGGCTACAGTTAAAAATAAGCTGGTGGCATGTTATAATAAGCTGGCAAAATTTGTCACCAGCAAACAATACCACAGACACCACTGTATTACCCTTAATTAAGGCTTTGAACTGTCTCCCAACACTTAGATTACAGTCAGCTTATCTTCACACACAACATTATTCACAAAGCCAATGAATACCCTGCTTTTACTGCTATTCTCCATCCATATCATCCTAATAGACTACTTTGATCTAATGAACAGTATCTTCTCAGCATACATAAACCCCACAAATCCTCCAACCAAACTCTCTACTGATACTCATTTGCTAAAAAATGAAGTTCTGTCCTTTTGCAAATTAGATCTACCTCAAACCTCTCCAACTTCAAACTACTACTGAAAGGCGACCTAACTAACACCTGGCTCTACTCCTGCACTAGCCCAGGCTGAACTAGTCCCTCCTTCCCTTTATCACCAGTATACTTGACTATGCTGAGATAGAAGGAATTAGTAAAACTCATTTCATAGACAAAAATCAAAGACATTTTTGCTAAGGCTATACTATCAGTTCATCTCTGTTTCAAAGACTGTACTCATATTTAGTGTCAACTCTATGAACTGCAACTGGTAAATACTTTTATGAGTTGACAACGTCCTTTTTCAGCTTGTAATAGCTAGCCAAATATTTGCACTATGTATGTATAGGTTCACACTATATGAGCTGAAGCTGAATTTTTAGTAAGTTAATATGCCATTCTTTTGGATTAGAATTTGTAATAAATTTATTTGACTGCAACCATATTGTGTCAATGTAGAGTTTTTCTTACCAGGCCTCCACTGAAAATGTGATATCCCATTCAGAGTTTCCCAGTAAACAAATGTCAAATAAAAATGAATAAAATAAAAAATATATAATGTAAGGATAAATAAACCAGGATTAGATCGTTAAAGATTACTTACTATTTGATTGGAAATTAGTGCAGTCTGCACATAAATGCCATACAGTGTTGACATACAGAAATCCCAGTAAGTTTCTGGGGTGCAGAAGCTTTCATAAGCTGGATGTGATCAAGTTTTGAGTATGGGAGCTCCAGGTGTGCAAGGCAACAGTGCTCCATATGGGGGATGCTTGAGAATGTACTGCCATAAGGAGGTCTGGGGCTTGTATGTGATGCTTGATGGAAGTTATAGACCTAAGAGGGAAGCAAAAGGATTTGACAGGAACTTAAATACAGTCCTTAATGTCAGATTGTCAGCAATAATTAACAACAGATCTTGCATCTTTGATATAAATTGCAACTTGTCCCCACTACTGATAATAGTATAAGAAAAAAAACTGTCACTGGCCCCTGAGAACTACAGGAATGGTCAAAACCACCATATTGAAGGTGGCGAGTTTTATCCAATTATCAGCTGTCCAGGTGCAGATGTGCTCCAAGTCACTGGCTAAGTGATTATTGGCCATGAATTGCCAGTGTAGTGATGGTACTGCATTCTTTTATTTAAAAAACATATTCCAGATGAAGCGTGTACATGGTGAAGAATAACTGACTGCATATGCAATCCCATAGGATACTACAGTAAAGAGAGTAACAAGCAGAGGAGTTAACCTAAAGACTACTCTTTGTATTTTTTCCAGAGATGTAGGAATTAGTCCAAGTCTACACCAACAAATACCAATGAGACAATGATTAGAATAAGGAGGGAGTGGCAACACTGATTTCTAAACATAACATGATCATAAAATAAACCCCATAATGCTCATCTTACTGCCGTATCTACCACAATATCGAATTTGATTTCGAATTTGATCGAAAGTTTGTTTGTTTTTCTGTTTAATTTAACTGTGGAGGCTGCCCACTAAAGTGTGCTAGCCTGTGGATCTAATTTATCACTGTTTCTGCATTTTCTGTGTGTTTCTACCAAAAAAAAACAAAAAAACAAAAAAATAATCCTTGTTTTCCTGCCTCTCCTCGACTAGTTTAGACCAGTTTACAGGCATTGCTGTATTCTGGGCTGTGGGGTAGTTCCTGTGTTGTCCATTACCTTACTTGGATAGAAGGAAGTTTCTTTGCTCATCAGTGGGAGTGGGGAGCCTTGAGCAGCCTATCTGTCCCTGTAGGAAGTGACCTCAGCACAAGAAGCTGTAGTAATTGGTTGTTTTGGACCATTTCTAGCTCTTTTGTAGTTCACTGTTTAAAATCCGCCTCTGGGCATTTTTTTCTGGCTATATTGCTCAGACAAGCTCCTCGTGGTTCTGCAGAGTGGTCCTGGCAGCAGGGAACTCAGAAAAGTGACTACTTTCTGGATTTAAGTATCTTTGCTTTTTTTCACTTGGAATAGCTTCTGTAGCTTACCCTGAACTAGCTTGAACTGTTTTTAACTGTTTGCTGCATTATTTTAAAATCTGCACATAAAGTTACATTTTAGTCAAATTTGATCGAAAGTTTGTTTGTTTGTTTGTTTAATTTAACTGTGGAGGCTGCCCATAAAGTGTGCGAGCCTGTGTATTTAATTTATCACTGTTTCTGCATTTTCTGTGTGTTTCTACCAAAAAAATAAAAAAACAAAAAAACAATCCTTGTTTTCCCGCCTCTCCTCGACTAGTTTAGACCAGTTTACAGGCATTGCTGTATTCTGGGCTGTGGTGTAGTTCCTGTGTTGTCCATTATCTTACTTGGATAGAAGGAAGTTTCTTTGCTCACCAGTGGGAGTGGGGAGACTTGAGCAGCCTATCTGTCCCTGTAGGAAGTGACCTCAGCACAAGAAGCTGTAGTAATTGGTTGTTTTGGACCATTTCTAGCTCTTTTGTAGTTCACTGTTTAAAATCCGCGTTTGCACGGCTTTGCGCATAGCGCAGCGCTGGTTAAACAAGGTTAAACTTTTTCTGGCTCCGCCAAGTCTGCTCTTCAAATTTTCCCTTAAGGAAGCTCTACTCTTGGTATAACCAGACTACTCACTATATTATAAGTCTAGCACTTGTTCTCAATACTTCTCTACTAAGTAAGCACTCTCGTACTAAGTAAAGCACTACATCTACTTACCACCCCTGTGAATATCCACTTCCCTTAAAGGTACTGCACTCCCTTATACTGTTCTAGCATGTCAAGTGGTAGATTACTGGCGTCATCTCCAATTCAGCTGGTCAATCTGGGTATCTTGAGACAATGCTACAATTGTCTCATGTACACAGACAACCCTCTCCTCCTCCCAACAAACACAAATACATGTGAGAGATGCAACTATATAGCCAAACTGGAGGCTGAACTCTCTCAACTCAGGGCTGGCATGACCAGACAGGAGGAGATGGCAACCACACACACAACAATCCCAGTCCCACATAGACCTACCACAACTGCAAACCAAACACATAAAAACACAAAGACATACTCGGAGGCTCTAATAAAAAACTTACCAAAACAACAGAGGCTCCCAAAGCAGACATCCAAAAATCCACCACCTCAAAACAAAACAAATGCAACACATACTTCAATAAATCAGTGTGTCAACCAATCACAGCCCTTAAGGCCAAACACCTTGCCTGATACACTAGTAATAGGTGACTCTATAGTCAGACACACTGATGTCCCGCTGACCAGGCTGAACAAGGAGAAGGTGACTGTGAGCTGTCTATCGGGAGCTAGGATCAGCCACATAACACACGCACTCAGGTCACTCCAAAGCAAGTACAAATATGACTCCGTCATTGTCCATGCTGGTGTGAATGACCTGAGACGTACTTCCCTGGACTACATGGAAAGAGACATAGAGGAGCTCTCCGATTATGTAGCCCAGGCTGGTATGACCCTGACCCTGAGCAGCATCTTGCTGTCACCAAGAATGATACCACAATACAAAGACAAGATGATCAGCTTTAACAATTGGCTCAAGTACTGGTGTCATTCTAAGGGGATCCAATGTCTGTCTGCCTGGGATGACATGTTGGACAGGCTACGCTGCTTCGCAAGGGATGGCTTACATCTGTCACCACTGGGCTTCCGGATATTGGCTAAGGCTCTTGCCACCCCCATAGTGCCTCTATTAGGCAAGGCTCAAAAGACAAACCCACCTCCTTAGAAAACAAAAATGGAAAAAAACTAAGGGTAATGCTGCTCAACGCCAGAAGTCTAAATCTCAAGATGCAGGCACTTGATGCACTCCTCAGCATGGAGAACATTGACGTCTGTGCAGTAACTGAAACCTGGTTCAAGGCTCCTGAGAGCACCCCAGCGCTACCAGGCTATACCGTGTATCATGCTTTTCGGCCCCAAAACCCAGGCCGAACCACAAAGGGAGGGGGAGTGTCCATATTCATCAAGGACACCCACACCTCCAGGTTAGTAGCAACACATGAAGCATCAGAGACCATACAGGTGCAACTAACCATAGGCAAAACTGCTATACAACTGGTAGCATGTTACAGTCCACCCTCCCAATCTCAAGAACCCCACTCAGCCTTCCTGAAGACATTGGAGGATATGAATGTATCACAAAATACCATCATACTGGGAGACTTCAACTACCAAAACATAGATTGGGTACATTATTCTAGCCCTAATGCCCTAGCCCAAAGGTTCCTGGAATTCATAAATTCAAATGCACTGGAACAACTGGTTACCTCTCCCACTAGGTGAGATAATATACTAGACCTGATCGTCACAAACATGGGGGCAAAATGCTCCACACCAGAAGTATACCCCTCACTAGTAAGATCTGACCACAAACTAATCACCCTGGATATACATATCCCATCTCCACCCCCAGCACAAAAGACCACAGTGAAAAACTTCTCAAAAGCAGACTTCACTCTTCTTAAGACTGAGATGGTATCCTTTAAGCCCACTGTGCCAGTGGATACCACATCCCACAATGCCGAATCCTTCACAAATGCTTTCTATGGACATCTCCAAGAATGCATGGATCATGCAATCCCAAACAAATCCAAGTCCCTCTCCACCAAAGGTAAGCATCCTGTCTGGTGGACCTCAGCCATAAACAAATTGTATAACAAAAGAAGGAAGCTACTGCACGTCAGAGCAAAATCCCATGAAGGGAAGACATCTCTGATCAACATTAGCAGAAAACTACGTTCTCTCATAAAAACATCCAAGGCCAACTTTGAGAGAAAAATCGCTAAGGACACTAAAGATAACCACAAAGCCTTCTTCAGCTATGTTAGAAACCTGGGCGGAAACCCTCAGATATGCTCGGAGTTGGTTCAAAACAACAAAAAATACACTGAACCCACAGATATTGCCAACATTCTGGCTGACAGGTTCAGTGCAAATTTCTCCCCTCCTTCACCCCCAAAAGAAGAAATACTTATCCTAGCTGAATGTAATCTCCCTGTCATCTTAGATGTCCAAGTGAGAACCACCCTAAACAAAGCAAAAAACACAGCATCAATGGGACCTGACGGTATCCCTGGTTGCGTGTTACGTGAACTCCAAGAGGAGCTAAACCCACACATAAAAATGCTATTTAACCTTAGCCTTACTTCAGGATATGTACCTGAACACTGGCGTACAGCAACAGTGGTCCCACTCCACAAGGGGGGTGCCTCTACAGGCCCTGGAAACTACCGCCCCATAAGCTTAACCAGCCTGGTCTGCAAAGCTATGGAAAGAATCATTATGGAACTCATAAACAGAGACTTAGGGGACCTACAGACACTTGACCCCACCCAGTTCGGCTTTGTAAAGGGCAGATCCTGCCTTTTAAACCTGGTTGACTTTTTCGAAACAGTCACTAGAGCCATTGATGAGGGCGAAGCAGTCCATACAGCATACCTGGACTTAGCTAAGGCCTTCAACACAATACCCCACTCAGGCATCATAGATAAGCTCAACAGCTTAAAAGTAAACCCTTATGTCACTAAATGGGTTGCAGACTGGCTAAAGGACAGAACCCATAAAGTTAAAATCGCTGGAGCAATGTCAGACTCAAAGCCAGTCACAAGTGGTGTCCCACAGGGATCTGTCCTGGGACCCCTCTTGTTCGGCATTTACTTCTCAGATGTTAAAGCAAACATGCGAGGTCTCTGGCTGACAAAGTTCACAGATGACTGCAAACTAGGTGCCATAGTCGATACACCAGCAGACACACACATCCTACAAAAACACCTCACAGAAATGGACAACTGGTGCCAGAGTCACGGCCTTAAACTAAATGCCAAAAAATGTATAGTCATCCCCTTTGGGAAAAACAAAGTACCCACAAATTATCACATAGACAGCAACCCACTGAGTACGGAAAAAGTAATCAGAGACCTAGGGACCCAAGTCGACAGCGACCTCTCATTTGACACCCACGTTGCTAAAGTGGTTAGAAAAACATTCTACCTTGCACAGCTCATCATGAAGGGATTCACATCCAGATCCAAGGATGTCATTGTACCCCTATATTCCTCCCTCATCAGACCCATGATTGAGTACAATGCCCAATTTGGTATGTACCTCACCCGGCAATTGCAACAGCTGGAGAGACCAGAAAAGTACCTCACCAAGAGGATCAAGGGTCTCCAACATATGTCTTATTCTGCCAGACTAAAGAAACTTCACCTCTATTCAGTAGCATACCGCCTGCTCAGAGGTGATCTCTGCCTGACGTACAAGGCCATGTCAAATCAGGATCTGATGGACATGCTCCACCTCAAAAAATCCAAATCCATCAGGACCACGAGAGCTAAAGACTTAAACCTCGGCACAAGTATGAATAGGACATGCTGGAGGGATAGATTCATAACCCAGAGGCTTCCCATGCTTTGGAACAGGATCCCAGTTCGTATTAGGCAGAGCCCCTCACTGACTCTCTTCAAGAGAAATCTTGATGAGTGGATGGGAGATCGTAAGTTTATCCCAGGGGTCACATATGTGTCACTGCTAGACAGGGGCACAGTAAACTAATTCTATTATATAAGGGGACCTTCATTGTGTCACTACTAGACAGAGGCACAGTATTCTAAATTTATTCTGTACATTTTTGTACCATTTCATGGGGTGGCAAAAGCCACATCACTATGGCTAGGCTTACAAATGCCCCAGGGCAGATAGCCTAGTACTATACTATGAAACTATGAAACTATGAAACAAAACAAAAAATCAGACGGGCAAGGTTTGATGATTTTTGTTATCTATCGGACAAGATTCTTCTTGTGCAGGAAGTGGTTTCTCAGTAATCTTATCAGCAAAGAAACAGTCTAAGATGGATTGATAATTATGTAGAATTTTGTGATCTTGCCTTTTGTACAAGAGTTATCAATACCTCAATAATTTTACTTAAAAATCATCTGCCCATGAGAGACAAGTATAATCGGGTAAAACACTGGACCTAGTACCTCCAGGCAACTGAGAACTAGCCTGTCATGACAAGGATCTATTCCACAAGTATTAGTGCAGTTAATGAAAATAACAGTTAAAAATAATCATAATCAGGCAGTGAAAGCTCACATCAGCCACAGAACAGTACCATTATCCTAGGAAAACTGCCACAATTGGAGTACATTGCTGGGCCCCCTGATCTAAACAGTTACATCACATTCTAAGTTAGACTAAACTTTCTAGGTCATGACTATCTTTATTTTATTTTATTAAGTTTGTTAAACAGGTAAGTGAACTTTTCAACCACGACCTGGGCCAGAAGGCAAAACAAATACTGTGAAATTTGTGATCTAACTTAATTCCATTGAAAATCATATTCAAGATAATATGTTGCTTCTATACAGTGCATTCCTGGTACAACAAAGAGTAAAAGACAGTAAAATTAAGTACATTAAGTTGTAATACAATGAACAATCGGAACAACTGAATACATTTCATTTGTAGCACAATGAGAAATAGTCAGCATAAAACTATGTAGTATCTATAACAAATATGAAATATAACCATATTCATAACAAAAAAAGGAAAAAAAGGGCAAGTGTGCCTAATAATAAATAAATACTAGTTGTGATACAGCAGATGGTTACTAACACATAGAGATGTCCTCATGTACATCTAAATCACATCTAAAGCATCTAGTAATTCCCAGGGTTGGTGACACCAGTAAACTAATTCAGACAAAAGTGGGCTTGCACTTCTACAACATGCTGCCTTCACCTAGTTTGCTGATATTTTAATGAGGCTAACTTGATCACAGCTTGAACAGTAAATTATTAGTTGTTGACTACTGCGCATAGTGTCAGGTGGCATTAATTATCTACTTTATCATAATTGTGTCCCAAAACTAATCCTGTACAATAGTGTTTTGTCAGTTTTTTGTCTGATGCTTCCTCTGGCCAAACTCCACATGAGGAAGTTCCAGTGTTTTTTGAAGTCGGTGGGCTTCAACATGCGCATCTTCTAGACTTTACAGTTCCTCTTCTCCCTTGTCTCAAGAAAGAACTTTTGTGGTAGATTCAGCAGTTGTCTCTGAATCCAGGGCTCCCTTTTCATCTTCCTTTTCCCTCTCAGAATCTGTTCACAGATGCTTCAGATGTGGGATGGGGAGCAACGTTTGGCTCCCTGAAGGTTCAAGGAGTGTGGTTGCCTCATCAGCAGAAGGAGCATATCAACATCAAAGAGATGAGAGGTCTTCTGCTGGCTCTTTAGTCCTTTCATCCTCTTTTCTCTCTGAGGCCTCTCAAGGTATTTACAGACATTGCCACAGTTATGTGGTATATCAACAAACAGGGGGGAATAAGATCTTACCTTATTTGCTGGCTGGCAGTTCTGGTATAGGATCCGGCTGTCAAGTATCAAGTGACTCTTCAGGCAGTTTATATTTCTTTCCTTCAGATCAAAACATTGTGGCAGACATTCTGAATGGGTCATTCACTCAATCCCACAGGGATGTGTTTCTGGACATTGTTCACCAGTGGAGTACTCCTCAAGCAGATATCTTTGCCTCCCCTCTGAACAAACAACTTCCTCAGTTTTGTGCCAGAATTCCAGGACCTCTGGTATGGAAGGTGGACTCCCTCTCATTTTCTTGGAAAGCGATGTTTCATTATGCATTACCTCCCCTTCCTCTCACTCTGAGAGTTCTGTTCAAGATTCAACAGGGTGATCCCAAAATCTTGTTGGTGACTCCCTTTTGGCCACGACAGCACTAGTTCCCTGTACCACTAGTTCCCTCTACTTCTGCATCTAGCCAAGGGCAATCATCACAAGTTACATAACAGAGTGGATCTACTCACACAAGACAAGGGATCTGTCATCTATCCCCCCCTATCCACACTTCAACTGAGACTGTGAGTGATAGGGTTTTGATCGCTCATAGACACCTTTTTCTGAGGATGTGCTGCAGGTCCTGCAGGAGGCCAGGAAACCTACTACTAGGAAATCCTACTTGTCTAAATGGAAGAGGTTTACTATTTTTTTTTTTTTCTCGTGACCTGGACCCACTTACTGTGGATGTTTCTTTGGTTCTCTCTGTGTGAGTTGATCAGTGCTGGTTTGGTCTAGTCTTCTATTAAGGCCCACTTATCAGCTTTTACTGTTTGTCTGCCTTTAACTCCCCTGTTAGCTTCTAGATTTGAGGCTAAGCAATTTCTTAAAGGCACTCTTAATATTAGACCTCCCAGGAAGCCTGTTCCTCCTCCCTGGGATCTTAATTTAATTCTGGAGAAACTCACTCAGGCTCCTTTTGAGACTGCTGTTTCAGCTTCTTTGCAGCATTGTTCTTGGAAAACAGTTCTTTTGTTAGCTATTATTTCTGCCAGATGGGTTTCTGAGTTGTAGAACCTTATGGCTTGTCCTCCTTTTTTGATATTTCATGAGGACAGGGTATCCTTGTGGACTAATCCTTCTTTTATGCCCAAGGTGGTTAATGAGTTGTCACTTAATCAGTCTGTTAAGTTGCCTACTTTTTCCCTTCTCCCCAATCTAACAGCATGATTAGACAGCTCAGATTTTATTTGGATAAGACTAAAGCTATCAGAAAATCTGATCAGTTGTTTGTTTCCTTTCATCCTAGGTCTTTAGGTTTGGCTGTTTACAAGAAAACTATTTCTACTTGGATTTCAAAGGCTATTTCTTTTTGTTATACTTTTCATGGTGAGAGCCTTCCTTCTTCTGTAAAGGCTCATTTTACTAGAGCTGTGGCTTCTTCTGGTGCTTTTTTCAAGGGCTCAGACACTAATTCTATTATTGAAGCAGCTACCTGGACTTCTGTGCATATTTTTACCAAACACTACAAGTCGGGTGGTATCTCCAAAGCTAGAGCTGGTTTTGCTAATGCCATTCTTCATGGCTTCTTAGAGGGCTTTACTGCTGCTTCCTCCATTCAGGTTTCTTCTTGAGCTTTGGCACTCTCCCATAAGTAATGAATACTGCAGCAGTGAATGCAAGGATATAGTTCAGTTGTGTAAAATCTTACCATAATTGTAGATGTCCTTGCCTTCATCACTGCAGTATTCACTCCCTCCCTCCATCCCCCAGTCTTTTTTTCCTTCCTGGATGTAAAGGTTCTCTTTGGTTCTCCTTGGATTGCTATTCCTACTGGGGCAATCAGTTCTGAGGATGGTATGCCTAAACGTCACCTTTATGCTATGCTCTACGCTATGCAAGGAGTGTGTAGGTGGTGTTCGGTGTACCTAAAAGCAATGGTGGGCTTTGGCAAACTGGCCAGACAATGGGCTTTACTGCAGGGAATCCCATAAGTAATGAATACTGCAGCAGTGAAGGCAAGGATATCTACGGCTATGGTAAGATTTTACACAGCTGTGCTTTCTTTTCATACTTTTCATATTTATAAATGCAATGCACTGAGGCACATAACCTTATTTCATACCATTTGATTTTATTTCAAGTTCTGTCTACCTTGAATCTTTAGTTGATTAATTATGAACATCTTTCTTACCTTTTGTGCTGGTCCTGGTGACACTGGTGAATGCAGTGCTTTTTGGACTGGTTGATTATTACAGATAGTGACTTAATTTTGATCTGTATATAACCATATTTTATTTATTTATTTTTTAAAACTAAAATGGAATACTTATCACCTTTCTCTTTATTACCTTCTGCCTTAAGTACATTGTACCTTTAGCCAATTCCCTTTTTCTCCAAGATATATAAAAAAAAAATTATTGATCCAGAAAATTCTAACAAAACATTATCATTTTTACCTTTTTACAACCGTTGTATTTCTTAACCTGTTTTATACTGATATTAGGTAATGGAGATGTTAGGAATTATATTTTTGTTTCTGGTATCTGCATGTTTTGTCTTCAGTTGTGACGGTAATTTTCTTATTAAACTTATTTAGGCTTATTATTCAACTCATTACTCGTATATAATGCTGCACTGGTACCTGCAATCATGAATTTCATACACTCTAATGAAATTTCTGACAACCACCTACGTAAAAGAAAACATTACATTTTAATTACATGTTTTGCTTTCTTAGGAGTTATACTCATTTACAATATGTGTCTTGATCAGTACATAATAGACTAATGCTTTATACAGTTTTATTAATATTGTATTATACATTATAGTCCCTACTGCTTTGCAAGTTGTTTTCATTCTGTGTGCTGTTAACATTTAAATCTTTTGTCTTTATATCCTACTCAGACTTCCACACACATATGGATTTTGCATCTTCTCTAGTTTGAATCTTATTTCAGACAAAAGAGAAACTAATCAATGTGTTTAAAGCTGACAAAATCCCAAGAGTAATGTCTGTCAACCATTTCAAAGACTGATCTCTGAAAGTGAGCCAAATGTTGTGTACAATAATGTATTGTAATTCATATATGTTTTTGCTGGAATGCACTTTACATAAAGTAATTTTCACGTGTTATTAATTTTCTGCAGGTGCAGAGAAAACTGCATAGGAATGTTACAATCTTTAATAAGTTAGCTGATTTTCTTTTTCTCCATTTTGGTTTAATGCATTACATTTGTACTGCACTGATATACTGTATTTGTAGTATAGAACTGAAAATGAAAATTAAACCTTTACTTGCTTACCGGGTCTATATTAGAACACCAAATAGTTAAAATGTCGACTGCTCTAATATCGACCCATTTTCAGCGAACGCTGTAAATATCGAAAAAGCAGAAAACTGAATTATTTACTAGGGAAAGAATTCGGTTGTCCGTTTCTGTTGCTTCAGTGTTTTCAGCACTCTGTTGGAAAGTTACGGGTCGGGTTCAGGTAAGTGCGTGATTGAGTGCGGGTTAGGTATGTGTGCGATTGTGTGGACATGAGGGTTAGGGTGGGTTAGGTGAGTTAGGGTTAGGGCGCGGGTTAGGTATGTGTGCGATTGTGTGGACATGAGGGTTGCGGCGGGTTAGGTGAGTTAGGGTTAGGGCGCGGGTGAGGTGAGTGCGCGATAGTGGCAGACCTTAGGGTTAAGGTTTGGGTTAAGGTAAGTGGATAGTTAGTGGTGTGTGTATACTTTAGTGTAGGGTTAGGTGTAAGATTTTAGGTGTGTGTGTGTGTGTGTGTGTGTGTGTGTGTGTGTGGATTGCTGTGTGTTTGGTGTGCTTGTGTTGTGTGTATGTGTTTTGGAACAGCAAATTTTCTCCCTAGGAAAAAATGTGTTGTTCTGAACGTTCGATGTTTGGTATTTTTGATTGGTAGGGTTTGATATTAGAACACTCAACATTTTGAATGTTCGGTGTTCTAATATAGACCCTGCTTACATTGGTGGCTGTCAAATGTAGTGTGACCCAGGAGGAGCAGAGTTTTTGTCATAATAATAATAAATTCCAAAATCACATACGCTTAAGATAGTGCAGTACCCCAGCACTTACACAGAACCCCGATTCTAAAAGTAGGCCTCCGAGATTCCACATGCTGCACAGCCTAATATGGAATTGTGGAGGCCAACGCTTGACCACAAAATAGGCAATGAGTTTATTATACCACTAGACTTACGTTTTTTACATTGTTATTAAACACTGATGCAAAACTACTAAGAAATGCTGTTGCCCATTGATGTCATTCAGGCTATGTGCTGAAGCTACGTTCTACCTGTATGCCAGAAATTGTGCTACAGACATTATGTTGTCAATAACTTAAATGACAGCAGTGCTGTTTCAGACATACAGGCAAGGGAGCCCGCAGGATTTTTTGCAGGGGGGGTGCAAACCCAGAGCCCCGCCCATGCAGGCCCACCCCCTCTGCCCACACAGCCCCACCCCTTCACCCACGCAGTCCCCCCACGTAGCCATTACAGGGTCCCATTACTTAGCTATTTCTCCCCATTTGCCATAAACACTGTTCAAAATTCTCAGTGTGCATACTGTTTTATGCTTTACTTCTGCAATGATTACAGATATCTAGATTTAATTAGGAATCCATGATAATTTTTTTTACATACTCCATGTTCATTGCAACTAACTCAAGGGAACTTTCAGCTGCCAGCCCTTTTGAAATCTGATCAAGAAGGCTTGGCTGTTCAGTTCTCTATACTGGAATAATTTCTCATTCATTACTAACAATCATTTTATTTACTTGGGTACTAACAGAGTTTTCCTTTTTACCTACCATAAAGACAAGGTATTTGTTTTATCTCAAAATACTTCCCCTTGTTTTATTTATTTTAAGTGACTTAGAAACAACTACTGGGGAATAGTGTTCATTAGCTCAGTATTTCTCATGTAGGACACTAGAGTCCCATAAGCGTGATCAGATTATACAGATTTAGACAGATTAATTTATAACTCTAGTGTTACTTGGCTTCCAAGATTAGCTCTCAATAACATAAGTTGCTGTTTAAATAAAAGCTGGCATTCTGTGCTCTGAATGCACGACACGTTATAGCTGTATTTAACTTAAACTGTGTGCAGTCACTAAATTATGTATATCTTTTAATTAATGCTTAATCAAGCATTTCTTCATAATCCCAACATTGACACAGTTGCAAGTCATCATCGTTTTAAAGATAATTCCAGTAGCCCTAATATATGCGCATTATTAATTATTTTTTCAAGATTAGTTTTACTGAGTGGGCGAGGGAAATTTTGGGTGTTTTCTGCTTTTGTGTGGTTGACCCTTAGTTATATGAAACTGGGTCAATTATCAGTGATGTGAACAACTTCATTATATGCTTAACTAAAAGCTTTAGAACTTATTTCTTGACAGAGACATTACAGTATCCTTCCTGTTACTGTGATAAACCAGAGTAGCCATGCATAAGAAGTGTACATATTTATACATATGATTATACATATGATTATAATATATACAGATTGCTTTAATTATAATATAAAATACTTTAATTATATCCCTTCTATAATACAGCATCACTTGTTAGAGTGTGTTTTAAATGTATAGTTTTGAATGTTTTTCCAGCAAGCAATGAAACAAAACATATGAACCAATAATGACAAACTGCCCAATTCAGAACATTTCAACCATAAAAGGCCACTTAAACTTCTGTCATTACAATCCACCAACGTCAGTCAGTATGTGCAATCTCTACAGAAGTAAAAGTCATCTGAATAATTCCACATTAAAGAGATCTGAAACCAATGAAGAGGTTGCTGCTAGAAAACAACTTTATTTTCAGTGTTTCATCTACAAATTCCGTGCCTACTGCCCTTAAAGAATAAATTGACCATGCTACATTAAAAAAATGGTAAGCTAGTATATTGCAATAGGGAATGGGTGGCAAGCTGAAAAACAGGTTCATAGTTACTAGGCATTTCCTCCAAAGGAGGACATATTCAGGACTGCAGCACCCCATCTCCTTAAAATACAAATCTACATGCTGTGGAAGTAGAACCTATAGCCTTCTACATCAAGATGCAAAGTATGCTACCTGCTGTGCTACTAACACTGCTTGAAAATTCTATATGACAATAGTGATACAATTTGCTGAACAAAACAGTTGTACATTTTAAGCAAACTTAGCATGAGCAGCAGTAATTTTTTTCTTCCCTTGAAGCTCACAATTCCTTAAAAATGCACTTGAAAATAAATTCCACCTGCTACTCTAACTAGGGCATTTCACTCTCTCTCGCACACGCCCCCCTCATCGTCTTAATGCATGAAATCTGGACAAAGCCTAAAATAAACAAACAGGGACATATTATAAATATTGCCCACATGAACTTAGAAAATTGCTAAAAGTAACAGAATTTGTTAGTATGCATTTTTCTAAAAGATATGACGTCTAAAACTCAAACGTCTGTTATTATTTAGCAACTTCAATCCTTTTAGGAGGAATATGGGGCAAAAACCTGGACAGCTGAGGGGTATGCTACCTCACTCTTATACATACATACACACACACATGCACACACACTACCTCTCAATCTCTTAGCACAAGAAATCTGGACAAAGTCTGTTATAATGTTGGGACAAGGGCCCAAAACTAGGGACCCATTTAGAAAGTCGCTGCAATAACAGGATTTGAGTTAAAATGCGTTTTCTAAAGCATGAAGTCTGAAGCTCAAGCACATCATTATTTAGTAACTTTAATCCTTAGTTCATCCCAGTGATTTGTCAAAAAAAAATAATTTTTATGAGAAACAGACCAAAATATGAGGCAAAAATCTGGACATTCTGTGAAAATCTTTACAGTTCTGAGGTGTGACACACACATACATACCCCCTACCTCCATAGAAAGTGGATAGAAGAACAAGTTTTGTATTAGTATGCATTTTCTGAGGATATGAAGCCTAAAACTCAAATATCTGCCAATATTTTTACTTCAATCCTCAGTGATTTGCAAGAAAAAACACAATTTTATGAGAAACAAACTGAAAATATGAGGCAAAAATCTAGATAATTGTGAGGTATACTCACACACACACACACACACACACACACACACACACACACACACACACACACACACACACACACACACACACACCTCCCTCCCTCTTACACACACACCTCCCTCTCTGTAGAGCAGGCATTTGCTTTACCACTAGTTGTCTTTAAGTGAAGGAGTTCAAAGAGTGCTGCATCATTTGTAGTACAGAAGTCTAAGCTGAAATCACCCCTCAGGAGTCTGTATGATATTGAAGAGAGGGGCAAAGCATTTAGTCTATCAGAATGGCTAAGGGTACTCAGACCTGAGATCTTTTTATAGAGGAAACATTGAGGGCTCTCGAGTTGCTTTAGATGCTTAGGGAGGTATATGCCAAAGGGTACATGCCTCATATAACAAGCTAGTTATTATTCGGAACCCAGTCATACTCCTCTGTGTTAAGCATTGATCGGTGCTACTATGCTCTAGCCTCACATAAATGTTTCAACAGTAGCACCACAGAACAGAGTTGGAAATCTGTAACAGCCTTAAAAGCTGTAGTACAATTTGCACTGAGTTTTGACTGATCTAACAATCAAGATTGTTAAAAGGAATAAATACAAAAAGCAATCTACATGGCCTACAAAGTACAGTTGGGTACACTTACCATAAATGTAGATGCTCGAGTTTATTCACCGTTGCAGTCATCACATTCATCTGCCAACTTTTTATCCAAATCCGTAGAACAAGGGGGAGAGAATTCTGCATTCCTTGGATGTAAACAGACAGCTAAGATTCTACTTGAGCAGGACTAAAGCTCTAAGAATAACTGAGCAATTACTAGTGTCATATGCTGCAGGGACAGAAAGAAAGGCTATTTCAAAGCAGACAGTTTCAAAGTGGATAAGCCACTGTATCCGTTTCTGCTACTTACACCATGGTACACCTGTGCCCAAGGGCATTAGGTCTAATTCCACCAGAGCTGCAGCTACTTCAGCAGCCTTTCTCAGAGGAGTACCAACCAAAGACATTCTAGAGGCTGCTACTTGGAGTTCTGTTCACACCTTTACAAAGCATTACCATTTGCCTATGTACTCTAAGTCCAGGGCAGGCTTTGCCACTGCAGTGCTGCAGGGCCTTATAGCCGCACCTAATGTTGTTTAGCTCCAGCCTCCCAACCATAGCTTTGGGATTCTACCCAAATGTAATGACTGCAACAGTGAAACATGAAGAGCATAGTACAGTTGTGTACACTTACCATAAATGTAGATGTTCAAGTGTATTCACTGTTGCAGTCCTGGTTACCCTCCCGCCATCCCCCTGTCATTCTGAAGTTTATCTTTCCTTCTCTATCTTCTACAGCCTATGTGGTATATTTGCTTGTAGATGAAGGTAAAGTTTATATTGATGCATGTGTGTGTATATATATCTATATATATCTATATATATATATATATATATATATATATATATATATATATAATTTTGCTACCTTTTTGGGGGCACCTGATATTGGGGGCAAGAAAAACTAAATAAAATGGCGTCGGCTGCATGTTTTATACCCCTGACGACCTGATGTCATGGAAGAGAAGACAGTAACCGACGCAGGACCCAAGACTTTGGAATTCAGGCTGACTGAGGGTAACCTGCCAGCAGATTACCCAAATGTAATGACTGCAACAGTGAAACACAAAGAACATCACAAATTCTAATATAGAGCAAGTACAGAAATTAAAAACCACCACTCAAAGTTATAAATGGACCAAGAGAGCAGCATGTTTACTGCATTTAAAGAATACTTAAAAATGCATAAATAGCATAGAGTGGGCAGTACTTGTACACTTTTAGGCCTTCCACGCATGTTACACATTTACACTACAAAAGACATGTTAACGATGAGACACTCTGAAAATGTCTTGTTTGTAGCTATAGTCAGGAAAAATGCATAAGGTCACTATAATAATGGAAATTTCAAAGCACTTCCTTTACAGACAAGGTACACACACATATACATTATATATATATTTAATCAGAACACCAGTTTTATCATATATTCAGATGCATACATTAATGTCTGCATCAACTAATCATTTTAACCACTATAAATAAGAGCTAACTTATTCAACCACTAACAGTACCAAAAAAAAAAGACAATTCAAAAGTGGAAAAGCTACAGTAAAGTACTAGATATATGCACTTAATTAGTTTTTACATCATACAATGACCTAAAGCTTACATGTGATTTGTTTTGGAAGTAACCAGCATCTCACCCAGCAGTGTTATTTTGTAAACACCATCCATATGTCACAACATGCAGTAGTGGTGCTGTGGTAGCGTTGTCGCCTCACAGCAAGACGTCCCATTTGATTCTTAGCTAGAGCACCTTCTGTATGGAGGCATACGTGAATGGGCGTACCTTCGTTGAAGGTTGTGCATCAGGGCTAGTAACTCAGCACGTAAAAATCCACTACCAAACATTAGCGGACCGGAGTTCCGCTGTGGCGACCCCTATAAGCCGAAAGACACAACAACAACAACCGTCCATATGTCACTATCAAGTGAAACGTAATGCAGTTTACAAAGTACTGCCCTTCCTGCCTTGATATCTCCATAAAAAAAAAAAAACTACATATACCTCCCACACCTTTAGTCAGATATTCCATGGCTGTGCTTAGTTTAACAGTACTTATTTTAACAGCAAGCAAACATCTTAAAGTACACTGAGCAAAAGTGGAATATGCATAAAATACATTTTAAGCTATTTATGTTTCTTAATTTACATATTCTTCACCAGCAACACATAGAAACGATCAGTTGGAGTAGTTTAATGTCCTGTCTTGAAAGATCAAGTAATGAACAACTTAACACAAATTAAAAAGCTAGCAGATTACGTCAACATTAACAATGCATAAGTGCATTTATTTTACACAAATATGATTCTAAAATGCCCAGAGCTTGTACCCTTTCTCACAACCACCCATCCCTCACCCTGTTGTTGGTCCCAAGGTTACATTAAACTCCCCAGACAAGCATGCACACTTTACTCAAACGGCAGACTCCGGTCAGGCCTCATGACTATGCAGATAGGAGCTTTCCACAAATTAGAACACTCACTGTTTTCTTTAACAGCTTCCATTAACTCTGTCTTCACTTTTACATCCTGCTGACAGGGTTAACAAGAACTTGAGCTGTGCGATCCGCAGGTCGGGATTTTTTGGTAATCCTCATCTTCCAGATTTTCTAAAGGTATTATTTCCAAGTACAGAAAACTGGTTCTAGGTACCAGAACACACTGAAATGCACTTACACTTGACACACTTTTAGCAGCCCTCCCTGAGTCGCACAGACACAGAAGACGAAAACAGGTCGCAAACACCTGTTGCATCTGTGTGACTGGATGGGATGCAAAGGGCGTTCTTAAAGAGGAATGCCCTTTAAAAAAAAACAAAAATTATTATTATTTTTTTTTTATTTTTTTTTTAATTAGAATAAATTTCTCAGCCAGCCCGGTCCAGTTGCACCCCCTTGCACCTGCCTGCGGGCACCCTTGCATACAGGTTATGGTGTCTCAAGTAGGTGTTCAGAGTTGGAGGACACAAAAGCCTTTTTTTCATAGCATCTCACCGATGTACTTTGACACCTACTTCTGCATACATTTCAATTGTTTTCCCATCATGTATGCATTATTATGACAGATATATAGATAAAACTGAGGAAATATCAACTTCAGGTAATATTTGTGGCTATGTGGCAGCCTTAGTCATGTTTATGATATGTCAGGAAAAGCTAATGATATTTATTTGTATAGATGTTTTGGAATTTGATTACATGATCCTGGTGTCATACTCTGTGAAGTACTCTTCCCGTAGGTATGATGTCATACCAGCGGGCAGAGCTTTCACTTAGCTTCAGGGTAGTATTGCACGATGGATGACATCCTCTAGCAATGGTACCCAAATTCTATTTGAAATGAGACCATAGTGTTATACTGAATAAGAGGAGACTGTGGAAATCAGTTCTTCAAAAAGCATCCATGCCAAGTTAGTCTGCAGCTCACCCTTATAATTTGCACACAACAATTCTATCACACAATATATTTTATGAGGCTTTCATGAATGTGTAATGACAACAGAAATACAGAGATTAATGTTGGATAAGTATGCATTTCTATATGTGTTGTGTGGAGGGTGTGCAGGGAAGTACTTACATGCATTCAAATTGCTATCAAGAAGGCTGCATTTATTACAGTTAACATGCCACGTTAAAAAAATGTGCCCTGCAGTATTATGGGATAAATGCTTTTAGAAGGGCAGTGTGTTACTCAGGATATTATTGAAATATCATCAGGTATATGAAGTTACATTATATACTTGTGATTAGAAAACTATTCTGCCAATTCAGCAGAGCAACTGCATTACAGTGATTACCTCTTCACTGCAATTTTTGAAGCTTGTACATCCAGTTTGAAGGTGGCAGTTTACTCAAACGACAGTATGTCAGCATGTCCAGTTTTTAAACCATGCATTGCTTTACTACTGCACAGAGTATCTGTACTGTCACTCTGGTATATTTGTGAAGTCTAGAAAAATGGAATACCAAGCTGGAACAATAGGAAGTATATTAAAAATCATTTCAAGACTAACATTCAAACGTTTCCCCAAAAAAGGCATTAAATAAATAAATACATGCATACATACATACTACTACTAATAATAATTACAACAATGACACAATAAATTTCAGGGATATCTACAATTACAATCAAACAGACTCAATGAAGCAGAAGATGTGACACTATCACCTGATAAACTCAGAGAAAGAATGACGTCAGAGTGCTTTCCTCTGTAAATGAAATAAGAAACAGTGTGTTTCAGTGATGTCTATCACAGTGCCAGCCCAGCTAGCTGGACTGAATATTAATATGATTTATGCAGAAGGGTGACAGAAGGAGATACTGCCAGCACAGCTATCTGGAATTTTGTAAAGGGTTATGCATCATTTGTGAATAGCAACATGATTCATGTGCCTGTGTTACAAATGTATTAGAACTATTGTATAGATGTGTGCTGAAAAGATATTTTTATACACTATTGTAATTATTTAGATGTATGTATTTAACAGGAGATTAACTTGATATTGGCTAAGGCTCTTGCCACCCCTATAGTGCCTTTTTTAGGTAAGGTTGAAATGACAAATTCACCACCATAACAGGTACAAGCAAGCAAAATCTAAGGGTAATGCTACTCAATGCTAGAAGTCTAAACCTCAAAATGCATTCACTCGAGGCATTCCTTAAAATGGAGAACATCGACATCTGTGCAGTGACAGAGACCTGGTTCAAGGCTTCAGTGAGCATCCCTGCATTACCAGGCTATAATTCATATCACACCTTTCTGCCATGTAACCTGGACCGAAACACTAAAGGTGGAGGTGTGTCCATATTCATTACGGATATCCACACCTCCAAGCTAGTTGCTCAGCATAATGCATCCGAGATTATCCAAATGCAACTAACTCTATGCAAGACCGCAATCCAAATTGTAACTGGATACAGATCCCCCATCATGCCACAGGATTCCCACTCCTCATTTCTTGATATGCTGGAAAATATTAGGATACAACCCAACACACTAATAATAAGCGATTTCAACTACCCCACCATTAACTGGTAAAACTACTCATGTACCAACTCTTTTGCTCAACATTTTCTGGAATTCATAAATGCCAACGCCTTGGATCAACTTAACTACACCCCCACCAGGGCAGCAGTATCCTAGACCTGGTCATTGCCAACATAGGCGAACGGTGTTCCACACCAGAAGTCAATTCCTCGTTGGTCAGATCCGACCACAAGCTAATCAGCCTAGACATCCACAATCACATCCCGCCCGGACCCCCCATTAGGGAAACCACTGTAAAAAATTTCTCCAAAGCCAACTTTATGCTTTTTAAACAGAAGTGGCAAACTTAACACCCATGCAGACGGACAATAGAGGTATGACTGCTGAATCCTACACAAATACACTTTATAATCACTTACATGAGTGCATGGATCATGCTACCCCTAAAAGAACCAAGATGTTATCCTCCAAAAAAAGGAAGCCAATCTGGTGGTCCCCTGCCATAAACAAACTCTACAACAGAAGAAAGAAACTGTTGCAAAAAAGAGTAAAATCCCATGACTGGAAGAACTCCCTGGTCATCCTCAGTAAGAAGCTGAGATCCCTCATAAAATCCTCCAGAGCTAGTTATGAAAAAAAAATTGCCCCTGATTCTAAAGACAGCCACAAAGCATTCTATAGCTATGTCAAGAATCTCAATGGCAACATTCAGATCTGCTCTGAGTTACAGCACAATGGCAGTAAATATACAGAACCAACTGATATTGCCAACATCCTGGCAGATAGGTTCAGTGCTAACTTTACCCCTCCCTCAGCCCCTAAAGGGCCCATCTCTATACCGGAAGAATGCAAAGTTCCTGTAATCATGGCTATACAGGTAAAAACCACACTATCCAAAGCCAAGAGCACAGCATCCATGGGACCTGACAACATCCCAGGCTGCGTTCTGCATGAACTATAGAATGAACTGGCACCCCACCTAAGCACCATGTTCAGTTATAGCTTCGCCTCAGGCTTTGTGCCCACTGAATGGCACACAGCAATGTTTATCCCTCTCCACAAAGGGGGATCCACCAGAGACCCTGGGAACTACCACCCCATTAGCCTAAAGAGCCTGG
The DNA here is from genome assembly GCF_019279795.1 of Protopterus annectens. NCBI lineage: Eukaryota > Metazoa > Chordata > Ceratodontiformes > Protopteridae > Protopterus > Protopterus annectens. The sequence continues at coordinate 131,127,081 of NC_056729.1, forward strand.
TCTGCAAGGCCATGGAACGTATCATCATGGAAGTTATAAACAAAGACATTGGTAATTTCCAAACTTTAGACTCCACCCATTTTGAGTTTATAAAAGGCAGAACATGTCGCCTAAATTTGATTGACTTCTTTGAAGCAGTCACTAAAGCCGTAGATGGAGGGTAAGGTGGTTCACACAGCCTATCTAGATCTTGCCAAGGCTTTTGACACCATCCCCCACTCTGGAATTATAGATAAACTCACTAAACTAGGTATAAATCCCTATGTCACAAGATGGGTTGCCAAATGGCTCACTGACAGAACTCACACTGTGAAAGTAGCAGACCAAATCCGACTTCAGACCAGAGACAAGTGAAGTACCACAGGGTTCAGTCCTGGGTCCTCTCCTGTTTGGTATCTACTTTTCTGAAGTACAGGCTAACACAAAAGGTCTTTGGCTAACAAAGATTGGAGATGACTGCAAACTAGGAGCCATAATTGAAACTCCTAATGATGTGGATATTCTACAAAAGGGCCTCACTGAAACAGATGCCTGGTGTCAAAGCCATGGCCTCAAGCTCAATGCCAAAAAGTACACTGTCATCCCCTTTGGCAAAAACTCTGTACCCATGAGCGACCACATAGGTGGTAGTCTACTTAACACCAAAAGTGTGATAAGAGACCTTGGGACACAGGTGGACAGTAGTCTCTCCTTTGATAATCACATTGCCATGGTAGTCAGGAAATCCTTCTACATGGCACACCTCATCACAAAAGGTTTCTCAACCAGGAAAAAAGAGGTCATGGTTCCCCTCTACTCATCACTCATTAGACCTATTATAGAGTACAATGCCCCTTTTGGTATGTACCTCACAAGACATCTACAACAACTGGAAAGGCCACAGAAATACCTCACAAAGAGGATTACCAGCCTCAAACAGATGCCCTACACAGACCGTCTCAAAAAGCTCCAGCTTTACTCCGTCGCATATCGCCTACTCAGAGGCGATCTCTGCCTAACATACAAAGCTATGTCAAACCCAGAGCTGTTCGACATGCTCCCCTTAAAGAAATCCCAATCCCTCTGAGCTACATACTCTAGGGACCTAAACTTTGTCACCACAATAAACAGAACATGCTGGAGGGATAGATTCCTGTCCCAGAGACTTCCCATACTCTGGAACAAACTACTTATCTATATCAGACAAGGATCCTCATTAGCACTCTTCAAGAAAAATCTTGATGATTGGATGGGAAATAGGAAAGTTCCCCCCGGGGATCACCTCTGTGGCTCTGCTCAACAGGGGCACAGGAAAATAACTTTCCTGGGTAGCGAAAGCCAAGGTAACTTTTTGGCTAGGCTTATATAGGCCCTAAAACTTAAGAATAGTTGAGATTAAGTTACTTTACAGCTGGGCCATAAACAAGAGATGCTATCTCTCAGTTTTAGTGCAACAGGAGACACAATGTCTACAGTTGGACGTTATTTGTATTGTTGTGAAAGAGAAGTAATTGCTAGGATTGACATGTGAAAGTGTTTTATTGCTTTATGACTTCCAGCAGCCGCACAGCTCTGAGCAGAAACCTTTGTCTATTTATTTTCACAAAGAGATGCCAAATGCTGATAGTTTCTGACAATGGGGGTTTAGCTTGGGAGCTAAAAGCAGGTGACAAATAGTGATGTCATACAAGCTAACCCAGCAGTAATAGTTGATATTAATTTAAGAACTCTCTGAGAGAGGGAGAGAGAGAGAGAGAGAGATAGAGAGAGGGCATTCTATATTTTGTCTATGACCTAGCAAGAACATCCACTCACCTGCACTTGCCTTGCTGTAAGTTTTTAAAGCATAGTAACTCTTTTAGATTCAGATAGGAATATAGTAAAGTGTAGGCTAAATGTTTTCTTTATTTAGTTGAGACTGTCCTGCAAAGTTGTTTTAAATATTTCCTGTGATTTTGAACTGTTATGAAACTGATTACTTATTGAGTATTGTCTTGTGATATTTAAGCTCTTAAAGCACTTGCATATTTATTTGGTGACACTGTACAGACCACTCCTAAATTGTCTTGCTGTTGGTCAGACTACCATTTGAATTAATAGTAACATTACACAGTAGGATTGGACACCGTTTGTTAAGCTTTTTAAAGTAGCTGATAAAGAGTTGGCTGGTGGCAGTGAAAACTAACTTTTAGTTGGGGCAGAAGGGAGCATAGCCAGTAAACCTGTGCCAGCCTTTCCCAGGTGAGTGTGTGTGTGTGTGTGTGTGTGTGTGTGTGTGTGTGTGTGTGTGTGTGTGTGTGTGTGTGTGTGTGTGTGTGTGTGTGTGTGTGTTTACATATAAAACAAATCTTAAAGAGTGTGTGTCAGCTACTTGGGCAGGGACACAACACACTGATTCGACAGAATGGATGCAAGAGGTCTTAGCTTGGTCACTCAACTGAGATCTCAACTCTATAGCTTCTTATTGGGGATCTGGAGAAAGAGGGAGAAAACAGCCTCAGACTGACTGTGATTTATTTATGCTCTTAAGGGAAATTGCACTTTACTGTTTGTGTACTTGTCATCCTCCCAGTGTGTACATTCCCCACTGTTGCCAGTGGTGAGGATTGAGGCTCCTTGATTCCTGGGCCAGTGCAGGGGCATCACAATTTTGCAAACCATACAGTGAACATAGTAACAGTTGTGTGGGTTTGCTCTCTTGCCATTAATGATTTCTATGAATTGTCTCAAGGATATGCCCAGGTACAAACTGTATAGGCACCTACTTGTCATGCTTCTTATTATGAGTCATGCCTTGATATTTTGTGTTGAAATCAGGGGACCCCAATGTTGCATTGGGATACACTAGCATGGCTTACTATAAGTATACTAACTTCTTAGGTTTGCTATCACACAGATATAGAAAGAATTCTGAAAGGATGCTACATTATCTTCATAACATTTAGCTCTAATGCAACCAAGGGCACATTAGACAGTACTATAATTATGAATTCTGCATGAATGGCACTGCTCTTTTTGTCCACAAAATGGATCAATATGTAATGTAACTAACCATAACAACAGGGGTGTCAACACTGGTTCAGTGAAACACTGGTACAATGATGCAAACCCAAGTTGATAGGTTCATGGATTTTTACTAGGCAGGTGGCTGGGTGCCCATATACAGCCTAGTCATTTAATTCAAAAAGCTTAGTGGGTGGATTTGCCATCTCGTTTGATGAAAGTCATGATGGTTAACCTAGAAGTAATTGTATAGGCACCCATTTAATTGCCAAAGCAGAACTTGAAGGATGCCAAGTATTACAGCATATGATATGCAAAGAGAGCTTGTTCCATAGATATTATATGTTGCAGTAATCTTTGCAGGAAGTTTTTAGTGTTACAAGTATTTCTGAGGTATAGGAGGTCAAGTAGGAGAGGATCTTTCACAGTCTGAAAGGTAAGGCAGGGATCAGCATACAGTAGCTAGTATAAGACCGAGAAATGTGTGATGGTTTTTAGAGTTATGCAGTTGGAAAACATTGAGATCTTTCTAGCTGGGCAGGTATTTGGAGAGACACACTCTAAATGATGTATTATATTCTATGACTGTCCAATATGAGAAGAACAGGAGGATTATAAAATCTTTAGACACTGATAATGTATGTTTGGTAATTAACTGGACAAGATTGAAGAATTTCCTAACTATATGGTAACAAAATTATTGATGGTTAAATCTTTAACAACTATTTTGATCTTAAGCTGGGTCTTGTTTATGTGGTAGTCATACCTCTCAAATTGCTGATGTTGAAACTGAACAAAAGCTCTTGACAATAGGTACAACAAGCCAAATATGTGGACATCTAATTAACTTAACATTAGCATATCAAATTGTGCAACTTTTCTTACTTCTGCTAGGATTGTGGGATACAATATACTCAGAAACACAAGTTTAAAACATAAAAATGAGAGTAGCAGAATGATGCAACTAAACAAAATGTCATTAGAAATGACTAAAGAACAATCAGTAAATTGTGATTTTTAGTTGTGCAATAATGCTCAGTTGCAGTTAGCCCCAAAACCAAGTCACAGTGCATTGACTTTTCAAAGTTCTTTGTGAAGTGCAATGCACCCAACCCTAGTTCACATCACAGAAAAAAGAGCATTCACACAACTAAAATTAATTTAAAAGTATTCTTTTATCTTAAGTTTTAAGATGCATCCTTCCTCCATTTTGAGTTATGTTATTATTCATATTGTAAAGTCATAACAACACAAGAGCAGTGTTACCACCAGTCCCTATTTTTTTGCAGGGCAGAACCTGATTGGGCAGTTGAGTCCTGCAAATTCCCAGCAATTTTTGGGCAAGGAATGTTTTCTATCATTCCCCTATCTGTGCCAGAAAACTATGATCCTTTACCAAAAACACTTTCACACAATATGAAGTGATAGAGGCCTTAAAAATTCTACAAAAGTCAGTATTTTGGGGGAAATAAAGTGAAGTGCAGTCATTTACACTGTCTTTTGATGTGGTTTGGCAACAAAACTTTGAGTTTCCATAAAAACTTCTTAAGACAAAGTATGATAGACTCTTTCAATGTAGAACAGCCATTTTAAGACCCCAAATGAGGAATTTATCTCGTAATGAGGTACATTGAGAGGCATGGTAATAATATAGCTAGAACTCTCCAAACTAGCTAGTAGAACAGATAGTACACTGTGGTGTGTTCTACAAACACTTGTAAATAATAAATAATATATAACAGAAGTTGGAACATTCTCAACTAGCTAGTAGAACAGCTATTACACTGTGGTGTGTTCTACAAACACTTGTAAATAATAAATAATACATAATGCATACATATTCTCGACTAGCTAGTAGCTCATAAAGTGATTTCTATAAGTTAACTGAAGCAGCTTCCTACATTTATCACCATTTCTTTGCAACACGATTTTTTAAACATAGACACTTAGACAATCTATCAAAGCAGAGTTTCATATTACTAGATTAATTTCATGCAGCAGCAATAAAGCTGAACTCTTAGATTTAGGATGAAAATGTGCTCCTGATAGATGTACTTCTTGTAATTAGTGTAATTAGTGTAATTAGTGTAATTTGTTGAATGACTGCTAATCAATAATAACCTGATCACTGAAAGTTAAACTGCTGCCAAACTTAGTTGTGGTAGTATGATAGACTTATTTCAGGAAGGCAACTACATTGCATTTTGTTGTGTTAAACTTAAGGCCTTGGTTGGTACATCAAGTATTGGTTCCGATATGCTCCACTTGGCATGCATTATTGTCCATGGACTGTCAATAATAGCATTTAATTTACAGTCATCATCACACATAGGTAGATATAATCCTTTGGCAGTTGACTTCACATTAGAGAGTCGCATGCTGAATAGGAACAGACACAGGAGAATGTCCTTAGGGAGCCAACTAGTGACTCTCCTTTTAGATGAGAAGACAGTACTTTTTACTAAGACAGTCTAGCATGCAATCTTGGTCCATGGAACTATTATTTTTGATTTTGGCTAGAGCATTTATGATCTGGTTTACTTCCTCAAGTGGGGTATGGGGCTAGGTCAGTGGGGTGAAACTGAATTTGTAATCTTGGACATTGACTATAGCTTAGAGATCAGATTATTTATTTATTTATTTTCCATTTCTTTACTGGGTTAGTCCGACTGGACACAAGGTGACCATTTTCAGTGGAGGCCCGGGGCGAAAAGCTCCAATTACATAGTAAAAAATTATAAAAAAAATAATAAAAATAATAAAAAAAATATATAAACAACTATTTTGTACAAAGAGCATAAAACATATAAAAGGAGTAAAAATCAGAATTGATGCAACATACAGTGGTTAGAATATTGAGAAACAATTAAACAATATATTATACAGCAAATATAGAATTGCTTGAACATAAATTCAAAAAGAAGTTTCCATAGACAAACAGGTCATAAACTAGAAATCATAACTATAAAGGTGGGACTAGATTAGGAAATAATCATTACATGGAGCTTAGTGCAGCTTTATGTTATACATTTAACATTCCTAATCTAGTTTAAAAAGGCCTAATGGTTACCTTTAAAGATAGCGGCTAATTTCAGTTCATAATATACTGCCTTGGTCTTCCTAATGGCATGCTTGGGCGGTGAGAAGTGAGGAATCTTTTAAATGAAGCAAGTTGCTTTTGTATCCTATTATGAAGATTGTTTATTTGACAGTTTCATCATAGGGAATTTATTTTTGAATTTCCCAGTATACCTATGCTAAATGAGGATATATTTTTCTGTAGATTGGTTCAGAGAGGTAGAAAACAATGTCCTCTGTTCCTACTATGACAGGAGCAAAACAGTACCACTAATCCTTAGTTAGATCATGAGAAAGGGCTACTGCCTCTCCAGTGATCCATTCTTATGCAAGATATTGCAAGCATCAGTAGTCTAGTTGTAGTCTTCTTTTGGTAAATGCATGGCTAGTTTGTTAAGCAGATTAGCCCATTAGAGTAAGAAGCTAGGCAATGGTCTGAAATTTAAACTGAAGAACTTCCCACTGAAGTGGCAAAAAAAGGCAACCATACCAATTGGTGAAATCAGAGACAGCTATAAATTAATAATTTTCTGCTCCTTTTCTCACAGGACCAAAACTTCAGCACTAATCCCAAGGTGTATCTCGAGAAGTAAGTCACAGGTTCTCCGGTAATTGGTAGCCTCTAAGAAGGCTAATAATCAGTTTCCCTCTGCTCCTTTTCTTACAATGAGAAAAATAGCAGCAATACTCTCCAGGTGGTTCCTGAGAAGCAGTATGTAGGATCTCTAGAAAACAGTAGCCTTGTTACAGATACTGTAGGGCACAGTAGACATGGACCTGAGAGCACATCACAGTGCAAAAAAAAAAAAAAAAGGTTAGGGGATAACTAGCAATGTTGGCAAGGATGATTTCTGATGATGAAATGTTTAAAAGAGAAAAAGAACCATATTTAGGATGTTTTTATAGAGGAGATATCCTGCTGACCTTCTTACCAGGTTGAGTGAGAAGGTCACCAAAGGTAGATATGGCAGGTTCAAACCCCTGTTGGGAAGTGGCAGGTCAAAGTTGCCTAGTAAATTAGATGGCAATGGGTTAGATAAACTGAAGGTAAATTGTTTATCAATGCAGTTGTGATTTTACAGTAATCAGTAATATCATGTAAAAGAATTGGATTATTTTTAAATTAGAATCCAATTTTTTAAGACATTTTAGGCAACACTCATATTTTTATATAAAAGGGGTAGAAATCTCAAAAACAGCTATGAAAAAAATGATAATAACTCTATGTTGGAACATTGTAATAAGTATTGTACTAGTAGAAAGTTTGGCACAAAAAAGTTTGGGTATTGCAACCAATGCAAGTACACTTATTGGAAAGTTACACTCCGAATAACATACAGAGGTTAACTACCCTGGCTAGTGGTGTTGTTTATGTAGTTGTTTGCCAGGTTTTCACTTTTACTATACTGGAAAGACTAATGCTCAGTTAGAAAAAAAGGTTTATTAGTACCTTTATCATAACACAAATGCTGATACTAATAATGCCTTGTTTAGGCACATACAAGTATGTCTGAGTGAAGTCAACTGTAATTCTTCTGTTTCTGAGAAGATCGTGAAAGACCCAAGGGGTGGTGCATGGGAAACAAAACTTGAATTTAAAGAATGTATGTGGCAGTTGAGAATACATGCCACTGCCTGGCCTGCTTTAAATGATCATGTATCCCTTCCAAAGTTTGCTGAAATTGTAAGCTGACAAACTATAATGTTTTATTTATGCATTTTTTTGAGTGACATTAAATGGATTTTACAACAATCTACTATTAATGATATATGCATATACACAGGTTTGTCATTGTTTTATTATTGTTATTATTACTTTTACTCTATTGGTTCAGAGTGTACAAGAACATATATAAGTTGGTATAAGATTTTATTATTGCTAACAGAATATTTTGAAAATTCTAGAATGATCTTTCACAGCAACCTTTACTGATCTTCCTTGTTTTAGGGTTATATTTAAAATAACTTTAAATGGCCTTTAATGTGGTAATTCTAGAGTTTTAAAGCAATATCATTTAATATGGTGTATATACTGTGCCACTGGTCATGTTACTCTGTTATTTATGTGAACAGTTGCTGATATTATTTGTGTTATTTATTTCACCATATGGTTCATAAGGTGGTTTGCAGTTGGTTTGCTTATAGTTAACTGGTGGTGTATTTTCACATAAAATGTCTGTGTGTTTTCTGTTGATCTTTAGTTCTGATGAAGTCCATGGTTTCAAGACAAAAGCTCTAACCTAAAGCTAAATAATACATTCTTGGTTTGGCTATACTTGTTAAGTGGTATAGTTTAAAATTAACAATCCTCACTTATACTCTGCGCACTTTAGTTTTACTGTTTCTTTTTTTTTTTTTTGTTACGAGATGAGGTAAGACTTGGAGGAGCTTTTAAAATCAAATGTACATAAGGGGCAGGAAAATCAATTGCCAGCTTTAAAGACACAACAATGACAGAGTAGTGGTTCATACAGACACAAAGCTAAAGAGAAAAAACTCAGTTAAGTAGCAGAGTAACAAAAAAAGGAGAGAGAAAGAAAGAGATGCAATATGCTTTCTACAAAATCAAGCTTCATGAAGTTCTTTGATGTGGCTGTCTGTGTCATGTTACCTACCTCAGAGATCATGCTTTTCTTTGAATGTAAATGGCTTATACCAGTATGATATACTGATGCTGGTACAAAATAACATCCCAGGAGCTTTATTTACAATGCTAGGATATGGAAAAAGCACAAAGTAGAGACAAACATTGCAGTGCACACAGTTGCTGCTGAAAATAACAAGAGAAAACACACACACACACATGTGCACATGCGAGATTCTAGAAATGATTGTGTAGAAACTTCCATGCAAATATTTCATATCTAGAATAAGGTATATTTTCTTCTACTTCTCTTCTATAATAATCTTTATTTAATAATTTTCTCCCCAAATGTGTACCTTTGTATTAGATTGTCTTACTTTTTGTCTATACCTGTGAGTCTAACATTCCAAAATAATATGGATAGTGTTGCCATTATGATAAAAAGTTATTATTCCCATCTGTTATATATGATAGCATTTTAAAAATGTCTTATTTTCAACATTTGTGTTACATGCACTCACCAGTGTTTGACAGGTTGAACTTTTATACAGTTGTTTGTTGTCACCTCCATTCAAAGTTATGCCATATTTTCATGACTTTTTAGTTTTAATGAAAACCCTCAAACAAAAAACAAAACACCCTCAGAATGCACCCAGAACCTATTAACTTAAAACTAACACACTATTAACATAAAACTAACACAAAGACCATGTTACAGTCTATGCCCCTACTTGTCTTATTCCTATTCCCCTCCCAGATGTGAAAAACAGTTTGTATGTTTTCAGAAAACTTTAATTTTTAGCCTTAAGAAAAAGTGCACCGGATATCTTTAAGTAAAAAAAAAAAATAAATGCATTTAAGTCATTGGGTACCAAGAAAACTGATGTCTCTTATTCACTTCTTATACTTTAAAATGTTTTTATTGTTCTGTTTTATTGTTTTTATTGTTCTGCTTGCCCATGTACCTTTCAGTTGTAGGTTTCCATCAGCAAACAATGCCCAGCTTGACTTGTTGCCTGCACCTGCACTCAGCTTATTGCCATGGAAACATAAACATAAAATGTAGACTTGCCTTCAGCTGCAGACTCCTCAAATCAAACTGCACATTTATTTGCTAAAGGAGAACATTTCACAGCACTCACAGCCTTCTTTTATATTTAAAGCTCATCTGCTTAAACAGAAACCTGTTTTTAAATTAAACCAAGGGCATTTATCCACAGATTTAACCTTTGCAAAAGTAAGGGAAAACATCTCAACTCTACATATATTATAATTAGTGCACTTTACACACATCACCAACCCCATCAGCCCAGGATTACAGCAAATTAATGTACACATGCTTTTTAGATATCCCTGACTACATACTGCACATATCTGCTTTATTATATAATATGCAATTTATAATATGGAATATTTCATTCAAATACTGCTAAGAACAAAGATTGTTGTACTTACTGTTACTTTTTCCCTTTTAGTGTCCTTCCAAACTTTAATGACATGAAGTGGGGTAAATGCTATTCAGTCCACACACACATTTATCAAAGTCAAGCAAAGTTCAATCTGTCTCATTCAATTTTTCTTGTAAAGCCATATTTCACAAATGTGATTGATGTTTTATTAGTCTAACATTGATTCCCTAATTTCAGTGTTGCTGGTCTTCTCCTGTTCATCTCTATCTCCTAACCCCAGACTCCAGTTCAAGTCCAAGGTACTCCCAATTCTTCTTGTCAACTCCTGTGCATTTTTCTGTTTTTCAAGCATTTTTCTTTGGAACATTGGAAATGGTTTCACTGGCAAAGTCTCTCCATGAGTTTTAATATCAGAAGAGTTCTTTTCAATTTGAAGGCTCCCTTTTTTGTTGGACAAACATTTATATTTTCTCCTTAGTCTGTTCTGCATCAAAAAGGGCATTGAGCCTCCTGGAAAAATATTCTGAAGACAGCTGCTACCAATTGCTGAGATAAATTTACTTCTCTTCTGCCTGGTCTACAGTGAATAATCATTTTCTACAAATACTCGACTGTTTTCAATTTTTCTACCTTGCTCTTCTTCTACAGTTTTGTCAGGATCAGCTCTTAAGCTGGTAAGATTGTATCTTTACTAATACAGGTCTTGGCTGCTTTCACATAAACATGATGTGCCTTTTCAATTAACGAATCCTATTTGGAATACCAAATAAGTTGTTTGTGCTTTCATAAGTTAATAAAGTCTGTTCCTACCAATTGTTCTGGTACAGCAGAAAATTTAAGGTTTTCTCTGCACATTATCTTCTATCATAGCCATTTTTTGAACCAGCTCTTCTAGAGAAGTTTCATTCTCAGCCAACCTTTCTTCATTTGGACTTCTGATCTTTGCACTTTTATCACTTTATCTGAATAGCTGTTTAACACGTCTTCCATTTTTTCACCTTTTTGCTGTTTAAGCAGATATACCCCTTCAATGTTTCATTCAGTTTAATCAACTCTGATCAAAATTTGATTTTGTATTCCTCAAAACTATTGGAAGCCATCTCTTGTTCCAGAACTGCTTTTTGCTGAACAGCTTAAGGATTCTTCACAGTCAGTGTTTTTTCTTCACATTTTCTAGTTGATTTTCTTCCAGACTCTCTTAGTTTCTTCTTTGCTGGCATCTAGGCAGTGTACTTACTATCCACTAACTAAATTTACTAAAACTGGCAGAGTCACTGGCCCTTATATCTCAGTTTCTTTTTTCATAATGGGATAACTGAGATTAAGCTAGTTATTAGTTTGCTACTATAATGGAAGTCCACTTTGTATTCTATTGTCTTGTCAATTCTAATGTACGCCCTACTTATTAAATTCTTCTAGCCTGCCATTTCTTTTTCTAGCCTCATTTATAAATTCATTTATCTATAATCCAGCTCATACAAACCTAATATACATTATTTGTGTACTTCTAGTTCACACCCATCTCTCCTTATAGCGTCCAGAACTTTTTGGGTCTATCTTCTTTAACTAAGTGACTTAGCAATGAACAACAGACAATACTAGAAAAGGCAAGACGTTATTAATAGATTAACACTAAGATTGCTAGTCTAGGATGTCCTGAGTCGAGAAATTAATCTTTGTTTGCCACTTATTATTCATACTTTTATATTCATGTTTGTATTTCATAACTGAGCGAACTGCATTTTATTTAGGTGTATAGTGTGAAACACCAATTTGGGAGGCAGGATATTTTACTGAAAAATGCTGTTTTATATTACATTATACCAGACATATTGCAAGTTGTTCAATAGTAATTATGGACATAAGCAATATTTCCATATATACTTAATACTTCAAAAAACAAGTAACGTACAAACTGTTGCATGATGTTAGGTGAAACCTTAGGTATTGTTAAAAAAGCTATCTATAACATTTACACTAAAAGTTGCATATCCTGAGAATTATCCAGTACTATTTGTATTGCTAATTATACAACTGAACACATATTTTCATATTTCTGCAAAAATTTCAATAAACATGGATTTATAGAAGTTATTTTTGTCATGTGAATGCGTATCTCTGCTTAATAAAATGCTCTAATAATATATATCTAGGTTTTATAATTTTCAAGATATGACTTTTTTTGTGAACATTTAGAAAAACATAATTTGAGGTTTGTGTGCATTATGATATGTTACAGTATTTATGGAAAAGACTATAAATGCACTATTACCACTGTAAAGAAATAATTCTTACTGACAACATTGCTATTTGTTGTAAGAGCTTTTACTGTTCACAAAGTATTTACATTTGTTTATCTTATGATTTTTAACTTTAATTTTCAGAAAATGCTCTGGAATGCAAGATGTGTGCAGGCTGCTAGAGGTCTGACATTCCACATCACATAGGTATGACTGAGCTGACAAAATTACTTTCTATCCTCGCTTACCTTGCCATTGATCTGTACTCATTCATGTCTTCTGAATATTATTGCACAAATATTCTGACTTCTTTCAATTGCTTTTTAACCTGTTGCAGTCCACATACTAATTTTTCATTTTGTAAATCCCTTACATTTTTAAGCTGTCTAGATACCTACAGTGGCTATTATTCTACATCTCATTTGCCTTCATGTAAACACATTTCTTATCGTCACTTTACAACTATCTCAGATCTTTGTGAAGTGTTTACAAACTGGTTCAAACCTTGTAACATTGTAGTTAAAGTTTCATCTACCCATTAATTAAATGGCTTACTTTTCAGAAAAAAATAGTGGAAAATGCCAGTGTTTATCACAGTATGCTTTTACTTGCTTACCAAGCTTAATTTGCATAGGTGCATGACATAACACCGTAGCCAGATGTGTCTTTATGTTTGAGACCATGTTACAATAGTTGTTTGATATGCAACATCAATCAAATTTGTCCACAAAGTACATTTAACTGAAAAATGTTTATTTCCCGCTTTTTTTCTCCCTTATTTTCATTACAAATATAAGCCCAAATTTCTGCATATGTTCTTTTTTAAAGAAACATTTAATTAACATGTTTACAATATATACACAGAAAGAAAGAAATTCAGTATCACATACCGTTAAAATGTTAGGAATACAATCACCAAGGCAATCTTATACAATTAACACATTAAGAGTCTTGCTATTTCAGTAGCAACATTGCAAGGCTATCCCAACCACTAAAAGTCTTAGTATGATTTATAGATCTTATTCTGATCACTTCTTTATCAGCTTTACATAGTATTGTTGTTAAATTTAAAAATTCTTTGAACATTGGAACTGAGTTCATTTTCATTTTTTTGTAATAACTTTTCTAGCAATTGCCAAAGGACTCCAAAATATTTTTTTGTTGTTTGGCTTTTATAGCTACATGAATTGGAACATTCATTAGTATTATTGATCAAGTTAAACAACAATTATCATACCATCACCACTTAAAAACATATTTATCTCTTCCCAATATACATTTACATTTTCACAATCCATAAATGTGTGTCCAGTCAGCTTTTACATCTTTACTACATCTCTAACAAACTGAACAAGTCATTTTACTAAATGTACAGATTTTATAGGGAGTAACAAACATTCTATATAAGTATTTCCACATAAAAACTTTCCAGTATAGACAGGAAGAAGTTTGAGTAACTGATTTAAGTAACAACATTTTATTCTTAATATCTATTGAGTCCCTCAATCCACTACCATCAAAAAAGCTGCAGAATTTTGCATCAAATAATTATTTATAATTAACTTGTATAACTTGGACAAACATCCTTTGTAGGTTAGTGTACCTACTTCACTTGAATGAAAACCCTTTTCTTCGAACTCCTATTTGTCAAATGCTAATTGTCAAAAGCTTGCTCCATTGAACGGTCATTTTAATTAATTTTTTTTCCTAGGGGAAAAATGCTTGGCCATCATTGGGAATTTGCCCTTTTCCTCACTGTACTGCAATCTTGAAGTTAGTACATTTAGTTTGGGGGTCTGGGGTATGCAGCCCTTCAACCTCACTGGGTTTTAATTGTTGTGACATTTATGGTGTTTGTTAGGCTGCCCAGGTATTTTTCCCCTAGGAAAAAAATTGCTAAAATGGCTGTTTGACAGAGCAAGCTTTTGGCAATTAGGGTTCAATAAATATGTGGTTGAAGAAAAGGTGTTTTGCTCAAATGATATAGACCTGTACCTTCAATTATAGCATATTCATATAATGGGGAATAGGGTTTTGTTCCACTTCACTCATATTATCTACAAATTTAATTTCTTACTGATGAATAATATTAACTGGTTAACAGATTCATTCAACTTATAATCTTTTGTTAAATATTCTGTCAACTTATTTTTCCTTTTTTCAAAGCACATGAAAACAATGAGTAAAAAGCTCACAAAGAAAAAGCAATCAGTAAAAACCAAAAGAAAAATCTATCAAAGCTAGACTTTCCACTTTTTGATTCCTTAAACCTCTTGTATTAGAGGCAACATGGGATATATGGAAATGACCCTTTCAAGACATCAGGTGTTTAAGCTGTATGGCAATTCTGAATGTCCATGACATTTTTCTTTTTAAGTCTGTTTATGGACACATTCAGGTCAATAAAGCCACACCCCACTAGCTGTGGACATGCATGTTTCAAACTTCATATGGCATCATCACCACAGCATAAGTGGAAAGTATGAGGAACCCTTAGAAACACAGGGTTGTCATGCCCAGCTGATGTCCATAACTGTCTGCAGAATATTCCAACCAAAAAACTAAAACAATGTGTGCAATAGGAAAGCACAAAAAATTCCATTTTGATATTAATGATGTTTTAAAAACATGTTTCTTAACTGTTTAAGAATTGATTTCATATATGCAGAGTCTAAAGATTTATTAACCAGATGAAAGGATTGTTGCATATGTCTAATTTGTCATATTTGATAAACCTATAAGAATTTAGTATAATCTGCCCCTGAATGGTTTTCAGTTGAATAGTGTAAGGTGAGTTTATCCAGAGTATAAAGAGTTAAATTTGCAGCAGTAAACTATGATTCTACATCTAATACTACCATACTTCCATAATCTTATGTGATTTCTATAAGCAAGTATTGATTTTTTAAAATGCCATAAGAATAAGGTTAACATTTTTTTCCATTTCTTTGAAAGTTTTTTGCCAGGTATTAAGTTATTGAATGCAATATATATATATATATATATATATATGGTTCCCATTCAGAAGCCTGAAACATCATAAGCCTGAAAATCAAAATCCTGAAACCAAAAGCCTGAAAATTCAGAATCCTGAAAACTCAAAATCCTGAAAGCCCAAAATCCTGAAAGACCAAAATCCTGAAACTCAAAATCCTGAAAACACAAATAATGCTAATATGTCACTATAAAGACACTAATATCTACCAACTGACCCTGACCCTAACCCTAACCCTAAGGTCCGTCACTATCGCACACTCACCTGACCCGTGTCCTAACCCTAACTCACTTAAACCGCCCCTAACCCCAATATTTGTCACTATTGCATACATGCCTAACCTGCGCCCTAACCCTAACTCACTTAAACCGCCCCAAACCCTAACATAAAACCAACCGCACACTTACCTGACCCCAACGCATGACCTAACACCACAGGGCTAACAATAGCAAAGCCACAATGACATCAGTATGTCTATTTTGTGTTTTCAGGATTTTGAGTTTCAGGATTTTGGTCTTTCAGGATTTTGGGCTTTCAGGATTTTGAGTTTTCAGGATTCTGAATTTTCAGGCTTTTGGTTTCAGGATTTTGATTTTCAGGCTTATGATGTTTCAGGCTTCTGAATGGGAACCATATATATATATATATATATATATATATATATATATATATATATATATATATATATATATATATATATATATATATATATATATTTATGGGTTACCTTTATTTCATTGAGAGCTAATTTCACTGGCAAGCAAATCAGCAAGACCAATTCATTGAAAGTTAATTTCACTGACAACTCATTTCACTGAAACTCATTTTGTTGACAGTTATATATATATGGCCTATTCCCCAGTGTAGTGCAATCCTGGAGTTAGAATATATAGTAAGGGGGGGTGGGGGTGCAGCCCCCACATTGGGGAGTGGTGGGCGCAGCCCCCACATACTTTGGTTGCATATTATTTTCTGCAAAACAGTTATTCATTGCACTTGTAAGTATCCATCTGTATAATTTAAAACATTTATAATATGTGGGGGGCTGTTTCCCCCCCCACCCCTCTTACTATATATTCTAACTCCAGGATCACACTACAGTGGGGAACAGGCCATATATAACTGTCGATGAAATGAGTTTCAGTGAAATGAGTTATCAGTGAAATAAACTTTCAGTGAATTGGTCTTGCTGATTTGCCTGTTAGTGAAATGAGCTGTCAATGAAATGAAAAGGTAACCCATATATATATATATATATATATATATATGTATATATATATATATATATATATATATATATATATATATATATATATATATATATATATTCATTTTAAAAGTATGTGTCTATATCTTAAAATTGTATGACACTCTTAATATGATAAATATCAAAGTATTTTAAAATCCTCTAGCTTAATAAGCTAATTCATGAAAATATGCACATTAGTGAGGTCAAAGAGAATGTCTTGCTATTTCTATGGAGTCAAAAAAAAAAAGAAAAACAATATTCGCTGTCTATATTGTATTCAATGGTTACATTGCACTTAATTCAAATCCCATTCTTCCTTCCCAGGTCCAATCATATTGAAAAATATGCTTTACTTTCTATTAAAATGGTTGTATTGATTCAATGATATAACACTCAAATTTCAGCTTTGATGTATGAAGTGAGTTATTTCAAGTAGTCTTAGTGAATCTAATAACATACAATAGGCAAAAGCTTCAAAGTTTACATGACCAAGTTTCAAATATCAGCTTTCAGGATATTTTTAAATATTTTAATATAATTTTTTATGTAAATTATACGAGCCCTTGTACATTCACATTTCTGTTGTATGCAGATTTAAATATATTTTCTGTCTGATTTGCCCACTAATCTTCTGCCTTATTCTATTAACTTATATTTCTAAAATCTCCCATCAAAGAGATATTTATTCATCAGATCTCTGTTAGAGATTACAGTATGTGTATATATTTCTTAACTTGCTGATACTGCTCTTTTATTAACCTTACATTGTAAATAGTTCATTCATGTTGCATTTGCATATTATTTATAAAGTGTTTACTCTTCTTATTGATTCTAATATTACAAGCAATATTGACTATATAAAATAAGTCTTG
Organism: Protopterus annectens; assembly: GCF_019279795.1. Classification (NCBI taxonomy): domain Eukaryota; kingdom Metazoa; phylum Chordata; order Ceratodontiformes; family Protopteridae; genus Protopterus; species Protopterus annectens. The sequence continues at coordinate 131,144,490 of NC_056729.1, forward strand.
ATTATTTAATATGAATGTGTGATTTTCTCCATTGTGAACTGCTGTTCTGATCTAAGCTTCACATCCTGACATACAAATTTAATTACAGCATGTGAACATCGCAACTCACAGCAAACAATAGCTGCTAATTTCCCCTGTAATTTTCTCATTCTTATTAATTCTTTTAAACTGTTCTAATCAGTAACACATATCTAACTTTACTTCTTTCCACTAATATGTACAGTTAGAGTAAATAACACTACAGCATAAGCTATTAGCATTCAGCCGAATGCAAGCAAATTATATGTCAGCAACAGCTCCAAACATTACTATAGCTTTTGTTTTACCAATTCTTCACTTCTAAGTAAATATATATTTTTAAAAAAGATGTTATTTTGAGTAGATTTTTCACATACATACATGAAGAAAGAAAGTTCCTTCCTGTTTTCATGGACATCAGTGATGAACATTGTCATAGATCTTCTTAAAAACAGCTCAAGGAGCAGGTGGGAAGGAAGACAAACAAGAATCAAGTATTTTCACCCAACTGGAACATTCTTTTGTTCTCAAGCTTTTCTTAAATGTGAATTGCTTCATAAACAATCTGTGAAAGGAATGCCTTAAATGGGAACAAAGACAACAGAATCATCAGCACTTTAATAATTATAATTATCATATTACTGAGATCTAGATCTGACATTTAGTTAACACAGCAATGCACATACCAAGCAAAGTTAATCAAATAAAGTAACATTTTTAACTTGTATAGTCTTAAAGTTGCCAATTATATTGCTTATAATTTAATGACATTCTATTACATATTTTATTTTTTATTTTACATTTGTTAACCGGGGGTGTCTGACTGAGCCGAAAAGGCCCTTTTTCAGCAGAGGCCCTGGGAGAAAAGCTCCACAAAGAAAAATTACAGACAGATTTAGTTATTTAAACATGATCAGTATATACACAAATTACAAGAGACATGTTTTTACAGTGGTATGCGGCACATAAATAGTTACAGTGGAGAGAACAAAAAAAAAATATTAATTTTAAAAATAAAGGTAATTAATAGATTTGTGGTGTACAGCTGAAATTTGGAACATAGATAGAATACATACATAGTACACAGGTACAGTACATACATTGTAGATTAGCCAGTGTTTGTGAGTAAGATTGAAAACTATTATCAAGTGCTCTAGATTTAGTATGTATATGTTATCCACTTTCACTAGCCTGGGGAGCAATCATGGCACTGCCAACTTTGCTTGAGATGTTGCCTGATGAGGTCTTTAAAGGAGGCTTTGGATGATGTGTTTTGAATGCTAGTAGGGACATAGTTCCATTTTGTAGCTACTGAACTACTATATAGTGCATCTCCAAAGCTATTGTAGCTGTTGGTGACTTCTAGTAGTAGTTTGCTTGATGATCTAAGAGGTCTTTCGGCTGAGTGATGTTGTACTAGGTTTTTGAGGGCAGGACACTTATTGGGGAGGTAATAGAATGACAGAGGCAGAGCTGATTGTAGGTAGGAGGTTGGGCAGTTCAAGCCAGTGAAGCTGTCTCAAAGCAGTGCAGTAATGAGTTCTATATGAGCAATTTGCAGCAAAGTGGGCAATTCTGTTATAGCAGGCTTCCATTTTGCTTAGTTCAGTTTTGTTGAGATTAGTCAGAATGGGAGATTCGTAGAGTAGGGTGGATAGAAGTTGGGAGTGAGCAATGGCTGATCTTGTGTTGTTGATAAGAAATGGTTTGATACGTAGAGTGACCCCAGTTTGGCATGTACTTTTTTAATAGTTAAGTTGAGATGGCTATCAAATTTTAGGTGGGAGTCTATGGTTATTCCCAATAGCTTAGCCTGTGCCACTGGAGCAAGTGGAGTAGCATTTGTGGAGTAAATAGTGAATTGACTGTTAGTGTTTTTGTTAGAACTGGTTATAATCATAAGCTGAGTTTTCTTTGGATTGAGGATAAGTTGGGCTTTGGTATGGTAGTTTTCAATGTCAGAGAATGCTAGCTGAGTTGTTTGCAGGAGGGTGGGAATGTTTTGTGCAGCACAGATTAAGGTAGTGTCATCTGCATACTGAATTATAGATGCATGCTATGTGGAGGTATGGAGGTCATTTGTGAAGACTGTGAATAGTAGTGGTCCTAAGATAGAACCCTGTGGGACTCTTATAGTTATGGGCAGCTGAGGAGAGAGAGAATTTTCCCATTTCACAGCTTGGTACCTGTCCGTTAAGTAGCTTTGGAACCAGGTAAGAGTGGAATTTGATAGATGATATTGGTTTAGTTTGTTTAGCAGGATTTGGTGTGAGACTGTGTCAAATGCCTTTGACATATCAAAAAAAAAAAAAGAGTTGACACTTGTAGGCCTTCATTTTTGAGATGGTTTACTGTGTCTGTGAAGCAGAGGAGGGCTGTAATGGTACTATGGGTAGGTCTGAAACCATGCTTTGTAGGTGACAGGATGTTGCTGTCTAGGAGATAGTTTAGCATCTGGGTATGGATGCATTTTTCTAGGATTTTGGCCAGTGGGGAGAGTAAAGCAATGGGTCTGTAGTTATTAAGTTCAGTGGAGGTCCTGCCTTTATGTATGGGTGTAACATAGGATATTTTCCAGAGTTTGAGCACATAGTTTTCAACAATTGATCTGTTTATGAGAGTGGAGACTGGGATAGCAATAGCATCTGCTGTGAGTTTCAAGAAATAGCTGGGGAGTAGGTTGGCTGCTGTTGATGAGGTTTTTAGTTTGGAGAGCATGCTTTTGATTGAAGTGGTGGAAACTGTTTTGAGGGTAAAGCTTGTATTAGTGTTATTTGTGTTGGGGGGATAGTGAGGAAGGAACTGTCCTGTGATACTAAGGATAGAATTGAGTTCACAAAGTGGGAGTTGAATTGTGTTTCGATGAGAACTTTAGTGTCAGGGGTGGTTGGTTTGGGGGTAGCCTTTTGGGTGGATTTTAGTAGCTGGTTTACATTTTTCCAAATGTTTTGCGGGTTGTGTTGGTATTTAGTTTGTAATGTTGTGTAGTAGGATTTTTTGTCCAGCCTAATGCATTTTTTTTGCATGGTTGCACAGTTCTTGGTACTTAGTTAGGCTTTGTGTTTTTTTGTGTTTTTGATAGTAAAGCCAGGCAGTGTCTCTGGGCTTGAGGATTTGTTTGGTTTCTTTACTAAGCCAGGGGTTTGTAGAGGTTCTAACCTTGATTTTGCGCAATGGAGCGACAGTGTCTAGGTGTTGCAGAAAGATTTTGTTGAAATATGCTACAGCCTGATCAAGTGGGAGGGTTTTTAAGGGGATCCAGTCACAGTTACAGAGTAAAGTGTTGAGGACCTCAGGAGAGAATTTTTTTTGTGTTTCTAGTGGATATATAGTTAGTGGTTTTGCATATGCTTGTTCTACTACGTATAAAGTATATTATGTTGTGGTCACTTAAGGTGTCTGGGAGACTGCCTGTGTGAGGATACAATGTGGGGTTGTTAGTTAGGACCCAGTCAAGGATGGATTCTCTTTTAGATTTTTTATCACATCTAGTTGGAATTTGGACTAGCTGCTGGTAGCCATGGCAATTTATTAGATTACTTGGTGGTTCTGATATATAGGTGAACCAATCTAGGCTGAAGTCCCCCAGAATAAGGGTTTCTTGTGAGTATGTGGAAGAACACCAGGATAAAAAGTCTTCAAGGCTAGCAGGTGTATTACCAGGTGGAATATAGATCACAATTGTGGTGATGACCTTTTTAGGGTGAAGTTGAAGTTGTGAGATAAGTATGTCCCAATTATTGGGGGAGGGGTAGGAGTTTGGTAGTTGACGGAAAGTTAAGTTGGACTTGTACAGTAAGGCAGTTCCACCCCCTTTACAAAGTGGTCTGTCTTGTCTAATGATATTGTAGCCAGTAGGGAGAATTTCTGAGTTAGCTAGGTTTTTATTTAGCCAGGTTTCTGTTAAAGCAACTATGTCTGGGGAGTAGTGTGCTATTGTGGCTTGGAGTTCAGGTATTTTATTTTTGATACTTCTAATATTAATATTTAGCATTAAAAGATGGTTGGTTGTGGTGCTGTTGTTGATTTGCCCAGGGATGAAGAAAGTGGGGGTGTTATGTTTTGACATTTGTGTTGGAGCAGTTTGTGTTGGACAGGATGGATTTGGGCCTGGGTTGGGGTGGATATCCCCACTTATGGTGAGCCTGGAGTTAAAATGGTTATACAGATGTTGGAGTTTGGTGAGGAGTGTGAGAAAGTATTATGCTTTTTTTTGGAGTAGGAATGAGAGCATATGTGTTTGGTTCTGAATTGGTCAGTTATGTAGTTCTTGAATAACTGTGGGCAGATATTATTATAATGTGTGGTGTCTGTATACGAGAGTGCATAATGTAGTGTTGTGCTACTAAGTTTAGGGATATTGCTAGAGTGATAACTTGTGGTGTTGTAAAGAATTATGAGAAGACAGACTAGACTTAGCTGTGTGATAGTCATGGTTATAAAGTTTAAGTTGTTTCTAGGTGGGGGGGGTCTGAATAGGAATTATAGGGTTGCACTATATGTGGATGGGGAAGTAGTGAGGGTGGTGTAAAAAATGCCTAGTGGGAATGAGAGTGATTGGGAGTATTTTGTGTGGAGCAAGTTGGTGTGGTATAATGTGATATTACTTGAGGAGCTGTGATTGGTGGAGGTGATGTGAGGGTGAGCTGTGGGTGTGGCTGTGATTACTATAAATGTAGAGGTAGTGGGGGCCGGAGGGAATAGGGGGCAGGGCAGGGGAGTGGAGAGAGCCCGAGCGTTAGCGAGGCTGAATGGAGCAGGGCAGAGCCAACCAAGACAAGAGAAAAAAGTAAGTATTACTTTACAAATCTGAACACTTTAAACAAATTCCTGAGGTCGAATGGCTTACTGGCAAGGGGAATGTAATTCCTGAAGAGCACTTGTGTCCTGGTGGGAGACTAGAAATTTAAAGATGGCTCCATCCTCAGCAGGATTCTAATATAGACTTTGTTTTGGGGGAGGGAGATAGCACAAGGGGTGTAAACCAGGTGGAATGCAAAGAAACCAGAGAGGCAATCAGTGGAAATCAGTGAAGATCTCAGAGGGGGTAAGTAATAATTCAAACTACCTGTAAAGTGAAGGAGAGAAGAGACAGCAAAGTTTATTAAGGTTGGGAGTGTGTCTTCTTCAGGTTGGCATAATGGCTTAGGTGCTTACCTTAAAAAAACAAGGTGCAGGGTTTGATTCTGACATGGGGTAAATGGCTAGGCTTAAAATGGCCCATAAGGGCAGTTAACCTAGTACTAACTTATGAACCTATGGTAGAATATATATAAGGCAAAAAATGCAATTTTTACACCGTGCCAACTACCTGCAACTAGTATAAATCTTACCTGTCTGCCATTTATTTGTCCATTACTCTTTAATATTAAGAACCTCTTTATTTCACCTTTCTTCTATGCACTAAATGAACAATCTTTACCACTTTAGTTTACAAAAGTTTCATTTTCTCTATGATTTAGGCGTGTTTCCTTTAACAGTATTATTAGTGCATTACTATTGCAAATTTAGCTCCTTCTCTTTTTATCAGCATGTTAATTTATATTACAAACCCATAAATTTAACTGTGCCATAGAAAATATGTTTTATTCTACTTAACGTACATTCTTTGTCTGTTACAAACTGGTCCTTCATAGTCTGTTTACCTCACTGTTTGGCCTTTTTATGTATTTTTTTCTGTAGTATTGCCTCAAATCAACTTGATCTCTTTAAAAACACACATACAAAAATCCCCTCACTTCCCAAGAAATAAACTACATATTAACTAGTGTCTATATTAGAATCCCAAAAGCCGTAAAATCTGAATACAAGTACATCAACACATAAAGAGCGATGTACGATAATAGCAAACCACTTAATGTGCGAAAAGCAAAACACCGAATGGATTTCCCTACGCAACAATGCAATGCAGGTATAACTAAATCAACTACATAAAAGTAACATAACACATTTTTGCAGGGGTGCAAGCACTCCTGCACCCCCCACACCCCCCTACTTAAATATACCAACTCCAAGATTGCACTACAGTGAGGAAAAGGGTATATTCCCTTATTCCCAGGATCACGCTGTTGGCCAAAGAAATCCATTTGGTGTTTTCCTTTTCACTCATTACATGGCTCGCTATTATCGTACATCACTCTTTATGTGTCAATATACTTGTATTCGCGTTTTACAGCTTTTAGGCTTCTAATATATAGACCCATTAACTATACACAACCGTGTAAAGCTTGGTCCAATGTTTCTATTATTCAAATGCTATTGGGCAGAATAACAGTTGTTATGAAACACTGATCTGTATAATTCTTGCCTACAGCATTTTATTACTAAAGCTGTCTTTGGAAAAAATCTACCTACTCGGTTATGAGTTGTGAGGGTTGAAATGTACAGGTGTGTGAGGTGCTTACAGTAACAGTTGATGTCTGTGAAAAAGTCATTGTAACTGTAAATCATAACTTTAGGATTTATTCACTTTCTATTATCCTCTGATCATTTCAGCTTTTTATTCTAGAATGTCTGTTTTATGTAAGGGCTAGCATAGATAGTGTGCCTTTGTGGGAGGTGCTGTAAAAAGCAGAAGAGTTCCAGGCAAGTGTGTATTATTTGTAACTTTTTTGCATCATTCAGCTTGGATGCCCTATAGGGAAATATGCCTGAGGTAAGGCTTTCAACTTTACTGCTAGTAAAACTAGAAAATGAGAAATACTGTCTGTATTAAAAATGATAATAACATTCCAGAAAACATTAGGATACAGTGAATTTTACTTGCAAAAGACACAGTACACTTCCTAAATGTAAGAAAAGATTGGTTCAGATAAGCAGAATAGTTTCACACATTTTGCAAAATACCATGCTTTGACTCTAATTTTCATGGACAGCTTTTTAAGATTTCATTTTGCAAATTATAAAGCCCTCAGCAATTGAATTTCCATTTACACATTAAAAGTCCCCAATCATTTGGGTTAATTATTTCTACTACACAGTACACTTATGGGTTACAAATTTAGAATACCACAGAGTAACCTATACAATGTAGAAAAGCTACTGAATATCTTTGAACAAACCTCTCAATGGCTCAGATTTTAACATAATGACAAGATTTTAGCCTTATATTTTTGGTCTGTTTCTTATAAAATTTGTGTTTTTCTGGCAAATCATTGAGAACTGAGGTCACTAAACAATGATACGTATTTGAGTTTCAGACATCATGTCCTTCAGAAAAATGCATGCTGATGCAAAATGTATAATTTAATCAGCTATCTAAGGTTATAAGTGTAATATTTAAAAAATTGGTCCCAATTTTGTGCCTTCATCCTCCCATTATTTTTTGCTTTGTCCAGATTTCTTACACTTATAGATTGAGAGGTATGCCATTGAATGGTTTCAGAAATACCACACTAGTGAACCAACTTTATTAGAACTTCTGAACTGCTACAGAAATACCTATCACAGTACCACTTACAGTTAGAAGTTATGTATAGAGTGTAGCTAAAACATATTAAGCCTAACCATACATCCCAAATCTGTGACAAGTTCTGGTACACTTAGCCAATGTAAACAGGGGCTTGGAAGATAAAAGATGTACAAGCAGGGACCTGATAGATGAACCATTTAAAGGTTGCCTGTGTCCATTAGAGAGACAGGTGCCAAACCAGGGATGAATTTCCTATTCACCATCCAATTGTCCAAATTACACTTTAATTTGTTTAGGGAGGAACTCTGCTTCACATGGATGGGGAGACTGTTCCAGAGAAGGGGTAGTCTCTGGGTTACATATCCCTCTCTCCAGCAGGTCCTATTTATATCACAGGCAATGTTTAAGTCTTTAGAATGGGTAATTCTGGTGCTGTTTGCTTTGTGGGTATGCAGGAGGTCCATTGGGGTGGGTTCTGACAATGTCTTGTATGCCAGGCATAGATGTCCTCTCAACAGCCTGTAGGAGACAGAATACAGTGATAGGGCTTTGAGGTGGTCTGCAGAGGACATGTTATTTATGCCCTGTATCCTTTTAGTGAGACACCTGTGTGTTTATGCCAATTGTTGGATGTACCCAGTTAGGTATATACCAAAGGGGACATTCTAGTCATTGACTGGTCTGATGTAATGCTGAATACAAGTAGAACAATGACCTCTTTGAACCTAGATGTCATACCTTTATATTTAAGTTGCACTGCATAGAATGATTTCCTCACTACAGTAAACACACAATGGTCAAAGGCTAGATTAATGTTGACATGTGCCCATTAGTCTCTGATTACTGGATTGACTCTTAGGGATGTGTTTTCAATATGATAATTACTAAGGGTATCTGACTTCCAAATGTATACTGTTATGCATTTATTGACATTTAGTTTTAGTCCATGGTTCTGACACCACTTATTTGTCTGTGTCTGTCCGTCTTGGAGAACATTAGTGTCAATGGAGGATACTATGGCTGCTCCTAATTTGCAATCATCCACAAATCTGGTCAGCCAGACGCCCTTGACAATAGCCTTGACTTCAGAGAAGTTAATACCAAAAAGGAGCAATCTCAAGAACAATTCCTGAGGGACACCATTACTGACTGGCCTCTTTGTAGAGGTACACTCCCCAATTCTAACTTCCACTTTCCTGTATGTGAGCCAGCAGCTATCCACTGAGTGACATAAGGGTTTGTAACTAACCTTGTGAGTTGGTCAACAATGTCCAAGTGGTGTATTGTGTCAAATGCCTTGGCCAGGTCAAGATAGACAGTGTAAATTGTTTTGCCCTCATCTATTGCTTTGGTGACCTTCTCAAAAGAAGTCTACAAGGATGAGAAGGCATGACTTGCCCTTAATGAAACCAAACTGGGGTGGGTTCAGTGTCTGAAAGTTTCTTATGTCACTATTGATCATTTTGGATAGTTCATTCCATGACTTAGCATATGAGATGAGTGAGACATATGGGTCTGTTGTTTCCAGGGTCTGTAGATAGCCCGTCATTGTGCAGAGGGATGATGTTTGTTGTGCTCTATTCGTGAGGCATGAAAATTGTTTGGAGACTACATTTAAATAGGAATTCCAGAGGGCTTGAAATTTTGTGAGTCATATTTTATGCTATTTAGAAGGCATCCTGGGATATTCTTACACCCCCCCTCAATGAAGTGTCCTTGGGTTTAGACAGAGCATTGAGGATTTTGTAATAGTAGGAGGGGAGTTATATTTGATGGTGTTTACTGAGGGCAAGCTGTGGAAGAGAAAGGAATAAAAGTTAGAGCTGAATGTGTCTGTCACTTGGTTTGCTATATCTTCTGGCTCAGTACTGATTACTCCATTAGCAATGACATTTGCACACAGTTTTGTATTGCCTTTCAGGTTGTAGTCATAGCTAAAGAATACCTTCTGGTTACTTTTGGTATGAGAGGCCAAATTTACCTTAGATTTAGCTTTGGCAGACTTTATTTGTCCTCTGAGTTTTTTTTTGTTTAGTTAAATGATAATGTTTTCATTATTCTGGGTGCTACACCTGCTAATTTTTGTCATGATTTTCTTTATTCTGCTATGCAGCCTATTAATGATGTAATTCTACCAGGATAGCTTTCTTTGAGATAGTCCTATACTTATTCCTGCTGGGTACAGTGGCTTCTATGCAGTTATTAGCATGCTTGTATAGGGTTTCTGTGAACAATTCTGTGTGGGCAACAGTGCTGTCTGAGTTGGGGGGGTTGACATTTTGCCAGGTTATCAATTAATAGTATGAAGTTAGCCTTAGAGTAGTTCATGAGCATCACAGTGTTAGCTGGGGGTTCCATGTTTTATTTTTACTTCAAAGGAGAGCATTTTGTGGTCTGCCATCACCAGAGAGGACATTACACTTGGAGGTGTGTAACATTCTATCATATTAGTGAGGATCAGATCCAGTATTTTTGTGCCCTTGTTTGGCATATTGACATTCTGGTCCAGGGAGTTTGGGTTTACAAAATCCAGGAATTTCTGTGCCTGTACGTTTGATGTCATATATGAGTCCTGGTTAATTGTGGAGTAATTAATATCACCCATGAATGTGTTATTGTGCTGGTTGGTGAGTGTTTCCACTAAGCTTAAATATGTGGTATGTGTTTCCTGTGTCATAGGGGGGTCCTATAGCTTTCAAGGAAGTGGTATGAGATTTTGTCTATTATGATTTGAACATGGAGAAGCTCAAGTCATCATCCTATTTGACTAGCCTTGAGGTATATTTACTTTTGATATAAATAGAGACACCTCCACCATTATTCCCTGTCTGTGTAGTAGCTGTTCTGAATGTGTGGATGCCATTATAGCATTGCACTTCTAGGGTGCTCTCTGTGGCTTTAGTCTGTATCTCAGTCACTACACAGACATCAGCATTCTCTAGGGTGAGGTGAGCTTGTAGGGAATGGAATTTCTTGTTTAGACTCCTGGCATTGAGCAACACATTTAGATTTTCTTGGTTTTGATTTGATATGTTGGAAGTATTGGCAGTTTGGCAATGCCTAAAAAGGCACTCTGAGAGAGGACAATGGTTTAGCTAATATTCAAAAACCTAGAGGTGAGATGTGTAGACCATCCCTGGCAAAGCAGCATGGTCTGTTGACCATGTCTTTCCATGCTGGCAAATTTTGTACCCCCTTAGAATGACACCATAAACTCTGTCCCTGCATGTTTGATGTTATATATGATCCTCAATTATTAAAGTCAGTCATCACTTAGACTCAGTTTCCAAAAAAATGCACCTCAAAACTGTTTGACATTATTCTCAAATGAAAAAAAAAAGTCCATACATTTTTTTCAGTACACCATTGAATATAGATTAAATATTTCTGCAGTGAATTTCAAAAATTAACATAACAGTTGCTGCTTCATTTTTAAGCATACCACAACACTTTTGAGGTTATTGAATTTGGTTCTACATTTAACAGACCGGGAGTAAGTGGGGAAATAACTTCTCGTCTAAAGGTGATGTGAGACCTGAAGCTGCTGGTCGAGGGTCTCTTTACCTCTGGAAGGTCATTTATTTACTTAGTAACAACCACCCTGGATGGCATTATTATATTTAGAAAATGTGCTATATGTTAAATTGGTTTCTGTTTTACTATTAGTATAGTGATATTTTTTAATGTTTTTGATATAAAATAGTTCCTCTGCCTAATGTTTCATAATTGCTGTAGGTTATGCCATTATTATTGGAGGATATATTTTACATCCAAAACATACATTATGTATTTATATCCACACACACACACACACACACACACACACACACACACACACACACACACACACACACACACACACACACACCCAGCAGTTACAAATACATTCTTGCCTGAGTATACCTCAACTGTCTCACTGAGGACAAATGAAAAAAAAAACATGCATAGAACTCAAAGGAATACATCTTTTTCCCAAATTACATCTCCACATTCCTTGATTTTGTAAGAATGTGCATTATTTTCCTTCATATTTCTGCTCTGTGCCTTAAAACATGTCTGATTTGTAATACGTACTGTTAAGAGAAAATGCATACTGATGCAGAATCTCATGAGATATTAGCTTGTTAAGTGAACTGGGGTAATATTTTAAATTTTCCCACGATTTTTGGTTCTGTCAGGCATTATTTTTGGCTGTAATAGTAGAAACATGCTACCAGTTGGATAAACATCATAAAATGTATGAATAAATTACACAAAATAAACTACAAATGACTAGCACGACTCAGGAACAAACCCAAGTTGCACAATGTTTATTAATAGCCAAAAGTATTAAAATGTAGCAAAAGGTAGCAAAAATAATAAAAAGCACTTTCACAGCTTATAGCTGTTTCATCAGACCTTAAAACATCCACAATAAATCAGGCATAAAAGCAACTAGAACAGCCATTTGGGTTAGAGAGTTTCAAACATCTGATACAACCATTCATAAAACCATAGTCGAGGGCGTTAGAAACTGACCAATCAAATCAATGAATCAAGCATCTATTCGAGTATCGGTTTAAGTGACACACACCTATTTAAACCTGGGTACCTATCCACATTAAGTGTAGCAATCCATTTTAGTTCAAAACATTCCATTCTATTATTAATATCACCATCACTTTGATTTAACCTAATTAATTCAAGGACTGCAAACTTAAAAATATGATCCAAACCATATTTAGCCACATGCTTTGCTAAGATGTTAGTCAACTTAGCTTTCCTGCTGTCTCTGACATGCTTTAAAATCCTTTACCTTAAAGTCTGATTAATCTTGCCTACATAGTAACATTTACAGGAGGAGCAAAATGCGTAATAAACAACATTTCTTGTAATACAGTCTGCACAGAAATCAAAATCAACCTTAATGTCCACAGCATTAACATTAATGCAGGTAGTGCTAAAAATAAATTCACAAGCTGAGCAAGAATGGCACAAAAACATTCCTAATCTTCCCTACTTTAATGATTTTCTTTATAACACAATTGCCATTTGAGAGAAAGGTTATTCTTAAAAGAAAATCTGGGGTGGATCCTACTACATTCGCTACTTCTTCATTTGCCATGAACACAGGCCAGTATCTTTTAAGAATGTCACAAACACTACTGACATTACTTGAAAAAGTAAAAGCCAATCAAAATTGACAATCATTATTAAAATGTGAAACTGTCTCACTATAATCAGCAAAATAAGGGTGGGCAGTAGTGCTCCTTAAAGATCGAACATGTTCTGCAGTCATACATATATCAGCTTCAGAGTAGCCCCTGTCAGGTGCTCTGGTTTCCTCCCACATTGGACACTCTAAATTGGCCCTAGGTGAGAGTGTGTGTGTGTGCCTTCTGTGGAAGGTTGGGCACTGGGCTGACAACTCGACACTGTAAAACTCCACTGCCAATCATGAGCAGACAGGTGATCCGCTGTGGTGACCCCTAACCGGGAAAAGCTGAAAGAAGAAGACTAGCCCCTGTCAATAAAATCTCTAGCTGTTCAATCTAATGGTATCTCAGCATCACTGTCATCATTATGTAAATGCATAGTCAAAAAAAAATTGTCCTTTTAAAACATTTCTGGACACATTAAACAAAAAAAGTCACTGCTGAGACGGAACTACTTGAATTATTTATTAACACCTAACAAGTTAAAAAACAATAAACAGAACGACTGAATTGAGCACTTTCTTCCCTCACATAGGGATTTCATCAGAATCAATAAGCATTCCCATAATTTTCCATTTATAGCCAATTACTATGACATCACAAGTAATTAATGTTACAAAATTCATTAATATTAAATAGGTTTCTGACCGAAGTTAAAGAACAACATGTGTAAAACATTTATTAAAACATTCTAAATAAATCCTACCATAAAATACATAAATTATGTAAGAACTTAATAAATATTACAAAATCATGTTAAAACCTTTGGATTTATTTCCCAGTTAAAGCTTTTTTGTTTAAAATGGGTTTGATAGAAATAATTTCATTCAAGCCAGGCATTTGCCCAGCTTGTAACTTAACTTGCCACCATGTTTCTTTCTCTTCTATGTGGCTTCTGTAATCCCCACCCCTTGGATCATGTAAAACTTTCTCTAAAATTCCAAAATTGAACTCTGTAAAAACATTAAAAGTTGTAGAGTGTTTATATAATGCATTGTTGAAATTCTTTGTGGCAATCTGATATGTATGTTCATAAATCCTGTCCCTAAGCCTTCGTTCTGTTTTTCCCACATAAAAGGCCGGACAGGATTTACAAATAGCCAAATGCACTATTCCTCTAGTTTGACAATTACCCTTAACAAAATTAATTCTAGACAATAAAATATTATTTAAAATTATGTGATCACTACTACAAATATATCTGCATTGAGAGCAATGTCCACATTTTTTTGGTACCACCATAGGTTTTTTTACCTTTTACAATTTCAAAGTTTCTCTTTAAATTCAGCCCTAATTTGTACACAAAATTGGGTTTATCACCCCCTGTACCCCATAATTTGGGGCTATTTTTAAGAATGATCCAATTCTTGTTAATAATGTTTTCAACTTCTTTTGCTTTACTACCATATGGTATAACCATGGGCTTTTCAAATCTAACATTTTCTAGTTCTCTCACGTATTTACCATCTTCCACACCTTTTTTGTCACCCAATAAAGGCTTATATTTATTACCCCATTCTCCTACGACATATTCCTTATATTCCTGAATCACTTTTTTGGGTACCCCCTTTCTTCAAACATTCTAGAAACCTGTGTAAGTTCGTTATCTAGATCCTTCCTTTCAGAGGTCATTCTTGCAACCCTAATCATCTCTCCCTTAACAATACTGTTTTTCTGTTTAGTAGGGTGGTTGCTGGAATATTCTAAGTAAGAGTTACTGAAAGTAGGTTTCCTATATATTCTAGAATTAAAACCTTTACTTCCTTTCTCTATATATGTATCCAGGTAATTAATTCCCCTATTATTGTATGTGTGTGTGAATCTGAGAAAACTTGTACACTCATTTAAATATAAAATAAAGTCCTGAATTATGTTTTCCGGACCTTTCCACAAAATGAAGATGTTGTCCAGGAATTTAACATATAATGTCATATACTTATTAAATTGACTATTAAATACAAAATTTTCCTCCCATTGTAAGAGCACTAGGTTAGCAAAAATGGGGGCACATGACGCCCCCATAGCTACACCTTTTGACTGTCTATAGTATTCTCCCTCAAATAGGATATAATTATTATCCAGGACTATCTCCATAAAGTCTATTAATAGTTCTTTTTTATTACTGTCTAAATGGGTGTTTTTGTTTACACTATCTGTAAAATATTCCAATCCTTCTTCTTTTTGGATACTAGAAAACATGTCTACCATGTCAATAGTTAATAAAATCAAGTCTTTTTCCCAAAACTCTTTTTAAATTTTTGACAAAAAGTCCCAAGAATCCTTTAATAGGTGTTCATTATTAAAAATCTGATGTTTTAACCAAGAGTCTACAACAACTCCAAATGGGTAAGTTTTTGATCCCCTGCCATCAATAATGGGTCTAAGGACAGAGGATCCAAGCCTTTATGCACTTTTGGTATACCAAAAATGGTTGCAATTTTAGGTTGTAAAACTTTAAGAAATCTATATAGGTCCCCCAAAATTCTCTTTTCAATCAAATAATCTTCTAAATAATAATCAATTCTTTTGTAACTTATGTTGACTTCTGGACACATGTTGAGGGTGCATACTTGATTTGTGTAATAGAGTGTTATGCTTACAAGGCTTCTTGAAAATAACAGTACTGAAATCCTTTAACTCATTCATGTGAACAGAAACATCTAAAAATTCATGACAGAGTTTGAGAACTGGTAGCTACACTTAAGAAAAGTAGTAGCATTATAAAGATAATCAATAAAATCAAGCAAATTTTCTTCACTCCCTGTCCACACCATAAAAAGGTCATCAAAAACATCTGTAATAACAAATATTGTCACTAAAAGGATTGTAATTAAGCACATTATCGGATTCCCATTTCTTATTTGCAATGGTGATGGACAGGTTGACAGACGAGATCAGAAAGGAGTTCCTGTGGACTATGATGTTTGCAGATGACATTGTGATCTGTAATGAGAGTAGGGAACAGGTGGAGGAGACCCTGGAGAGATGGAGATATGCTCTAGAGAGAAGAGGAATGAAGGTCAGAAGGACTAAGACAGAATATATGTGTGTGAATGAGAGGGAGGATAGAGGAATGGTGAGGATGCAAGGAGTAGAGGTGGCGAAGGTATACTTGGGATCAATAGTTCAGATTAATGGTGAGTGTAGAAGAGAGGTGAAAAAGAGAGTACAGGCAGGATGGATTGGGTGGAGAAGAGTGTCAGGAGTGATTTGTGACAGACGAGTACCAGTAAGAGTGAAAAGGAAGGTCTACAAGAGGGTAGTGAGACCAGCTATGTTATATGGGTTGGAGAAAGTGGCATTGACAAAAAGGCAGGATTTAGAGCTGGATGAGGCAGAGTTAAAGAGGTTAAGATTTGCACTGGGTGTGACAAGGGTGGACAGGATTAGGAATAAGTATATTAGAGGGTCAGCCCAGGTTGGAAGGTTTGGAGACAAAGCCAGAGAGGCAAGATTACGTTGGTTTGGACATGTGATGAGGAGGGATGCTGAGTATATTGGGAAAAAGATGCTAAGGATGAAGCTACCAGGTAACAGGAAAAGAAGAGGGCCTAAGATAAGGTTTATGGATGTGGTGAGAGAGGACATGCAGGTGGTTGGTATGACAGAGCAAGATGCAGAGGACAGGAAGAAATAGAAGCAGATGATCCGCTGTGACGACCCCTAATGGGAACAGCCGAAAGAAAATGATGATGATCAGATTCCCATTGTGTCAACACAATATTGGTATATGAGTTAGCACAGACAGTACCCATTACAACTTTTGTAGAAAAAAATTCATGAAAAATAAAAACTTTGTTTTCGAGAATTACCTCAAATAATGTGCAAATTAAGAAAACCTTATTGTAGGACATAGACCCATGCAAAGTTAAAAAGGATATGACAAAGTCAATACCTAAATCTTTACTGGTAAAGAGAGGTGATATCCAGAGTAACAAGGAGTAGGCCAATTCTGTCATCCAAACTCTTGTACCACACAAATAAATCATGTAGAAAAGACTTTCAACATGCTAGGCATGGTGTCCACAACAGGGTGTATCATTTTCTCAACACATATTGAGAGCGGTTCACTGGCCCATGTTCTACTAGAAAGAATGGGGCACATTGGTAGATCTTTACTATCTTTATGCACCTTTGGCAAGCCATACAGAATGGGAATCAAAGGGTGTTCAATAATCATACAGCTTTTGATTAATAAAGCCAGTCATTAGAAGTTCATACAGATAAAATTCAACCTTTTTACACAAGCCATCTACTTGGAACTTATGTAATGGCACATAAGTCATTCTATCTGATAACACCTCAAACATTTTAGATAAATAATGCTCTCTGTCCATAATTTCAGTCCCACCCTATTTATCAGCAGGTCTAATCTCAAGAGATACAGAATCATGTAGCTCCTTAAGGGCAGATTGCTCACCAGCTGTAAGATTAAAGAAAGAGATATTAAAATGGCCCTGTATCAAATCTCTTAACTCGTGTTCACATACAGTAACAAAGGCATCAACAGTTGGATGTATCTTAGGTATAAAGGTACCAGGTTTCTTAAAGACATTCAAGGATATGGTAGCAGTCTGTGAAACATTAACTGCAAGGTAACATTATGGGCAAACATTTTAAGATCAATAATAACATCAGTCAAGTTAGACTTTCTAGCAGGTATAAATGACAGTCCTATATTCAAAAGACTGATCAGATCAGATAAACATCGTACAACTTGAGTTTGGTCCTGACCCGTGGTGGTTGTTTGTGGTTTATTTTGTGTATTATTTTTGGCTTTAACAAGAATTATTCAGCAAAGATGTTAAAAGGGTTAGTTTTGTCTCTCTGTCTCTCTCTCTCACACACACACACACACACACACACACACACACACACACACACACACACACACACACACACACACACGCACACACACGCACACACGCACACACACACACACACACACACACACACACACACACACACACACACACACACACACAGACACACACACACACACACACACACACACACACACACACACACACACACACACACACACACACTCCTGCTCTGTCTGTCCCGCATTCTCTGTCTTACACACACACACACACACACACACACACACACACACACACACACACACACACACACACACACACACACACACACACACACTACTAATGTAGCTAATTGCATTAATTTTGTTTTATTTATCGTCCTACCCTTACTAAATGCTTTATAAGCACTGCAGTGCTTGGGGTGGGGGGGGGGGTTGGGCAGCTTCCTGCAACTACTTATTCCGGTCACTTTTTTTTTTTAGATTGCTTTCTTGTTTTTTAATTGATGCTTGCTAAATGCACCTGCTTGGCAAGTAAAAAACATCATTAAATTTGTTTCTGTTCAGTTCCTGCTTCACAAAAGCTTACTATGCTGCTATGAAGCTAATTACTTGATACAGGACTATCTATGCACATTAATACCCTCTTGGAGAATGTCTTTTCAAACAGGTTGTTGACTTTGTGATACACTCATTTTCTAAAATGCAGTAAGCTACTTTTTGCAATTTTGAAAATCAGCACAGTTTTGCAATGCTTAGTACCTGTAGTAATTTCTGTCTTGAGCATTTGCTTCATATTACAACTACACAGGCATCATGCTTCAAGAGCATTTTCTAACTGCTTACTACATTTAGTATGCATATCTTGGCAACCTTCTAGATAAATCCTATAGCTTTGAAAAACACTGATCAGTACCTGCCATTCTCCAACTGCCTGACATGCTATATACCTGTTTTTCATCTTGGTTTAAGAAGTACTTACACTTCTCTCTCTGAGTTGCTTTGCTTCTCTATCTTTTTGCCTTTTTTGTGCAGCTACAGTGAAGCCACTCACTGTGCTTTGTTTACAGTTAAGAATTCATTCAGCAGTATTTTACTTTTCACGTTTGTTAAAATCACAGCATTATTTCCATTCTATCTGATTATGATTACTCATGACAGAAATCACAGTTTGTAAAAGAAAAAAAGTAGCAATTCCTTATGCAGCACACAGTCTAGATTCTCTTTCTACAAGTGTGCAAATCAACTTATGAAGGGTCAGTACTTGTACGCAAGGATGTAAGAACCAAACAGATAGTGGGGTTTGGTATGGTTGGACCACACTAAATAACCATCAAAGTAAAATTAGCAAACACTCTAGAGACTCACTGTGTGATTTCAGTGTAATGTACTTACAATACCTTTTGTCAGAATGCCAGAATGTCAGAAATCTAAACAATAACTTCCCTAATTGTGAGGCACGTCTGCATTTGGAAAAATCCGTGCCTGCATTGTTACTGAAACTTGGTTTGAATGTTAAGACAACACTACCTCTTATATCATGGTTTTATGCTTTTCATGCCTCCAGGCCCAATGGCAACTATGGTGAAGTATAGGTTCATAAGAAGTACTATCCATATTTAATGAACATATTACTTCCAGACCAGATCCTTAGGAACTCACAAATGAACTTAGTTAACTAAAGATCATTCTAGGAATAAATATTCACCTAATAGTTGTTACAGAAGACCTTTTTTATTCTCCAGATGACCATGTAAGATTCCTTTCTGTTCAGATGATCTTCCTATTAGCAAAAACTCACTTATTTAGGTTATCTTAGCTACCCTTCAGTATACTGGGATACTTGCACCTCCAATCTAGGATATGCCCAAAATTCCTAGACATGATAAACCAAAATTAACTTGAGCAGCCAGGAAATAAACTGATTAGAGGGCACATCATTCATGAAATGATTCTTAGAAATATGGCTGCATCTTGCACTACTCATCTAGTGCTTCCTTTCCCAATGAAGGCTGACCATAAGCTTGTGACCTTCTTTCAACTGCCAAAAGCTCCTACAGCAAATCTCATTGAAAGTAAAGACTACAAAAATGCCAACATTAACTTACTATGTAAAGAAAAATCAAAAATAACTTGCAACAGCACCTTCACAGACCTTAATACAGCAGCAAGCTTCACTAAGGAATGGCACACTCCTTTAGA
The DNA here is from genome assembly GCF_019279795.1 of Protopterus annectens. Lineage (NCBI taxonomy): Eukaryota > Metazoa > Chordata > Ceratodontiformes > Protopteridae > Protopterus > Protopterus annectens. The sequence goes on from NC_056729.1 coordinate 131,164,138, forward strand.
AAAATGTATATAGCTAGCAGTCCCTGTCTTAGGTAACAATCATGGGAAATTCATTGTTTAGAACCATAAATAAACTATACAACAAAAAAAGAAACTACTCAAATTATTTAATAGATCCAAAACACATATTCATAATGATAATATCAAAAGAACTACAAAAATGGACAAGAATTATCAGGTCCACCATGATCTTAGATAGGTCTTTGAAGCAATGAAAATTATAAACAGGACAGCATGAAAAGAAAACCTGAGATTTACTGATGTAACAGATAACCTGGAAGAAACAGGGTGTATTAATTTTATGAAAGCAGAAATAAGTGACTGGGCTGGTATTCCATAGCAAGATTTGTTAATTGAAAGGGCTTGTTGTGTACATGCTTCAAATCTAGCAATGAGGAAGCAGTCAAGTATTAGTAAAGATCCTGCAAAACCGTGGCAGAACGGCAAAATATAAAAAAAAAATGGAGACAGTAGAGTGTTTGTAGGAAATGATTATTCACTCTACAGCATACATAAGAAAAACAAATTTATCCAAGCAATATGGGAATGTGAAGAGAGAAGTATGAGATTCAAGCTGTTGTATCCAGCTGTCTTCAGAATGTTTTTTTTGTCCTGGAGGATCAATGTTATTTTTTGATTTAGAACAGGCTAAGGAGGAAATGCTAAAGCTTGTCCAACAAAAAGTAAACTATCAAACAGAAGAGGATTCTGATAATAAAGCTCATAGAAATATTTTGCAAACAAGCCATTTTCCAATGTTCCAAAGGAAAATGCTTGAAAGGCAAAAAAAAAAAAAAAAAACACAGGAGTTGACTCGAAGAATTTGGACTATCTTGGACTTGAACTGGAATCTGGAGTTGGGAGATGGAGATGAACAGGAAAGAGACCAGCATCACTGAAATTAGTGAATAAAAGTGAGACTATAAAGCATTAATCACAGATGTGAATATGGCTTTACAAGAAAAAGATGCTGAGAAGATTGGCTATTTGTTGACTTTGTTAAACTTGTTGGGGGACTCACAGGCATATACCCCACTTCATGTCATTGAAAGTCACTGTAAGTAAAACAACTTTTGTTCTGAACAGTATTTGTATAAAATATTTCATGATATAAATTGCATGTTATGTAGCAAAGTATTTTATTTTTATTTATTTAGTTATTTATTTAACATTTGTCTTCTTGGATAGTCTGACTGGGCATCAGTGCCTATTTTTAGCAGAGGCCCAAGGAGAAAAGCTCCAGAGCAATATGCAATTAAAATTGAATACTAAAATCCATCAAATATGTACAAAGAAATATACAATTTAGGTTAAATACAAATATACAATCATATACAAAATATGTTCCACGTTCCAGGTTTACACAAGATACTAAGATACAAAGATAAAATTGTGTAGTATATACAAAGTACATGAACCATAAATTGTTGAGATCACATAGAACAGAGGACATTTTGAAATGACATAGTGAGGAGCAGAAACAATTTACAAACTAAAATACAAACATAGGGGGGATTCAGTAATCCTCCGTGTAGGATGAACTAAGTCCTACTCGGAGACTGCCGTCTAAGAGTTAGACGTCAGTGCATCATGCATATGCATGAGGGCACACTGACTCAGCTCCCAGGCTAACACAGAGCATGTAGGAGTGCAGAGGGCATATCAGACTGCCGAGCAGTCCAAATATCCACGCCCCTGCAAGTGCCTAACTCTGAAAATGTCAGCAGATATGAGTGAATCTGCCCAAATGTGTTTACACCCAACACTACACTCACCCACATTAAAAAGGCCTGTACAAATGAAATAAAAAGTGTAACAAATTTTTTTTTATTATTCACCATATAGCTGCCTGTATTTGCGCATGTGTACGCGGTTGTGCCCATTGCTTAGCTACAGTTAACAATTTCGACATAGAAGAGCATAACAACAAATGTATATGCAAATCAAGCCACATAGCAATTGCATAGTGGTAGAGCCTTCGCACAAAGAGGAGGCATTCACGGTTCTAGTCCCATCAGTCCCCTTTTTATGTTATGTTTTAAATCAGTATATAAAATAATTCCTGATATATATGAATGAAATTTTATTAAAAAGCATTGAAATGGCCAATGTATTAGTGAACAAAATGCATATATATAAATATAAGAATATGAGCAGCATTAAGGATATTGACATATAATTGCCCATAGCTAAGCAGCATTGTACCCAGCGCAATATAGTTGCCCATAGCTAAGCAGCACTTTACCTAGCGCAATATAGTTGCTCATAGCTAAGCAGAGCTTTACCTAGTGCAATATAGTTGCTTATAGCTAAGCAGCACTTTACATAGCACAATAAGTTTGCACAGAGCTGCGCACCGCGCTAACCAGTGCACCGTAGGGCAACGTGGAGCAACGTAGAGCAAAGTTGAGCAAAGTCGCCTAAACACAGTCACACCCCCTAGCCTGTCTGGACAGTAGTAAAATAAAAAGCAATGACAAGGCTCGAACCCGAGACACTGTGCACTATAATCAAAGTACTGAACCACTAAGCCATGACAGCTTTGCATAAACATCCACTGTTAACATACATATACTTATAAATGAAAGTTTAACCATTGCTAAGCAGGTTTGCTGTTAGCTGAGAATTTTCAAAAACAGCCAATCACAAATAAGTGCGGGAAATGAGGCATATTTAAGCTCCATAGGCAGGAATACACGCCATAACTGGTTGTAGCTCCCATCTGCAGTCAGAATGGCCAGTGCTGGAGAGGGTACTCACTTTCAAGCGCAACGGTGGGGCATCAAAGAGTCAAAATACATGGTTTGGCTCCTTGTTCACCATCATGAGTCAAGACGCCTGCAGAGCCAGTTACAAGGGACAGAGTACAAAGCGGAGGCTTGTAACTGGTTAGCTCATGATCTCACCAGTGCCAAAGGCATCCCTTGGACTGGTGAGCAGGTCCGTCACCACCATGCAGACCTGAAGAGACAGAAGCAGGACCGACTGAACCGATGGATACAGGAGGACCGTGACATGCAAGATGCTGCACTACTGAGTAGGTAGCCATGGAATAAAGTATGTAAGGAATGATATTGTAGTCCGTATAATGGATAGGTATGTCTCAATATCCCTTCATTTATTTCACAGCTGCAGGTGTCCGTGCTGCGAATCAGCAAGCCTATGCAGATAGGCTGCTAAGGCTGTGCCACCAGGCAGGTTAGTAATTATTCTGCATGTATTATCATATAAAATAAGTGAGAGAGCATGAAAAAGAGTGTTGTAACCCATTAATAAAGGTATAATATGTCTTGAATAAAGTCTCTGCATGTATTGTAATATAAAATAAGTGAGAGAGTGTGAAGAGGTGTTGTAACCCATTAATAAAGGTATAACAAGTCTGGAATAAAAGTATTCTGCATGCACCAAACTATGAAATGAATGAGAGTGCCACTACAAAAGTGTGTAATGTAATTAATAAAGGTATAATTCCTGGACTATGTCCGTGTCACTTTCTTTGATATGATGTTGTATCCTTGCATTATGGAAATAGTACAGTTGTATTAAGTGCTGTCAATCCACACTTGTGTAGGTCCATATAAAGCGGATTAAGGGAATGCCAGTAGCTCTTAAGCATATATGCAGTCCTCAACTGTTGTTTCATGGCTAGCATGTACAGGTTAATCTGGCATATGAGTAGCTTCTGATTGTGTTCCCCACAAATGTCAGTGTGCTGCTAGAAATGTGGGGGTCTGTGTCAATGTAGCTGATAATGTCACCTGAAGACAGCCAGATATGTAGATATATGAATATAAATGAAATATATAAATACGTAGCAGTAACATCTGCATCTTGAACAGTTTGTATGTCAGATACAGGTCAGGTAAATAAACAACTATCAAAACCCATTTCACAATTTAATCGACACTGCCTAGTGTAATACATGTAGGGGATATATACCTGCAGTCAGTAGGAATGTAGAGTAAAGTTATAAGTATATATAAGTTGTTAATGGAGTGATCTTTTTACATTCTACTTTATGGTCATAAATAATGCCATTCCACACTTAAATGGGTATGTGTAATCTGAAAAACTTTGTTGGGACATATGTCCTATTGGTTCATAAATATCTGCATGTACTTTGATGCATGTGCCCTGTTCACATACCACAATCTTGGTGGCCTGTTGCCACCAATCAACCCTGCATGCTGTTGGAATGTCCACTGTTGTTCTAAATATGCATGTGTTATGCTTGCTGTTCAACTGTTGGAATTCTTGTGTGTTGGGTTAATGGGAATACTACTGCATGCTGTTGCAACTAATTTGGAATGCTGTTGTCTGTTACAAACCCATCTTGTCATTAAATCCTGCTAAACATAGAACATATAGGAAGGCCAGTCCCAGTGGACCCTCCTCTCCCACCTCAGCTGGCGATGGCACCTGGCACCAGCATGTCCGGTGCCCAGCCCGGGACCTCCTGCTCCGGTGGCCCTGTGCCACCTTCGGGTGGAAGCACTGCAGGGGATGGGGCTCATCCCCCCCATGCAAGCATGGCCTGAGGAGTGCCACCTCTCACCCTCCGAATGGTCTGGGCTGTGGTGCATAAGGAGATCAAGCATTCAGTCGCTGATCCTCTACGCCAGCTCGAGGCAAGAGTGGCGCAAATCACAGGTGAGCCTGCCCCTCCTACGCAGCCCCCAGCATGGCCACCCTCTGGGTTGTGAAGGTGCAGTGGTGACTGCCTATGGGTGGGGATGTCAGTTCCACTGTTGCCATCTGTAGGCTCATGGGCTTGCAATTTCCAAACACCCTTCCCTGTCAATGGTGTTCACCCACCCCATGTGTCATATTCCGCTCCTGTATGCATCTTGTTTGTCTTGTCTGTTTACCTCCCCAACCTACCTTCCCAAATATACTTACTTCCCCTACCCCACATACCACTCTCACCTGATAAAAAAAGGGGCAATCTGCTCCCACAAAAAAATTACGCCCCATACATAGCTGCCCATTTTGCACACATGTCCACTGGACACATAAACTGAAATTTAATTGGCAGTACAACATACTTTGTTGTCCTCACCCCTCTCTCAGGGGTGGAAGGTTTCAAACATCCATCCAAATTATTAGTATATGCACAGCTGTTGCTGTTAAAGAAATGGGCAGCTATGGACCTTCCCTACACCCGTCCTGCACATCCCTAGTGGTTTTCCCTACTGTCTTTCCCTCTTTGTGCCCCTTTTTCACCACTTTCCTATCTCCCCATTTTCTTTTCTTTCAAAGAAATTAGCGCAGGGGCTAGCGGGAGTAAGCACTTTTAAGCAGTAGTTAGCGGGCTTGCATGAGTGTGCGCATGTGAGCGCTTAGCTAAGTATTGCTAAGCATCGTGCAAACCTGCTTACAACTGCTTAAAAGTGCCTTAGTCACTCTGCATATGAGGGGCCTTGTTCTGCTCAGCAGCAAAATAAAACACCACTGCCAGTCTCGAACCCCGGACACACTAGACTGCATGAAGTACCACTAGGTCACAGTAGATATACAGCAAAATGTTGCTGATATATATATATATATATATATATATATATATATATATATATATATATATATATATATATATATATAGATATCATGCATCAGAATGTGTGAATATAAAGCAAAGGTAGGAATGCCATAACACAAAACCTGTTCTGTGGAACTATACCAGCAGTTGTGGAATTGCATTACATGACTGTGATAACAGAACCAGACATTCTAGCAGTAAATACTGTTACTGCAGCACTTCACAACCCCCACACAGTATCATAGTAGGACAATACACATATAAATGTACAAAATACTAGTGTGTTCAAGGTACAGCAAGGATGTGGGTAGGCATACTCAGTACTGGAATTGTCCAGTTTCATGAGCAACAAAATAAAAAGCACAAACACTGCCGAAGTGAGTATATTAATATCCACAGTTTAGATGTACCCAAACAGTTCATGTGCCAAATGGAAACATTTCAATAACTACATATGTATGGCAGCTAATTGTAGATGTTGTAAAGAAACTCCATACTCCCATGTATCTTGTGTTAGCATTTCTAGGGATGAGTACACTTCTACACTGTCAACTGTGTACTGGGAGAGGCAACATTCAGGTGTGAGTACAACATACAAATAACTGGCTACACCCTAAGCAACATTTAGAAATAGTATACCACCCTTCTGACTTACACTATGGTGTCCACAGCAAACAAGCATGGACCCCACTTTGGAAAGCTGAAAGGTCTATGCCTACCTGACCAAGCAATTTATAGCACTGGGTTGCTATAACAGTGAGTACTGCAATTTCCACACAGCAGGCTGCATGCAATTACCAAATGGTGGCCACCAATTGGTGCAGAGGCCATCACATGCACATGTGCAGATGCCTCTAAAAGCAGCTTGTACTTGCTGTCCACACATGCAATCATTTCATTGCAGCCATGGAGAGAGAGAGAGCAATAAAGCACGCAAGCAAGAAAGCCAGAAAGCAGGACAGAGAGACACAGACAGACAGACACTGGCAACAACAACAGCAACAGCCACAGCCACAGGAAAAAACAAAATAAAAAAAAAAACATATATAAAAATATTTTTTATTAATACACACACGGAAATTAATAATACAAACCCATACAAAGTAAAGGTAGGTAACTGATATGTATTTACTGGCATGTAGTAGACGTTTTTGAAGAGTCCACTACATACTTTGAATCATCCATATGTGGCAGCAGTACGTATCTATGCACAGATGCCCTGCATAACTACTGCCATGGAGAAATCAGTGTGTAGGTGTGTGCAGTGGGATATGACTGTGATATATGTAGTTCAGCATTAAATGTCAAACATCTGATCCATGTTATCTCTGTTCTGTACAGTAGTGTGTACAATGGTTGTTTGGGGGAGTAGTGCATACAGTTATATAAACAAGGATGTGACAGAGTAACAAATGCATGATAGTCATATTAACGTGTAGCTTAGCATTGGCAACAGCTGTACTAGGCTAGTATGCTAATCTAGCATTTGCAGCTATATATACACACCCTCTGATATTACTGTGTGCTCACATGTGACACCTGTTCATGTTGCAGCAAGGCCCAGCAGGTCAGCTGTGAGGTCCATGGACTTACAACAGTGTGGACCTTGTGTGTGTATGGCACACACATACGGAGAGATCTGTGTGTGTCAGATATATAAACATCTGTACATGTGTACAGAGCAAGGGACCTACTGCAACTGTTTGTGAAGGGTGGACATATATATGTTGTTGAAGGTTGTTATGTGCATACTTCTATGTAGGTTTGTAGTGTGTGGCAAACAAGACAGCATACAGTGCTGGTATATGCTATGTGGTGGTTAAACACTGTGGTTATGAATTGTCAGGTTTGCAGTGTTGTAGCCAGTGAGGCCTGCTAAAGCTACATGTGCTAAGAACACCTTAAATGCATTCTGTACAACACGGTGCTATATTAGTACATAACAGTATACCTCGCAACCTTCGCATAATTGATATTCCCACCATGAAAGGTATATGTGCCTATATGGCTATCTATATGTACACCAATGTGTGTTCATATTTAAGTGTTTTATATATATATATATATATATATATATATATATATATATATATATATATATAGATAGATAGATAGACACAGAGAGAGAGAGAGAGAGAGGGTCATATTTACTGCTACAGATGGCTGGTGACAAAGCCATGGACCTAAGCTCAATGTTGAAACTGCATTGGCATCCCTCCTGGTAAAAACTCTGTACCCATGAACTACCACATAGGTGGTAGTCTACTTAACACCGACAGTGTGATAAGAGACCATGTGACACAGGTGGACTGTAGTCTCCCTTTCGATAATCACAGTGACACACTAGTCATGTAATCTGTCTACCTGTCACACCTCATCACAAAAGGTGTGTCATCCAGGGAAATATAGGTCAGTGTTCCCCTCAACTCATCACACATGAAGCCCATTATAGAGGATAATGCCCCATGTGGTCTGTACCTCACAAGATATCCACAGCAACGAGAAAGACATACCTCACAAAGAGTAATACCAGCCTCAAACAGATGCCCTATGCAGACTACCTCACAAACCCACAAATATACTGTGTCGCATACCGCCTAACCAGAGGTGACCTCTGCCTAACATACTAAGCTATGTTAACACCAGAGCTGTTGGACATGCTGCATGTAAACAGATCTCAGTCTCTATGTGCTACACGGTCTAGGGACCAAAACCTTCTGACCACATCAAACAGCACATGCTGGAGGGATAGATTTCCATCTCAGAGACATCCCATACTCTGTAACAAACCAACTATCCATAGCAAACAAAGCTCCTAATTAGCAGTCGTCATAAATAGTCATGACGATTGTATGGGTGATAGTGAATACACCCAGGAAGTCAGCTCTGTGTATCTGCTTGACAGGGCCATGTAAAATGCAATGACCTGTATGTCAAAGGCCAGGGTAGCATATGGCTAGGCTTCTATAGGCCCTAGGACCAATAGCCTCTTACCTTACCTATGAAGTGATACACACCCACATGTACTTGTTGCAATAATTGCTATGTGAGTTTGACTGAGTGTGATGGTGAATGTGATTGTGAATGTGTCAGAGTTTGGTTTATGTGTGATAGCTTAGTGGGAAACTGTTTCTGTCATGGTATTATGTGTCTTAGCTGTGATCCCAGCAAACGATGTGTCTACAATTGATAGGCTGAAAAAGCAGTATGCCATACGTTCTGACATAGTCCCTTGTTGTCGACTGGGGTGCCCATTGTAGGCCAAAGCAGCACAGGCATGCTTATTGAGTGTTACTGCTGGTGAATCCACCCCTGTATGAACTGTAGTACTACCTGAGGCTGTATGCCTAAACAGCACAGTATGGTGTACATCCACATTGATTGGATGTTGTCTGTAGTCCTCTCAGATTACATACCTCAGGCATACGGTCTCATAAGTACTGACACACAGTACTGTAAGGTACACAGGTAAAGGTCACCTCTGTTGCCATACCTATGTATCTGATATGTATGTCTGATATGTGTTTGTGTGTGTGTGTGTATGCCTGTACCATGGCCTCAGTCATATGTGTGTTACAGGATGTAGGTGCGTATCTAGCAACATGTATAGTGTAGTACAGCGGTATGCCACCTATATTCACGAATGTGCACATATGTTAGGCAGGGGTCTGCCATCATCGACTAGTGTGGTATACCAGGGATACTGTCACTGGACTTTACAATCATTGCAATGGATTACACTTTTCATGATGCATTAGCATGATATATACCTCCTGTGTCTAGATTGTGCATTGTGTCGCATACAGTGTGCCATGTACTGTTGTATAGTATTACATACTGTTGTAAATTTGTTGCTGAGCAAAACGTGGTTTGATATATAGAGTGTGCCAGGCACTGTCAGGCAGTTGTGGGTTGAGTACTGATGTGTGTTTTTGAAAGTGTGTATCCTCTGACAGCCAATAGGTTGCTATACATGGCAGTTAATTGATATCTGTACATAAGAAATGTACGTGTGCCTCATGACTTGCTCACACATATTGTTACTTTGTCTTCCAGGGCTATGTCCACCATCGTAATCCCACCTATGGCATGGCAGAGGAAGAGGTAATAACATCCATGCTGGTGCAGCAGTATGCCCTGCTGTTCTCCAGAACCAGCCAGGACCAGCATGAGCGGACTGCGTTGTGGCAAGAGCTTGTCTGTCTGGTAAATGACATAGGCATGCATAACCAGACATATGAGCAGGTACACCATCACTGCAGTGATTTAATAAGACATGTCCGGCAGCGTGCGTCTGATATCTGCAGACAGCAGCTTGCCACAGGTGTGGGGGTAGCCATCCATCCCCCCCTCAACAGAGTGGAGGAGCTGCTCCTGAGCCAGGTGGCTCCTGGCCAACAACAACCCCAACAACTAACGTGTGTCATCTTGGAGGCTGGAGTCACCCAGAAAGCTGAAATGAAGTGTGCAGGTAACATGACATAGCTGCATACTGCTGTTACCTCAATTGTTAGAGCATTCTTATGTGAGATGTGTACTGTGTAGTTAGACGATGTGGTGCCTAGTGTTGTGCAATGGTAATAATTAGGAATACAATCTGTATACCTGTGACTGTCAACCGTTGTACTACTGTACGATTGCAAACACACAGTAGCAATGCAACACTTATTGCCAATGACAAAGTGTTTCATATCCTTGTAGGTCCCTCTGGTGTGACAGCAAGGCAGCCGACCCATGCTGGTGAGTGTGTTCTACCTTTAATACTGCTAATTAAATGTGCATGTCATTGGTGAGGTGTAGGCCATGTACACGTAACACACATACGCATAATGCATGCTGTGTATGTCTGCTGTGTGACTATGCACATCCCAATAACGTGGGTAGCTGCCTATAACACATACAATACACAGAGCATTCCACACAATTGTGGCAACACTGATGTGGACATTGGACAGGCAGAGTCGATACACATGCACACAACATACACAACACTGTCATACGCAGTACATGTTAACATGCTACACATGGTGTATTCAGACGCTCGCTGTAAGGTCACACCACAGTATCCCACACTTCATCCACATAGCACACATAATATACCTGAGGGGTAGATGCCTCACATGTGTCTGTGCGACACATTTCGACACATTACACATTCATGGTAGGCAATGCCCCCTATTGTGCACCTCACAGACCCATGTAACAACTGGCTGTGAAATGGTGACTGTAGCCATGGTACTGCATTTCTGGTACAGCATGGTATGTGCCAGTGTGGCACACATTAGTAGCGGTGTGTGAACACATGATGCTGCATGATGATGGCTCATGGTAGTACACCCCATCTGGTTACAGTGACCACAGTACTACACATAGCATTACCTGCTATGCACCTCAGTGTTGTGTGTGTGCAAACATAGGCACCTATACACAATATGCATAGCAATCACCATTTGTACAAAGTGACACTTATATGTCTTGAGTTTATAGGTCACATGACACACACTGTCTGTGTGATGTTTAATGTTGCAGTTGTGTTGTAGCATGCCATGTCATGTCTGGCACTGGCATGTCCACAATATGTCCCACACTCACCATAACCGACATGTTGAGCAATGGTATTTCATCAGGTTAACATGCAACACTCATCCTGTGTGTATACATAGCATGCATGTGCTAATCATGTGTCCACAATTATCTGCTGAAGACACAGATGCTCTAATCAGAAATGGATATCTATGTGACACACAGATACACATCCAGCCATGGCATGTATACCTGTGAGAGATGGTGCACAGAACATTGCAGAGCTTATAATACTTGCACAGCATTGTCGTGTCCATGTACACAGTGCGTTCCATGGTGAGGCCAATCACTGAACAACAACACATATGCATCAAAGACATGTATACTGTTAATGGCAAGGGCTGTCAACACCCGCATTGCATGCTGTTGTGAAACACTCGTCCTGCATGCTGACACATGTGATATAACTGTTTGCCTTGTGATACTGTACCCTACCCTCATCCGCTATTGAGTATGTTCTGGACTGCTGGTGGTGTGTGTGTGTGTGTGTGTGTGTGTGTGTGTGTGTGTGTGTGTGTGTGTGTGTTTTAATGATGAGTGCATTAGTATGCATGTGTGCATGTGTTCATGTGTGCATGTGTCCATGTGTCCATGTGTTCATGTGTGCATGTGTTCATGTGTGCATGTGTGCCGACATCATGTACAGGTCGTAAAGTGTGTTTCCTGTCTCCCTCTCACAGGTGCTGACCTTGGGCTGGTTCACTGCAGCAGGGAAACTGATGTCACTGAGCAAAACAGTGATACTGATGATAGGTGTGTTGAGGCACAGGCATGTTTGCCAGGGTCTGTCGTTGGGCCACCAATCGACAGTACACAGCTGTCCACCCCATCCATGCATACAGTCATACTGCCAATACATCATTCACCAATGCCCAAAGCTGAGGGACAGCGTACAGTTGGCATTGGCCAGGACAGTGTGGTATCCATGGCACATGCATCACAACACAGCAGCCATACCCAGATGTCTGGAAGGGTACCACATAGGCAGATGTCCAGGGGTTCTAGTAGGAGCACTGCTGATCATCATGCCCCTGGCAGACATGCCACAGGTCTGACAACATCACGCATGTTCCGGGCTGTCATGGAGGCACAGGCACGTATGGAACGGTACACCAGACAGGGACTAAGGGCACAGAGGGCACATAACACCGCTGTCATTGACAGTATCCGTGACCTAGCAGGTGCCATCCGTCATTACACAGATGTCACTGATAGATGTTGGGGAGAGATATTAGATATCCTCTGCAATGTCATGTCCATGTGTCAGAACAGTAAAGGACGGTTGAGTCGTTGACGTGGACATATGCCAGCAACATCAGCAGCTGGCAGTCACCGTGGACGTGCCTCAAGCCACAGCCGTTCCCGTAGTGCCAGTACAAGCCCCAGCAATGTTGGGGGTGGGCTGTCCATAGAACATCCTAGAAGATCACATGCACGTGGCTCTGGACAGTCCCAGTAGGGACCTGTGTCCAGTGTACATCCATTCACCTCTGGGGATAGTGTCCAGTCTGGCTTAGTACTTGATAGTGTCAGTAGCACCCCTGCCAGGCACAGGTACCGTATCCATGGCCAGAGATGGTGATCTGTGAAGCCTCGCAGGTACAGTCTGTGGCTGTCCCACTAATACCCATATATGGCAGCCACATGGTGGAACTGTGTGCATGCAGACCCACACACATACTCCAGACACCTAGGGCTAACACATACCCACACACATTACATCAATATTGGCCCATTCCAGTATTCTTGCCCTCATACACACACACACACACACACACACACACACACACACACACACACACACACACACACACATACATGTCGATTGGAAGGCTCACTGTAGGCCTCTGGCAAACCAACAACACACCCTGTGCATATGAAGAAACCTGTGCCGCCTCCTGTCATCTGTAACATTGATGCAGGAACAGGCTACCATGGTGCTGATGCACAGGGTGTCTTTATAGCAGTAAAGCAATGTTAGCATGTTGTCAGCAGTACAATGTAATGATATGCTTGAAAGTGTAGCTGAGCAGGCATGATGCATTAATGCTATGATTGTCATTGTAGTGTTGTTTACACCAGTGTTGTTTCCAATTGTGTATTGTCTGGACGTGTGCCACTTGGCTGATGTGTGCAGTATTGGCAGCATGTGTTAGAGAGTGGACAGTATGTGTGGGATGCGTGTAGCACAGATTTGCAGGTGTACAGTTGTGAACATGGTGGAGGTGCACTGTCTGCATGTACGTACATAGTGGACACATGGCCAAGGTGACATGCTCTGTATTACACAGTAACACTCCATAGTTTCTATTGGTGGCCAGTATGCATTGTACTACACACATTTCGGAACCTGACTACACATGTGTGTATGACATGGTATGACGCTGTGGGTGATACTGTTACTATCTGTCATTGTTTTGCATTCTGGTAGTATACATCACTTCCACAGCCTGACCATAACCAATCATTAGATGATGTCTTGCCAACCGACACACAGATGTAGGACACACAGCTACATTTGGATCCTTCAGGTACTATACTATGCCAGTGACCACTGGTATTCACCCGCACCCATTACTGACACCACTCCTGTTTGGCATATAGCTCTCTTAGGTACAAGCAATCACAGTAGGGATATGTCCATCCACGTCTGGTAATGCATACTGTGGCCTATAATGCATTCTCCAGATGACACACACATCCTGCACAAGGGTATCATACAGACAGATGCCTGTTGTCAAACACATGCTGGACAGCTGTAAGCCAAACTAAGCATAGTCATCCACCTTTACGGAACATAATATCCCCACAGTACCACATAGATAGTGGCCAACAACATGATGAACAGGTACCGATGTGTACATGCAACCAAGTGTTACGTCATCTGTCCTTTGTTAATCACTTTTCCAAAGGTATGTTCAGATCCCTAGGTGGATCACATAAGCAATAAGGGGTCTGCATTCATACCCACAAAGGTTGTTCAACACCTGTTATGAATAGTCATCATTGACAGACTTTGCTGCGTTTGAACAGGTCTGACATATACCTCGGCCATACACCCTCACATACACACATTCCAATAGTAACCATAATGAATTTCTGTGACACAGATGACCTAGGCCAGGGATCACCGCAGTGGCCAGGCTTGTCGCAAACATACAGATCTGACCTAAGGTCTGGGAAGCAGCAGCACAGACTGGCAGGGATGACAGCTGTGTACTTGGAGAAAGCAGGGTTCCCACACATGCAGTCATTGAGGTAACATGTATATATATGTATTTGCCACACTGCTAGCTCACATGTGCAATGCATACTGATATGTCATACAGTAGTAAAAGCAAAACCCACAACACATTGACCAACAGTGTCACACACATATAGCACACACACTCACCATGTGTAGGATTCAAACCTCTACCTAATTACTTCATGATGCTAGAGGAGTACGCATTAACATGACGCGCTATACACATTACGGGGAGTTCTCTTTTCCACAGGTGTATTTGTAGGATGGTGACATCATTAGACTTGACAAAGGTTAGTTTACCACTTTTGAGGTGTTTCACTACTCTCATAAAAGGTTGCGCCTTCCCAAGGAGAACACACATGGACAAACACACACACAGTTATCCAGTGCAGGATTCAAACCCCTACCTAACTACTTCATGATTCTAGAGGAGTACGCCTTAACACGACACGCTGTACACATTATTGGGAGTTCTTTTTTCCACAGGTGTATTTGTAGGATGGTGACATCATCAGACTTGACAAAGGTTAGTTTACCACTTTTGAGGTGTTCCACTACTCTCCTAAAAGGTTGCTCCTTCCCAAGGAGAACACACTCACACACACACACAGTTGTCCAGTGCAGGATTACAAACCCCTACCTAATGACTTCATGATACTAGAGGAGTACGCATTAAAACAACAAGCTATATACATTACTGGGAATTATCCTTTCCACAGGTATATTTGTAGGATGGTGACATCATCAGACTATATGACGTGGGTTACATTAGGTGACATTAGATGGGCTATATTGAAGTAATGTCTAAACAATTTGGGCATGTGATCATCAAAGGTGAGTTTACTATCTACCTGTGTCCCCAGGGCCATAATGACTTTCTCTGTACATGCTGGATTACCACCTATGTGGTAATTTGTGTGCACTTTGTTTTACCCAAAGGGGATCACTATGCATTCTTTGCCATTCAGCTTGAGGGCATAGTTTTGACACCAGGTATCTGTCTCTGGAAGGCACTTCTGGAGGATGTCTGTGTCATCTGTACAGTCGATTATAGACCACTGTTACCATTCATCTGCAAACCTGTTCAGTCATACACCTGCCATGCTTCCCCGTACCTCTGAGCAGTATCTACTAAACAAGTGGGGTCCCAGGACAAAGACCTGTGTGATGCCATTTGTGACTGGCTTAGAGTTGGACATGGTACCCACAACTATGAACATGTGTGTTTGATTTGTGAGCCACTTGGCCACCCATCCTGTGACATAGCTGTTAATGTTCAAGCTGGTACACTTGTCCATGATGACAGAGTGGGGAATGGTGTAGTAAGTCCTTAGTGAGGTCCAGGTGTGCTGTGTGGACTACTTTCACCTCCATCTATGTTCATGGTAACTGTTTTAAATAACTCAACTAGGTTTGGGAGCCAGGCTCTGCCTTTAACAAGGCAAAGTTTTGTAGAGTCCAGTGTCTGGAGATCTCCACTGTCTCAGTGTATGGCTCAATAGCTCTGTGGACCCGGCTGAGTAGACATGTTGGCCAATGGTTTCCAGGTTCTGTTTTGGCACACCCTTTGTGGAGCTGGATGACTGTTAGTGTATGCCATTCTTTGGGTACATAGCCTGTGGTACGGTTGAGTCTGGACAGTGAATGTAGATGAGTGTGTATTTCCTTATGGGCTAGTGTGAGGCGTAGCCTGGGACAGCATGCAGTCACATTGGTGCTATGTTCTTAGTTTTGGTGAGGGCTGTCTTTACCTGGATGTCCATGACGTCTAGGTCTTTGCAGCCTTCTGTGATGGACACAGGCCCTTTTGGGGGTGATGGGGGGGAGTTTACACTGAACTTGTACTCCTGGATGTGGGCAATGAAAGTTGGTTTGGTGTATTTCATTCCTATTTTCAGTAGCTGACAGCATATTTGTAAGTTGACACCTACATGTCTGGTATAGCGACCGAAGGCTTTGTGGTTGTTATTCTTGCATTCCTTGGCTATTTCTTATAGGTTCATAGGTTCATAGGTTCATACTAGGCTATCTGCCCTAGGGCATTTATAAGCCTAGCCAGAGTGTGTATGGCTTTCGCCACCCATTTTAAATTAATTTTGCTATGCCCTTTTTCGAGGTTAGTATACTGCGCTTCTGTCTAACAGTGACACAGAAGTGATACCCGGGGTAAACCTACGATCTCCCATCCACTCATCAAGATTCCTCTTGAAGAGAGTCAATGAGGGACTCTGCCTAACCTGGACTGGGATTTTATTCCAGAGTGAAGGGAGCCTCTGGGTTATGAATCTGTCCCTCCAGCATGTCCTATTTATTTCAGTGCTGAGGTTTAAGTCCCTCGAGCACGTAGCTTGATGGGATTTGGATTTTCTGAGGTGCAGCATGTCCATTAATTCCGGGTTGGACATGGCTTTATAAGTCAGGCACAGATCGCCTCTGAGCAGGCGGTATGCCACTGAGTAGAGCTGGAGTTTCTTTAACCGGGCAGCATACGGCATCTGTTTGAGCCCCTTGATCCTCTTGGTGAGGTACTTTTGGGGTCTTTCCAGTTGCTGCAGGTGTCTGGTAAGGTACATCCCAAAAGGGGCATTGTACTCAATTATGGGCCTAATGAGGGATGAGTAAAGAGGCATGATGACCTCCCCTGATCTAGATGTGAATCCCTTCATGATTAGGTGGGCTATATAAAATGTTTTTCTAACCACTTTGGCCACGTGGTTGTCAAATGAGAGATTGCTATCAACTTGGGTCCCCAGGTCCCTAATTACTTCTTCTGTACTTAATGGATTACCACCTATGTGGTAATTTGTGGGCACTTTGTTTTGCCAAAGGGGATGACTATACACTTTTGGCGTTTAGCTTGAGGCCATGGCTCTGGCACCAGTTGTCTGTTTCTATGAGGCCCTTTTGGAGGATGCTTGTGTCAGCTGGAGAGTCTATTATGGTGCCCAGTTTGCAGTCATCTGCAAACTTGGTCAGCCACAGTCCTTCCATGTTGGCCTGTACCTCCGAGAAATATATACCGAACAAGAGAGGTCCCAAGACTGAGCCTTGTGGGACGCCACTTGTAACTGGTTTGGAGTCTGACATGGCTCCAGCTATTCTAACCATGTGGGTTCTGTCCTTGAGCCAGTTTGCAACCCATCTAGTGACATAGGGGTTTATATTTAAGCTGGTGAGCTTATCTATAATGCCCGAGTGGGGTATTGTATCGAAGGCTTTTGCGAGGTCCAGGTAGGCTGTGTGGACCACCTTCCCCTCGTCAATGGCCTTGGTGACTGTTTCAAAGAAATCGACCAGGTTTAAGAGGCAGGATCTGCCCTTAACAAAGCCAAACTGGGTAGGATCCAGTGTCTGTAGGTCCCCAATATCTTTATTTATGAGGTCCATGATGATCCTTTCCATAGCTTTGCAGTCCAAGCTAGTCAGGCTTATGGGGCGATAGTTTCCAGGATCCGTTGAGGCACCACCTTTGTGGAGAGGGAGCACTGTTGCTGTACGCCACTCTTTGGGTACATATCCTGTAGTAAGGCTAAGATTGAACAGTAGTTTTATGTTTGGGTTTAGCTCTTCTTGGAGTTCATGTAGGGCGCAGCCGGGACACCATCTGGTCCCATTGATGATGTGTTTTTGCTTTGGAGAGGGCGGCTCTTACCTGAGCATCTGAGATGTCAGGGGGGCAGCACTCTGTTGGGATAGATATTTGTCCTTTTGGTGGGGAGAGGGGGGAGAAGTTTGCACTGAACCTGTCAGCTAGGATGTTGGCAATGTCTGTGGGCTCGGTGTATTTTTTGTCATTTTGGACTAATTCTGAGCATATCTGGGAATTCCCACCCAGGTTCCTAACATAATTAAAGAAAGCCTTGTGATTATACTTAGTGTCCTGTGCAATTTTTCTCTCGAAGCTGGCCTTAGACGATTTTATGAGTGCCCGTAGTTTTTTGCTAATACTGATCAGAGATGCCTTCCCTTTTTGCGATTTTGCTCTATCATGCAGTAGCTTCCTCCTTCTATTGTATAGTTTGTTTATGGCTGGGGTCCACCAGACAGGACGTCTGCCTTTGGAGAATTGGGTCTTGGTTTTATTTGGGATTGCATGATCCATGCATTCCTGAAGGTGTTCATAGAATGCGTTTATAAAGGATTCTGCGGTCTGGGCCATATTTTCCACAGGCCCGGGCTTTGAAGGATTTCGCCTCGGTTTTGAGGCGTGTGAAATTTGCTTTAGAGAAGTTTTTCACTGTGGTTTTCTGGGCAGGGGTGGGGTCGGGATGTGAATATCCAGTGAGATTAGTTTATGGTCTGATCTTACCAGTGAGGGATACACTTCTGGTCTGGAGCATAGTGTCCCCATGTTGGTGATGATCAGGTCCAGTATGTTTTCCCCTCTTGTGGGAGTGGTAACAAGTTGTTCCATAGCATTTGAGTTTATAAATTCTAGGAACCTTTGGGCTAGGGTGTTGGAGCTAGAGTAATGCTCCCAGTCTATGTTTGGGTAGTTGAAGTCGCCCGATATAATGGTGTTTGGAGAGACCTTCATATTTTCCAGTATTCTCAGGAAGGCCAAGTGGGGTTCCTGTGTTTGGGAGGGTGGTCTGTAGCAGGCTATAAACTGGAAGGCAGTTTTACCCACAGTTAGTTGCACATGGATAGTCTCTGATGCTTCGTGCTGTGCCACCAACCTGGAGGTGTGGGTATCTTTGACAAAATTGATACTCCCCCTCCTTTTGTGGTTCGGTCCAAGTTTTGGGGCCGAAAAGCATGGTATGAGGTATAACCTGGTAGTGCTGGGCTGCTCTCGGGAGCCTTGAACCAGGTTTCTGTTACTGCACAGATATCAATGTTCTCCATGCTAAGGAGAGTTTTGAGTGTGTGCATCTTGAGGTTTAGACTTCTGGCGTTGAGTAGCATTACTCTTAGTTTCTTATCCCTTGTGATACCTATGGAGGTGGGTTTGTCTTTTGAGCCTTGCCTAAAAAAGGCACTATGGGGGTAGCAAGAGCCTTTGCCAATATCCAAAGCCCAGGGTGACAGGTGCAAGCCGTCCCTAGCGAAGCATCGTGGCTTGTCGAGCATGTCATCCCAGGCTGACAGGCATTGATCCCCTTTGAATGACACCAACACTTAAGCCAATTGTTGAAATTGATCATCTTGTCTTCATATTGTGGCATCATTCTTGGTGAGGGTAAGATGCTACTCAAGGTCAGGGTCATACCGGCCTGGGCTACATGCTCAGAGAGCTCCTCTATGTCTCTTTTCATGTAGCCCAGGGAGGTACATCTCAGGTCATTCACACCAGCATGGACAATGACTGAGTCATATTTGTACTTGCCTTGGAGTGACCTGAATGCTTGTGTTATGTGGCGGATCCTAGCGCCCGACAGGCAGCTCACCGTGACCTTCTCCTTGTTCAGCCTGGTGAGCAGGACGTCAGTGTGCCTGACGATAGAGTCACCTATTACAAGTGTATCAGGTGTGTTATTTAGCCTTAAGGGCTGTGACTGTTCGCACACTGGCTTTGTGAGCTATGTGTTGCACGTGTTTTGTTTTGGGGTAGCGTTGCTTGGGTGTCTGCTTTGGAGGTCTCTGCTGCTTAGGCAGATTTTTATTTAGAGCCTCCAGTATGTTTTTGTGTGTTTATGTGTTTGGTTTGTTGTCGTGGTAGGTCTATGTGAGACTGGAATTGTAGTGAGTGTGGTTTCCTTCTCCTGACTGGTTACACCAGTACTGAGTTGAGAGAGCTTAGCCTCCAGTTTGGCTATATGGTTGCATCTCTCACATGTGTTGGAATTTGTTGGGAGGAGGAGAGGGTTGTCTGTGTACATGAGGCAGTTGTAACATTGCCTCAAGATTCCCAGATTCACCAGCTGGACCGGAGAGGAGATTGACAACTGACCTTTGGACATGCTAGAATAGTATTGGGAATTCCTTTATAATTGAAAAAAGGGCCAATGGGGAACAAGGTACTCAAGGGGAGTTTGTGAGGGTGTAGTGCTTTTAATTTTTAGAGCTGACTTATATAATTGCTTTAGTGAGCAAGTGCCAGGTAACTTAAATGCAATGTGTTACAGGTAACTTAAATGCAAAAACGACAAACAGTAACTTTCTTTCAAGTGAAACAAGGAAATAAGCACAGTAAGCAATGCAGATATCACTAGGGATCCACAGAAGTGCTAAAAGGCCGCGTTTTAGGTGGAATTAGCATTTCAGGGAAATAAACAAACAACAAGCATACAAATAAAGCTAGATTCAGCAGGCCTGGATCTATTCTATGCTACAGCAAACAAGGTGTACCAATTTCAGTAAGAAACAGTTAGAATATGCAGGCACTATAAGCCTCTAACCAAAAATTCCCTGCTCAGAAGGGCAGAGTCCAGCCTCTCCTCCCACAAGAGTGCAGACCGCAATCCTTCTTAACGTAAAATAACTGGCCTGAAGCCCAAGTTCTTAAACCAGAACTAATACACTTTTAGAATAACAGACACTGAGCTCTCAATCAGCAGTTCCCAACTTAGAAGGATGTAAGCTACCTGTCCTGCCACCACAGTGCAGGCCACAAACCTTCTTAATGTAAAACAACTGGTCTGAAGCCCAAGTGCTTAATCCAAAAGACTTAGAAATGATAGCTACACTTTAATCAAGTTACTACCAGCAGTAATAAATACAACTGAATACTTTAAAGAATGCCTGGATTAGTGCTCAAGTTATACAAACAAAGCTAGATTCAGCAGGCCTGGATCTAGTCTATGCTACAGCAAATGAGGTTTACCAATTTCAGTAAGAAACAGTTAGAATATGCAGGCACTATAAGCCTCTAACCAGAAATTCCCTGCTCAGAAGGGCAGAGTCCGGCCTCTCCTCCCACAAGAGTGCAGACCGCAATCCTTCTTAACGTAAAATAACTGGCCTGAAGCCCAAGTGCTTAAACCAGAACTAATACACTTTTAGAATAACAGACACTGAGCTCTCAATCAGCAGTTCCCAACTTAGAAGGATGTAAGCTACCTGTCCTGCCACCACAGTGCAGGCCACAAACCTTCCTAATGTAAAACAACTGGTCTGAAGCCCAAGTGCTTAATCCAAAAGACTTAGAAATGATAGCTACACTTTAATCAAGTTACTACCAGCAGTAATAAATACAACTGAATACTTTAAAGAATGCCTGGATTAGTGCTCAAGTTATACAAACAAAGCTAGATTCAGCAGGCCTGGATCTAGTCTATGCTACAGCAAACGAGGTGTACCAATTTCAGTAAGAAGCAGTTCAAATATATAGGCACTATAAGCTTTAACTAGAAATTCCCAGCTCAGAAGGACAGAGTCCAGCCTCTCCTCCCACAAGAGTGCAGAACACGAACCCTCTTAATGTAAAATAACTGGCCTCAAGCCCAAGTGCTTAAACCAGAATTAATACACTTTTAGAATAACAGACACTGAGCCCTCAATCAGCAGTTCCCAACTTAGAAGGATGTAAGCTACCTGTTCTGCCACTACAGTGCAGACCACAATCCTTCCTAATGTAAAACTGGTCTGCAGCCCAGGTGCTTAAACTAAAAGGCTTACAATGAGTTACACCAAGCAGTAATAAATACAAGTGAGTACTTTTAAGATGACGCAAAAGCAAAATAATGTAGGAAAAAACACAGATACAGTAAAAGCAGATAATTTTTTTTTTTTTTTTTTTTTTTTTTTTTTTTGGGAAAGAGAGAAAGGAGTAGCAGAAACTAAGCTGATTGGCCTTCTCAAATGCTCTCCCTGTACTGGGTAGAATGAAGTAATGACACTAGACTGGGAGGAGGGTCCCAGATCAAATTTACACTAGGGGCGGGCAACTGCAAAGCCACCAACTATAAAAACACTATACCAACAGGGAGAGAGGGTGGGAAACAAATAGCAGAAATGTTACTCCCAGCTGAAAAGCAGCAGTGAGCCTTTAAATGAAAGTTTTAAACAGCTAAAGGAGCCACTAGAAAAAAGAGTTTAACTGCAACAAGTTATCATAAACAAACAACCCAACAGATGCTTAATAAGAGTGGACAATTTCCAGTTAATACCTCACACACAGTGAAACTAGCTAGAAAAAATACACAGTACACAAAGTGCTATAAACAACAAAGAAATAAAGAACAAAGTAAACAAAAAGCAGGATACTTAATGTTATATATTGTAGCTCCGAGTTTGCTGAGTGTCCTTCCTTCGATCAGCTCACTGTAAAATGGCTGAACACTCACAACTGAGCTTCTTAGGTAACAGAAAGTTGAAACCTGAGACAGCTTTTAAGAAAGAAATCTCAAACGAACCAATGAGGTGCTTAGTCTAAGCTGTAGTCCAGGAGACCTCAGTCAGCCAATGACCTCAAACAATTCTCTCTCACTGAAATGCCTGATGGCTTTGGCTAAAACAAGATGTCCCTGAATTATGTGCTCAGACACACAGCCTCCACAAACACTAGGCCCAAATACAAGCCTGACTATGGAAATGCTACAAATATCCCAACTACTTAGAACAAACTGCAGAAATGTTACTCCCAGCTGAAAAGCAGCAGTGAGCCTTTAAATGAAAGTTTTAAACAGCTAAAGGAGCCACTAGAAAAAAGAGTTTAACTGCAACAAGTTATCATAAACAAACAACCCAACAGATGCTTAATAAGAGTGGACAATTTCCAGTTAATACCTCACACACAGTGAAACTAGCTAGAAAAAGTACACAGTACACAAAGTGCTATAAACAACAAAGAAATAAAGAACAAAATAAACAAAAAACAGGATACTTAATGTTATATATTGTAGCTCCGAGTTTGCTGAGTGTCCTTCCTTCGATCAGCTCACTGTAAAATGGCTGAACACTCACAACTGAGCTTCTTAGGTAACAGAAATTTGAAACCTGAGACAGCTTTTAAGAAAGAAATCTCAAAAGAACCAATGAGGTGCTTAGTCTAAGCTGTAGTCAAGGAGACCTCAGTCAGCCAATGACCTCAAACAATTCTCTCTCCTCCTTGGATTATTTTATGAGCGATCATTGTTTCTTCATGATAATGATCAGTGATGCCTTTCCTTTAGTGAAGTTGGATCTATCATGTGTTCGTTTCCTCCTTCTCTTGTCTAGCTTATTTATGGACAACAAACACCTGCTTGTTGTCCTACTTTTGGAGGAGTGCATCTTGGTTTTATTTCTGATGTCTCATTCCATGCATCCCTGTAGATGTTCATAGGATACACTTGTAAATGTTTCTGCAGATTGCATACCATTATCCTATAGCAAGAGGTCTTTGGAACTTTCCACTTTGGTCTTGGGAAGTGTCTGGTTTGCTTTTGCAAATGTCTTCACAGTGGTTTCACTGACTGGGTGTGGGGGTGGGATATGGATGTCCAGTGTGATTACTTCAGGATCTGATATTCCCAGTGAGGGCTTTATCTCTGTTGTGGAACACTGGTACCCCATGTTGGTAATGATCATGTCCAGTATGTTGTCACCTGTAGTGGGCGTGCTGCCAGCTGTTCCAGGGTGTTGGAGTTTCTTAACTGTAGGACACATTGGGCAAAGGACGTTGTATACGAGTAATTCACACACTCAATGTTTGGGTAGTTGTAATCTCCTCATATAATGGTGTTTGATAGGACCTTTATATTTGCCATTGTTCTCCAGAATACTGTGTGAGGTTCCTGAGACAAGGTACGTGATCTGTAGCAGGCTACAATCTGATGGGCAGCTTTGCTCAATGTTAGTTGCACTTGCATGGTCTCCAAGGCCTCATGCTGTGCCAGTAACTTGAAGGTGTGGATATCCATAAGGTGAATGGCTACACCCCTTCCTTTTGTATTTCACTCATGGTTTTGTGTCCAAAGGTCAGAGTGATTGTTAGTGTTTTACGTGGATCATATCCAGCAGCTCTATGTTTGACATAGCTTTGTATGTTAGGCAGTGAACACCTCTGAGTAGGCGATATGCAAGGGAGTACGGATGGGGCATTTTGCAATGGTCTGTGTATGGCATGTATTTCAGGCCAATAATGCTCTTTGTGAGGTATGGCTGCTGGCTTTCCAGTTGTTGTAGTTGTCTTGTGAGTTACATAGCAACAGTGGTATTGTACTCTTTTATAGTTTTAGTGAGTGGTGAGTAGGGGGGAAAACTGTCCTCTTTTATTCTGCATGAGACACATTTTGTGATGAGGTGTGCCACATAAGAGAGTTTCCTGACTACTGTGGGAATGTGCTTATCACATTTGTATCCACTGTCCACCTGTGACCCAGGGTCTGTTGTCACACTTACAGTGTGAGGTATACTACCACCTATGTTATAGTTCTTGGCTACAGAGATTTTAACAAAGGTGATGATAATGCACCTTTTGGCATTGAGCTACAGCACATGGCTTGGACAACAGCCATCTGTCTCAGTGAGGCCCTTTTGTATGATGTCCACATCTTTAGTGTTTACAATGATGGCTCCTAGTTTGCAGTCCTCTGGAAACTTCAGTAGCCACAGACCTGCCATGTTAATGTTTACTTCAGGGTAGTAGATACTACACAGCCTGGGAAGTTATCTAGTCCCATGGCTGCTGTGATACTGGATTTGGAGAGTGTTGTTTACATGTGCAGCCGTGAAGACAGCAACTTTGCAGTCTTCCATTATAGACATGTGCTCTTTCATGGGTGAGAGGTGGGTAAAGTTAACACTGATCCTATCTGCCAGGATGTTGCCAATATCAGTAGGCTCTGTACATTTAGTGCCATTGAGCTGTGACTCAGAACAGTTCTGAGTGTAACCATGACTTGGACCCGTCTGTTGGGCAGAGATCTCCTGCGTAGACAGTATGCAACAGAGTACATCTTGTGTTACATTCATTCTTGTTGCATGGGGCAACTATTTGAGGTCAGTAATCCTCTTGTTAAGGTACTTCATTGGTCTTTCTAGCTGATGAACGTGCCTAGTCAGATTCATCGCAGGTGTGTTGTGGTACTCTCTGACAGATCTGATGACTGCTGAGTAATGGCAACCTCCTATGACCTACATGCACAGACCTTGGCAGTTTGTGTGTACACATAGCAGGATTTTCAGACCATTTTGTGAATGTGTTTCTGGAAGTAGAGATGACTATACACATTTGTCCATGGATCCCTTATTATCACATCTATATTTAGCCTAAGTATGTGGGCATGCCCAGTATGACCTTTCAGTATGTTCCTGCCTGACATTTACTTCATTTCTTTAAGTGTGTGAGCATGCCCAGTATGACCTTTCAGTGTGATACTGAATGAAATCCACTACATTTGCTGGAGTGTGTGAGCACCACACAGTATACACATTTATACTATATGTGTATGGTAAATCAAGGTGTATTTTTACAGCAGGCCTCACCTTTGTGTCATAGATCAACAGGGATCATGCTGTGCCTGCAGGGCTTCCATGAGACACTTTGCATAGACTTATCAATATTTCTACATACAGGGGGGGGCAGCTATTTTTTGTACATTTCTACCTGTGGGCACACTGGATTGTTACTGTAGGTGTACATAGGATGTGGGTTTCAACTGACACTTATACACATTTGCTGTGCCTGCACTACTATTTACAGGACACCATTACAGTCTGTACTGTTGCTTATCATACTGGCTTGGGGCATACTACTGTACTACAGATTTTAGCGTCCATTGTCACATATATTAGCTTGTGACTTCATAGCCTACACATCCCACATCACAACACCTGGCCTGATGTTCTCTGTCTGCTTAGGTGTGTGGGTGAGGTTACCCATTTGCCTCATTAGAGGCATGATACAGCATTGCTTTGTGCTTGCATTAGTGTATAATTGTCCTGCTGTGTCTGTGCCACTGTGCCACTGTAATGCTATCATGGCTTAGAGGTTCAGTACTGTGACTATAGTGCACAGTATCCTGGGTTCAAGCCCTGTCACTGCTTTTTATTTTCATGCTGGCCAGACCAGACTGCTTAAGGAACAGTAAAGCAGTTATGAGCATGTTTAACTGACTTTGCTCAACTTTGCCCGACCTTGGCCAACATTGCACGAGCAATTTTGTTTACATATACTAGATATTGGTAACAGCTGCTTAGCACTGCTTTATATTGCTTAAAACATGGCAATCATGCCTCAGGTGGTGCTGCAGGGCTGCCTATGTCGGATGCACATACTACACTCCCTATTCATGTTTGGAAACAGGTAGTGTCAAGTTAGACATCCCTTTTATTTTATGTGCGAGTCAGAGAAAGGTATCATTTCCAGGGTTCCTACTGAGCCAGTGTATGTGCTATGTGTTGCCTGTTTGCCAAGGCATACTGGGCACGCCTCCTTCTGCCTACTGGGTCAGGCTCAGGTTGCTCCTCCTCCGAGTCATGCTGTGCCTGTGCAGGACTTGACAATGGTGGGGGGGCTGTTTGACCCTGCCCCATGCTGTTCCTGCTGCAGCTGTTTTCGCAGGATCATATTGTGTAGCATGGCACATACCATGACAATTTGGGTACATGCAGTTGGTGAGTACTGCAAGGCTCCACCAGATTTGTCCAGGCACTGGAACCATGACTTGAGCATCCCAAACACATGCTGAATTATGTTTCGTGTTTGTGCGTGTGCCTCATTATGGAGTTCTTGTTCTGGTGTGTGTGCATTTCTGATGGGTGTCATCAGCCATGGCTGCAGTGCATATCCGGCATCCCCCACTAGGTGACAGTCAGGGATGTCCCCATTGGCAAATGTCTGGTACAGCTGTGTCCGATGCCGGACATGGGAATCGTGGTAGCTTCCAGGGCAGCCAGCACACACATTCAGTATTATGCCCTGGGCATCGCACACAACCTGGCAGTTGATGGAGTGGAAGCCCTTGCGGTTTATGTAGGCCCTACCCCGCTCACCGGCTGGTGCTTTGATGTGTATCTGTGTGCAGTCAATTGCACCCACTACCTCAGGGTATTCCGCTATTTGCTGGAAGAGACGCATATTGCTGGCCATTACCTCATGGGAATTGGGGAAATATACATGATCACCAACATGTGCTGACATGGCATTCAGGAACTGGTGCAGTACCATGGATGCTGATGCCTGTGAAATCCCCATCATATCACCAGTTGGTCTCTGGAAGGTACCTGCTGTTAGTATTCTTAGGCCAACACATACCTTGGTTTCCACTGGGATGGGTTCCACTCTGTTGGTTCTGTGTGTGAGGCATGGCCTGCACAGCTCAACAATTTGCTGCAGGAGCTCTCTGTCCACTCTATAGCGCTCCACTATCTCCAGCTCATGTAGCTCCTGGTAGGTTTCCCTGGGTCTGTACACTCTCCTCCGTCTCCTCACTGTGGGTTGCTCAGCAGCATTCACATTGGCACCACCCTCAGCATCTTGCACATGTCACCTTATAACAGCAATGGCAGCCCCTAACATTTTTATGTCTCAGTTTAAGCTTTTTAAGTTTTCACTTCTCTTTGTTGACTGCAGTGTTTCTGAGAAAAACATGGGGGGATATTGTTTGCAGAGTTTTAAGTGCTGGGCTGGGCTAGTGTACTGCCTGTGTAATTGGCTGATTATGATTGATTTCACCTGGCAGCTCTGCTAGTTCTTCTTGGTTAACTTACTACCACTTCCTTCCCTTCCTTTTCCCTTTCTGTTTCCACAGGGGGCAGCACCATGCAAACAAGTGCAAACACGCCCACATGCACGCACACAGGCTTACACGAGCTTACACAGGCTTAGGTGGGTGCACATTCGTGTATACTGGCTTAGACGGCCGAACACAGGCTTACACGGGCACACACCCATGCACACAGGCTTAGACAGGTTTTCATGCACTCACACACATGCACACAGTGTAAGCAGCTTTGCAAGAAACTTTAGTGATAGCCACAGCGTACACCTTTGGTTTCTGGGTTTCAGTTTGGACAACTGCAGACACACCTCTCCTAGTCCTGAGCAACTCACAGCAAACACATGCCATTCTGCTCCAATAAGCTTACAGTCATTTTGATATATACCCCCTCATGATGTCACCCATCTTCTACTCTGTTCCTCCCCTTATCCTACTCTTACACTCTAGGGATATGGTTCACATAGCAGGTAATATTGGGATTCACTATCCTTATCCTCATTTGCATAGGATTGCCTACTAATGTTTGGTTACATCTCTCACACTGAGCTTCCCCCCTTAGCAACTACTACTCAGTAACCATGTTGTCTTCAGGCTGCCATTCACTTGCATGGCAGATGAATATTTTGAATTAAATCATATTTGTGGCTTTTAAATTCTTGATTTTGTGATTTTTAGTGCACTGCACATTTGCGCAGTGCTGCGCTACGCTTAAACATCGGAGATTGAGGAAAAAATATATACTTTTATTATTTTGCAACACATAAAAATGCCACTGGCCATATATTTGGCCATTGGCATGCTTCCTCAACTGGATGCATCCTTTATTTGGAGCTGTCATGGCTCTGTTTTGCTATTTGCAGAACGGTACTCAGTTGCCAACCGAGTACATTTCTGCAAATAACACTGCTCTTACTCGGACAGGTTAGTGTTTCTTGGATCGCAAATTTACCTCATTTGCATAGCTTTCAGCAGCAAATGAGGTAATTTGCATAAACTAACACTGTCTGTGCAAGAGTAATTTTGGGAGCTCTCTTGCATGCCCCTGCCGGCTGTTCCTGGATCGCTTGGCAGACATGTTGGCTGCATGGTGTCTTACTCTACTCTTAGACTCCGTGCAAGCCTTCGTGAATCCGGCCCATAATATTTCCAGAGGGTGTAGTATTTGACATTGTTGAGCAGGTCACATAAATAAGTCTAAAACAAAATAACTAAAAATTGTTGAAATCAGCTGATATGGGTGGATAACAGTTAATAAATACAGAGTTTGAGGAGGGAACATGTTCAATGATTGTTGTATGTGATAAAGATATTAAAGTAAGCAAGTACCCTTTTTTCTTTTTCAGTTTTGAGAAATCTAGGCATTGCAAAGTAAAAAAAAAAAAAGAAGAAAGACTCAACAAAAGCATTTTAAGTTAATAGGGTATAATTTTCTCTTTTGGGTGCAAATGTGCACTGATGATGATATATAGAAAGTTTAAATGTCTTCTTATACTTTTGAATAGGTAAATGTCTGGATTAATGCCATTGGTTTAATCTAATGATAATGTTTTATTTAAGAACTTTTTTTAATGAGAGACCACAATGGAATCAATAGTTTTCCTTTAGCAAATACATTTTCATTGTAGTTGAGAAGTACATTCTGTTATGTTTCCATAGAAACAAACATACTAAAGGTGAAGGCAATAAATCAAGAGGTGGACATCGTTTACTGAGAAAAAAAGATATAGGGCAAAGCAGCTCAATAAAAATAGTTTGAAGTTATTGGAACTGAATAAGAGTTAGAAGCTTGACTGGGACTAAACACTTTAATGCAGTTAATATAACATTGTATAATTTAGTTTTATATAAAATTAGCCAGTGCATTTTTTCTTCAGGCTAAAAGGAAATGTTTCCTGAAAACATATAAGCTGTTTTCACATCTGGGAGGGGGGATAAGACAAGAACAGACAGCAATTACAATGAGTGGGAGCACACACTGTATCATGGTTATGGATAACCATAAGTTTAGGTTAGTTAATGTCTATAGGTGCAGCTATAAATTTGGGCCAATTGTTCCTATTGGAGGATTAAGTTAATGGGTTGTGATGTGTTCTGGGTTTTTTTAGGGTTTTTGTTAAAGCAAAAACTCTTATAAAATGAGACATATGTTCAAATGGAGTTGACAAGAAACACCTTTATAAAAGCTCAATCTGCCAAACATTAGTGGGTGCATGTAACACAAAAACTGGAAATAGGCATTTAAAAAAAGGCTATCATATATAATAGGTGGGAATAATAACTTTTTACCATAAAGGCTATACTAACTATATTATTTTGAATGTGAATGCCCTCACAAGTATCAACAAAAATGTAATTGTACTGCGTTATATTAAGAAATGAAGAGTGCAAATAACAATGGTACAGGAGACACATTTGGAAAGAAGTGAGTATGCACATATGATAAAGAAAGGATTTCATAATATCAGGGACAATGGAAAAGGGGAGGTCTTACACTAATTACTAGAGGATCTCCAATAGTGATAAAAGAGAAAACAAGATAGTAATGATAGATTTGTGGTTGCAAAGTGTTACTGGCAAGAGAGGTGGATTACTTTGGCATGTATTTATAGTCTACCTAAAACCCATGTTATGGAGCTTAAGAAAATTTGTGGAGAAAAATCAGCTTTTAACAGGGAATATTACTTATAGGCAGGGACTAGAACTTGATTTGCAACAGTGGGGATGTATTTGCGGGACATAGAGGGGAAAATATAACAACAAAGGGTATATTTCTGAAGAAGTTTAAGAAAAGTTTGATATGGAAGATAGGAATTCAGTAACATGAACTCATAAAGAATTTACATATTATTCTCAAAGGTACAATAACTGGCTTAGAATAGAAAGAAATTATATTTCACAAGAAAATGTGAATTTAATTGAAAGCTCTGACATATATCCAAATATTATTTCAGATCATGTACCAATAACAGCTAAAATAAAAATGCAGGATAATAAAGTAAAAATATGACATTCTCAGTTCCACACCTACCTGTTAAAAACAGAAGAATTTAAGAAATGAGTAGAGGAAATTATCTGAGAATTAATAGGGAAGATAGAAATTTCCTCAGAAGTGTAAGCAAATGAGTGGAATAAAATGAAAGTGGAGTTTAAAAATAGGATAGAAATAAAAGAAAAGAGATATGGTAATAAGAATTATTTATAAAAGCTGACACAGGTTAAAGTATTGCAAAATAAGGGAGATCTCACAGAAGAAGAAGAGGTGCAAATGCAGAGTGCTAAAGACAAAATAATGGAGTATATGGATAATATGTATGAATTTGGAAAGCTTGCTGGTAACCAACAGTTTTTGATAAAAACTGCACTGCACAAAGCCTTTTAGCACAACAGCTTAGGCAACAGAAAGTAGAAAGGGTTGTTGCCAAGCTCAGGGAGCATAAGAAGAAAAATAATTAGAGATCCTGTAGTAGTATTAGAGATATTTTGGAAATGTTATGAAAATTTGTATAAAGTAAAAAAAATGAGGAAATTAAGAAAAAGCACAAACAGAAATATTTATGGAAGACTTAATTATGCCAAGGGTAGAGTAGATGAGACTCAACAATTAACAATTAAGATAGGAGGAGATGAGATAAAAATTATGATGTATAATAAATCTGCAGGGATGTCACCAGGAAGATATGGTATTCCTGTGAAAATTTGGAAGCTAGGAGGGAAGAAAGGGATAAAGATCTGGAAGGTTTTGTTTAACAATATTTTAAAAGGAAGGAAAGCAGCCACATCCTGGAAGAAATCTATGTTAGCTGTAATACCTAAATAATGAACCATTAGACCCATATTCATATAGGCCCATTTCAAATTTAAATCATGATTATAAAGTCTATAATATTATATGTCTATAAGAGCTAAAAGAATGGCAAATGTGTTGCCAAAACTGATAGATATGTATCAATGTAGTTTTGTCATGGGAAGGGAAACATTTGACAAAATTAACAGAACGATGATGATCCAGAAGGAAGCAGAACATAAGAAAATACTTGAATAACATGAAAAGCCACACATCAGCAAGGACTCGTTCTGCAAAATTTATTCTTAGCATTTTCATCTAAGACAATGACAAGACTTCATCAGGTAAAAGTATAAACTCAAATGAACTTTAAATACCCATGGAGGCAGATGACACCACCGTCTCATTGCACATTTAAAGAGAAACTTACACAATTACTCTAAAATACATATAGTGATATACATAAAAAACTATTATAAACAATTCATTTAGAAAAAAGAAAGCAAATAACTAACAACAATAACTGTTGAATTGATCTACTTTCTGCTTTCAATTTTAAAATACATCTGATGGATGCCATCTCATTCAATCCAGGCCAACCTACTGCTCTCAAACATAACATCCACTAGAGCTCCCTTTACTCAAGAAAAAGTTGCCATGGTCCACCCCTAGGGTTAGGTTTAACTTGTTCAATTACCACAAACTTAAATTGATGCACAGGGAAATCCAATAAATGCCAAAATAGGGCATGGGTTGTTTTTTTCTAATTTATTTCATAAATGTGTTGATAAATACAATTTTTTAATTTGAGGTCAGTCTTTCCTGCATAAACTACAGAGCAGCATTGAAACAATGCCCTATATGCTACTCCTAATCTGTTACAACTGTACTTTCCTTTAATATTCAACTGGTAGCCATTAATATTGAAGAGTTCCTCCATACTGATATAGGGAAAAAAATGACAACACCCACATCTGGACATCTGACAAAGTTTTCTGTCGTTAAAATTGTGTGGGCAAAGTGGCCACTCCATAAGATTCTTCAGGTTATTACCCCTCTTGTATACAACCACCGGCTTAGAACCTATTTTGTTCCTTATCACACGGTCGTCCATAAGCACAGATCAATTTTTAAAAATAACATCCCTCACATGTTTGAAGTGCACAGTAAATCTTGTCATAAAGGCCAACCTAAAATTAATGTCAGCATTTTGTTGTACAGTCAAATTACTTTCATGGACCACATTAGTATGCTTACTAAAATTTTGAAAATCATCCGCTTCCAAGCTCATTAAAATTGGAACATAGATCCCCC
The DNA here is from genome assembly GCF_019279795.1 of Protopterus annectens. Classification (NCBI taxonomy): domain Eukaryota; kingdom Metazoa; phylum Chordata; order Ceratodontiformes; family Protopteridae; genus Protopterus; species Protopterus annectens. Next base: position 131,197,191 of record NC_056729.1, read on the forward strand.
TCCCCCGCTTATTTATCACTTCCATGTTAATGTCCCTCACAAATTCTTTAGTGTAGTCTCTTTTAAGAAACATTGGTTCCAGTAAGGCACATTTATTCATAAAATCATCAAATATTGATACCATACAGGCAGACCCGATGAATTGTCCTTTGACAATTGCTTTCTTTTGGGGCAAGGGGTGTGAACAATCAAAATGCAAGAATGAATTAGAGTATGTAGGCTTCCTGTAAATAGTAGAAATATATCTACCATTATCCACATCTTTTACCAAATTTACATCCAAATAACTAATGCATTCCTCATTTAACAAGTGTAAGTTTCAAAAACTCAGTAGTATTATTAATATATTCCAAGAATAATTCAACGTCATTCTTCCCACCCTTCCAAATGATGAACAAATCATCCAGGTGTCTCAAATACAATACACAATTCTGGAAAAGAGCATGTCCAAATAAAAACCAACATTCCCATTCACACATAACAATATTGGTGTATAGAGGGCCACATGCTGTCCCCATTTCTACACCTTTTTGTTGTAGAAATATTTGTTCATCAAAAAAAGATGTAATTGTTAGTCAGTACTACTTCCATCATTTCTACATATAAATTGATGTAATTTTGTAATAAGCCCTTCCTAAACAAATATTCTTCAAATCAATTCAAACCCACATCATGGGGTATAGATGAAAATAGGTCTTTGACATCAATAGTTAAAAAGAAAAGTGTTGAATCAAACTCTACCGAGTTACATTTGCCAAGAAAGTCCCATGAGTCAACGCATAAATGGTGTTAATTTTTCAAGAGGTCCTTTAATTTTATATCAAAGAATTTGGCAAAGGTAGAAGTACTAGTATTTCAAGCGTTCACTATGGGACACATAGAGGGGTTCATTAGGTTCCGATGTAGTTTGGGCAAACCAAACTTAGTCAGTATAACAGGAGAATTCACTTTCAAGTATTTAACATCAGATAAAGAAATACATGATTCCAAAAGAATATCACTTAATTGTGTCGAGATCCTAGCATATGCAATTTTAAGTTCATTTAAGAACACTTGGTTATAAGCATCACTAAAAAGAAAAGAATACATTCTATTAACATACAGTTGTAAGTCCATAATTACAACTCCCTCACCCTTATCAGGCTGCATAATCTGTATTTTCATTTGCTGCAAGTCCCTAAGCAATTCCCCTTCTTCATAACTTAAATTGCTAGCTACATTTATTCTACCTCTTGTCACATACCTTAAATCAACTTCACAAAATTTTTCAAACAGCAAAAAAGTAGATGTAATGGAGGGTTACAAACACTAGGCACCTAAACTTTATTTCTGCCATGCTCACAATTGTTATTCAACATAATTTTAAAGTTCATCTACCTAACAAACAATTTCAAATCTAACAGAACATTATCGATATCCATTCTTGCTCCTGGTACAAGCGTAAACCCCTTTGCAAACAAATTAGCCACATTAGAATCAAAGGCATGAGAACTGTAATTAAAAACTTTGAAATCCCCAGTATTATTCACTATGATATTCGGCATGTTAGAAAATGTCTGTGTATTTACAGTACTTACAGCCTCTGTTGAAAATTCCGACTCCACCTGTTGTTCTAAGGTGGAAACCAGTGTTGTTGACAAGCCAGGAAGTTCCAGTGAATGTTCTGGTGCTTCTAAGAGCAGCCATAACGCAATACTCTCTTCTTTATCAGAACTCATGACCTCTGGTAAGAGTTCCGATTCCATCCGTTGTTCTGAGGTGATAAAGAGGGTTGTTGACTAGTTGGGAGGTTCTGATAACTGTTCTGGTACTTCTGAGGGTGGCCATGATTTAGTTCTCTCTCCGTTATCCTTTCTGACCGCCAAAGCTTTGGTTGATGAATGGCACACAGCAACAGTTATCCCACTCCACAAAGGGGGAGCCACCACTGATCCCAGAAACTATCAACCTATTAGCCTGAAAGAGCCTGGTCTGCAAGGTCATGGAACATATCATCATGGAACTCATAAACAAAGAAATTTGTAACCTCCAAACTCTGAATCTCTCCCAGTTTGGGTTTGTGAAAGGCAGATCATGCCTCCTGAACCTGATCGACTTCTTTGAGGCAGTCACCAAAGCCATGGATGAAGGTAAGGTGGTTCACACAGCCTATCTTGACCTTGCCAAGGCTATCGACACCATCCCCCATTCTGGAATTATAGCTAAACTCACTAAACTAGGTATAAATCCCTACGTCACAAGATGGGTTGCCAACTGGCTCACTGACAGAACCCACACTGCAAAAGTTACAGACTCCAAATCTGACCTCAAAGCAGTGACAAGTGGAGTACCACAGGGTTCCATCCTGGAACCTCTCCTGTTTGGTATCTACTTCTCTGAAGTTCAGGTTAGCACAGAAGGCCTCTGGCTAATGTAGTTCACAGATGACTGCAAACTAGGAGCCATAATCAAGTCCCCAAATGATTTGGACATCCTACAGAAGGGCCTCACTGAGACAGATGCCGGGCTTCAGAGCCATGGCCTCAAGTTCAATGCCAAAAAGTGCAGTGTCATCTCCTTTGGCAAAAACTCTGTACCCATGAGCTACCACATAGGCAGCAATCTACTTAACACCAAATGCGTGATAAGAGACCTTGGGACCCAGGTGGACAGTAGTCTCTCCTTTGATAGTCACATCGCCACAGTAGTCAGGAAGTCCTTCTACGTAGCACACCTCATCATAAAAGGGTTTTCATCCAGGAAAAAAGAGGTCATTGTTCCCCTCTACTCATCACTCATTAGACCCATTTTAGAGTACAGCGCCCCCTTTGGAATGTACCTCACAAGACATCTGCAGCAGTTGGAAAGGCCACAAAAGTACCTCACAAAGAGGATTACTGGCCTCAAACAAATGCCCTACACTGACCACCTCAAAAACTCCAGCTTTACTCCGTAGCATATAGCCTACTCCGAGGTGATCTCTGCCTAGCATATAAAGCTATGTCAAACCCAGAGCTGTTGGACATGCTACACCTAAAGAAATCCCAATCCCTCCGAGCTACAATAAACAGGACATGCTGGAGGGATAGATTCCTGTCCTAGAGACTTCCTATACTCTGGAACAAGCTACCCATCTATGTCAAGCAAAGTTCTTCATTAGCACTCTTCAAGAAAAATCTTGATGAGCGGATGGGAAATAGGAAATACACCCTGGGGATCGCTTCTGTGTCTCTGCTGGACAGTGGCACAGGAAAATAACTTTCTTGGGTGGTGTAAGCTATGGAACCTTGCTGGCTAGGCTTATGTAGGCCCTCGGGCCGATAGCCTAGTACCTACCTATGAACCTATGAATCTATGATCTAAAGGGGGCATGCACTTCCTGTTCGGCCCCTTCATCCATATTCATGAATTTGGTACTAGCATGTTCATTGTTCAATAGTTTAAACTGATTCTCCCAAAAACTTTTAAAAGTTCGTAAATTACAGACTGAGAATGCTTACTTATAAGAATATATTAAATGTAACTTAGTTTCTGTGGGTCTGAGAATGGGGAAAGTCCCTATAGGTGTCATTAGGGAATCAACACTGCACCAAGAACTGTTATCATGGTTTGACAGTCATGAGTGCGAGTACATGGAGGTGCTCATGAAACATAACACCAATTTAACAGAGGAGTTAATTAAAGAAGTCAAGTAATTGGATACAGTTAACACTACAGACCTTCTTTTTGAACAATATCAGGTTGAATACCATCAGGCTTTTAAAAGCATTGATAATCATGTAAACAATATAAAAACCACAAATTGAAAAAACTAGAAAGGGACCAACATGAATATTCATCTAAGAAGGTGTACCCTTTACAACCACCTTCTGAGTCATGGGAAAATCAGTCTGAACTATTGGCCAATGAACATGCTAGCACCAAATTCATGAATATGGATGAAGGGGCTGAACAGGAAGTGCAGCCCCCTTTAGATCAACCAATGTTTCAGCGGTCAGAAAGGATAAAGGAGAGAGAACTGAATCATGGTCGCCCTCAGAAGTACCAGAACAGTTATCGGAACCTTCCAGCTCATCAACAACCCTCTTTCCCTCCTCAGAACAACAAATGGAATCAGAACTCTTACTAGAGGTCATGAGTTTTGATAAAGAAGAGAGTATTTGGTTATGGCTGCCCTTAGAAACACCAGAACATTCACTGGAACTTCCTGGCTTGTCAACAACACTAGTTTCCACCTTAAAATAACAGGTGGAGTCAGAATTTTCAAAAGAAGCTGTGAAAACTGTAAATACACAGACATTTTCTAACATGCCGGATATTATAATGAATAATACTGGGGATTTCAAAGTTTTTAATTACAGTTCTCATGCTTTTGATTCTAATGTGGCTAACTTGTTTATGTTTGTACCAGGAGCAAGAATAGGCATTGCTAATGTTCTGTTAGATTTAAAATTGTTTGTTAGGAAGATGAACTTTAAAATTATGTTGAATAACAATTGTGAACATGGCAGAAATTAACTTTGGCTGCCTAGTGTTTGTAACCCTACATTACATCCCACCCTTTTTCTGTTTGAAAAATTGTGTGAAGTTGATTTAAGGTATGTGACAAGAGGTAGAATAAAAATGTAATTAGCGATTTAAGTTATGAAGAAGGGGAATTGCTTAGGGACTTGCGGAAATTGAAAATACAGATTATGCAGTCTGATAAGGGTAGGGGGGTTGTAATTATGGACTTATAAGAGTATATTAATAGGATGTATTCTATTCTTTTTAGTGATGCTTATAACCAAGTTTCCTTAAATGAACTTAACATTGCACATGCTAGGATTTCAACACAATTAAGTGATATGCTTTTGTAATCACATATTTCTTTATCTAATTTTAAATACTTGAAAGTGAATTCTCCAGATATACCGACTATGTTTGATTTGCCCAAACGACATAAGGACCTAATGGACCCCCCATGCGTCCCATAGTGGACACTCAAAATTCTATTACTTCTACCTTTTCCAAATTCTTAGATATAAAATTAAAGGACCTCTTGAAAAATGATCACCATTTATGCATTGACTCATGGGACTTTCTTGGCAAATGTAACTCGGTATAGTTTAATTCAACACTTTTTAACTATTGATGTCAAAGATTTGTTTTCATCTATACCCCATGATGTGGGTTTGAACTGGTTTGAAGAATATATATTTAGGAAGGGCTTATTACAAAATGACATCAATTTATATGTAGAAATGATGGAATTTGAATTGACTATTACATCTTTTTTGATGAAGAAATATTTCATCAACAAAGAGGTGCAAGAATGGGGGCAGCATGTGGCCCCCTATATATGCCAATATTGTTATGTGTGAATAGGAATGCAGGTTTTTGTTTGGACATGCTCTTTTCAGAACTGTGTATTGTATTTGAGATATCTGGATGATTTGTTCATCATTTGGATGGGTGGGAAGAGTGATGTTGAATTATTCTTGGAATATATTAATAATACTACCGAGTTTTTGAAATTTACACATGTTAAATGAGGAATGTATTAGTTATTTGGATGTAAAGTTGGTAAAAGATGTGGGTAACGCTAGCTATAGTTCTATCATTTACAGGAAGCCCACATACTCTAATTCGTTCTTACATTTTGATAGTTCGCACCCCTTATCCCAAAAGAAAGCAGTTGTCAAAGAACAAGTCATCAAGGCTGCCAGAATGGTATCAATATTTGATGATTTTATGAATGAATGTGCCTTACTGGAATTGATGTTTATTAAAAGAGACTACCCTAAAGAATTTGTGAGGGAGATTAAAATGGAAGTGATAAATAAGGTGACAGAGGGGGGATTATGTTCCTATTTTAATGAGCTTGGAAGCTGATAATTTTCACAATTTTACTGAGCATACTAATATGGTCCATGAAAGTAATTTGACTGTACAACAAAATGCTGATGTTAATTTTAGGTTGGCCTTTATTATGAGATTTACTGTCGACTTCAAACAGGTGAGGAATTTTATTTTTAAAAATTGGTCTGTGCTTATTGGCGACCATGTGGTAAGGAACAAAATAGGTTCTAAACCAGTGGTTGTATACAAGAAGGGTAATAATCTGAAGAATCTTATGGAGAGGTCACTTTGCCCACACATTTTTAAAAACAAAAAACTTTGGCAGATGTCCAAATGTGTGTGTTGTCATTTATGTCCCTATATCAATACTGGGGAACTCTTCGATATTAATGGCTATGTGTTGAATATTAAAGGGACATACAATTGTAACAGCTTAGGGGTAGTATATGGGGCATTGTGTTAATGCTGCCCATTATTTTATGTCTGAAAGACTGAACACAAATTAAAAAATCATATTTATGAACACATTTATGAAATAAATAAGAAAAAAAATGACCAATGCTCTATTTCGGCACTTATTGGATTTCTCTGAGCATCAGTTTAAATTTGTGGTAATTGAACAAGTTAAACCTTACCCTAGGGGTGGACCGTGGCAACTTTTTCTTGAGCAAAGAGAGTTCTACTGGATTTTAAGTTTGAGAGCAGGCTGGCCTGGGTTAAATGAGATGGCATCCATTGGATGTATTTTAAAATTGAAAGCAGAACTTAGATTAATTCAGCAGTTGTTGTTAGTTATTTACTTTCTTTTTTCTAATTGAATTGTTTATAATAGGCTTTTTTATGTATATCACTATATATATTTTAGAGTAATTGTGTATGTTTCTCTTTAAATGTGCAATAAGATGCTGATGTCATCTGACTTCATGGAGATTTAAAGTTCATTTGAGTTTATACTTTTATCTGATAAAGTATTGTCATTGTCTGAGACAATTTTGGAGAATGAGTCCTTGCTGCTGTGTGTTTTTTTTCTGTTATTCAAGTGTTTGTGGATTTTTATGCTGTGACATAAGAAAATACTACTATTATTGGTTGGTCTTGATGTAGAGACAGGGGCGACTCGTGGCATCAGACTGCCGGACTGCAGCCCCCTCAGCTAAAAAAAAGAATATGTACCTTTTTGTGTAGCACAGTATTATTTTTTTGGTTTACTTTTACTTAAAAATTACTTTCTTTGTGACAGTTTGTCTCCGAGTCCGCGACTCGGAAGTATGTGCATGCGCATGCGCACTTTAACCGCCTCGGGTTGCGGCAGTTTTAAATAAAGATTTTTTTTTTTTGTTTTCATTGCAGCCCGGGGGACTAATTAAGGCATCATTGTCATGCCCAGCAGTCTATCCGGTTCCAAACCGCATAGAATTGGAAGGGGCTCGGACTGCGACGTCCGCAGGCAAGTACATGACGTGCTTGCTGGGCTAAAGGCTGCTGATTGGTTGTCGCTCTCTTCCTGGGCTTTATGTGCTGGGAAAAGAGCGAGAATCAAACAGTAAGTCAGCTGTGGGATTGATTTGCTCGTGACTGAGTCAGTCATACAGGAAGGATTTTAACACCGATACTTATTAATTTGCCATTGGATTTTTTTTTTTTTTTTATTTTGCTGAAGAACAGAAGAAAGAAGTAGTAGAAGAAGAAAGAAGTTAGAAGAAGAAGAAAGTACAGTTTTGTACCTACCATAAATGTAGATGTCCGAGAGGAATGCATCTGCAGTCTTTACAAATGGGTTGTCCTGTCGTCAGGCAGCCCTTCGGTCGGCCGGATTCCAAAGTCTGGGTCTGGCTTCGGCTGGTGTCGCACTTCACCCGACGTCATTGCGGCAGTCATTCGGGTATAAAGGCATCAGCTGACGCCATTTTCCACAGTGTTTCTTGCCCCAGATGCCAGGTGCCCTCTTGGATGGCTAAATTTGGATAAATGCCAAAGTTTCCAAATAGTAGAGAGCAAACACACAACATAAGCATGTATGTACATATATACAAACAAATACACCATAATAGATCCCCCCCAAGCTAGCTGAAGATTGGTAAGTACCCTAGGAGTACCTCAGAGGGGAAGGAGGGTGGGTAATCCTGACTGCAGATGCATTCCTCTCGGACATCTACATTTATGGTAGGTACAAAACTGTACTATGTCCTTCAAGGATGCATCTGCAGTCTTTACAAATGGGTAGAATACCATAGCTAAACTAGGGGAGGAGGAAATGAGAATAGATTATGGTGTAGTTAGGATCCCTTGCAAAACAGCAGTGGCAAAACCAGCACGGGATCTATAGTATAGAGGTAAGTTATAATGCTTGGCAAATGTATGCACGGAGGTCCAAGTAGCAGCCTCTATAATGTCCTTGGTAGCCACTCCTCGTAATAAAGCTGTGGTAGTGGCTGTAGCCCTTGTGGAGTGAGGCCTGATGTTCTCTGGAGTTTTCTTTCCATGGTAGGAGTAACAAAATCTAATGCAATTTCCTATCCATTTGGAGATTGTCTGTTTAGAAATTGGTTTTCCTTCTTTTCCTGTTGCATATGCTACCAGAAGCTGGTCAGTTTTTCTATTGTTTTTTTGTCCTGTCCAGGTAGTAGCGTAATTGTCTGTGTACATCCAAGGTATGTAAGAGCTTTTCTCCCCTGTTCTGTGGATTGGGGAAGAATGTAGGAAGGTGGATAGCCTGATTTAAAGAGACTCTGGATACCACCTTAGGCATAAATGTAGGATTTGTTCTCATGGACACTCTATCTTGATGGAAGATCAGGAAGGGTTGTACTGTCATTAATGCCTGTAGTTCAGAGACCCTTCTTGCTGAAGTTATTGCCAGCAGGAAAGCAGTCTTCCAGGATAAGTATTGCAATTCTGCTGTAGCTGCTGGTTCGAAAGGAGGTAGAGTCAGTTTTTCTAGCACAAAGTTTAAGTCCCATGCTGGCAATGGAGGTTTCCTGGGAGGTTTTACATTTTTATTTCCTCTCAGAAACTGTCTGAGCAGAGGATGCGAGAAGACAGGAGGATCCACGCTGTATTCTGCTGAAATAGCTGATGCATGTATCTTGATGGAGGAATAGGACAGGCCTGTATGGAAGAGCTCCGCCAAGTACTCCAGGATGTTGGCTATGTTCACCAGTGTCACATCTTGCCCCTTTGCAGTACTCCAGATGAGATATCTTTTCCATTTTGCTGCATAATTCTTTCTTGTTGAAGGTCTACAAGCCTCCAGGATTATGTCTTTAACCCTTTGGGATAAATTTGGGTTAATTGCTGTTATGTAATGTTCCAGGCAGTTAGCTGCAGAGTTTTTAGGTTTGGATGCAGGATGTTGTAGTTGTTCTGTGTCAGCAGTAATGGGATCAGGGGCAGTGTCCATATTTGTTCACGGGACATGCTCCTCAGCAGTGGATACCAATGTTGTCTTGGCCAGTCTGGGGCTATCAGAATGATCCTCGGACGTTCCTCTTTGATCCTGAGAAGCACCTTGTGCATCAAAGGAAGTGGTGGGAATGCGTATGCTGTCAGGTTTTTCCAACTGAAGGATAGGGAGTCCACCTTCCAAGCAAGTGGGTGGTAAGTCCTCGTGCAGAATTACTTCAACTGGTGATTGAATGGGGATGCAAACAAGTCTATTTGTGGTAATCCCCATTGTCTTGTGATGGTTTTGAAGATGTCCGGATGCAGCATCCATTCATGGGCATCTGTTGTAGTTCTGCTTAATATGTCTGCTAGAATGTTTTCCTTCCCTGGTACATAAATTGCCTGTAACTGAATGTTGTAGCTCAGAGCCACATCCCATAGGTCCAGTGCCAGCCGGCATAGAGGGTATGAGTGTGTGCCTCCCTGTTTGTTGATGTACCACATAACTGTGGTGTTGTCTGTCCTTATCATCAACTGGCCTTCTTGGAGAAAAGGTCTGAATGCCTGGATTGCCAATTTTACTGCCATCATTTCTTTTAGATTTATGTGCAGATGCAGCTGGTCTTGAGTCCATAGGCCTTGAATGCACTTGCCCATCATGTGTGCCCCCCAACCGAGGTCTGAGGCATCTGTCGTGATGGTTTGTCTTGGTTGACTTTTGCAGAAGGGTAGTCCTGTGTTTGATTGACAGGCCTGAGCCCACCATAAGAACTCTTGCCTCAGGCATGGGATTATTGGAATTTTGGTTTCTAGGCTGTGCTCGTGCTGAGACCACAAATTCTTTAGGTACCACTGCAGCTTTCTCATATGCAGCCTGGCATGAGGAACCAGTATTATGCAGGATGCCATGAAGCCTAGAGCTTGTAGCACTTTTCTTGCAGTTAGATGGCTCTGCTTTGTTAATGCCAAGAAGTAGAGGGGAAGTTGCTCTTGCTTTTCTGCAGTTAGAAATGCCATTTGTTTTGATGTGTCCAGTTCTGCACCCAGAAAGGTTATTCTTTGGGATGGAATCAGCCTTGACTTTTTTGTATTGACTGTATATCCCAGGGCTTGCAGCAGGTAGATGACTCTTTGTAAGTCTTCTGTTAGTTTGTTTTTGTTGTCCACTTGTATCAGGCAGTCGTCCAGGTAGGGATAGATTTGAATTCCCTGAAGTCTGCAATGAGCGATTACTGATGCCAGGCATTTCGTGAACACTCTGGGCGCAGTAGATAAGCCAAAAGGCAATGCTGAGAATTGATAATGCTCTGATCCTGCAAGAATCTGAGGTATCTTCTGCAAATTGGTCTTATGGGGACGTGCAGGTATGCCTCCTTGAGATCTAGAGTTACCAGCCAAGACTCCTTGCCCAGCATGGGAAGAAGCTGCTCTAGGGTCAGCATTTTGAATTTTGGAACAATGAGGAATGTGTTTAAAGCGGACAGGTCTAGAATAGGCCTCCATTTGTTTTCTTTTCTTGGTACCAGGAAGAGCCTGGAGTAAAATCCCTTCCCTTGCTCCATAAATGGTACCTTTTCCACAGCTCTCATCCTTAATAATTGAGATATTTGTTTTAGAGCTTCTGCCCTTTGAGAAGGTGGTAGGTTTGGCATTCCTCTCTTTCCTGGTAGTGTATGGAAATGGAACCTGTAACCTTTGTCTATAGTCTGCAAAATCCATTTTTCTCTTGTAATGCAGTGCCAGTTTCTTGAAAATAATGTTAGCTTTCCACCTAAGGGTGCTTCTAGTTGTTCCCTGGTAGGCGGTGCCACCGTCAAGTCACTGTGATTGAGTTGTTGTAGTGGTGGTGGCTGTATCCGTGCCTCGTTGGTTGTTACCCTGCCACTGGCAACCCCTGTAGGCACCCCTGGATTGGTTTCTGCCTCTAGAGTGCCTATTCCTGCCTCTTTGTGCCTTAGAGGAGTCCGGAAAGGACCAATTCTTGGAGGGCCAGTTCCTGCTAAACCTTGGAGGTTGAACTTGTAAGAAATCTTTCACTGTTTGCACAGATTTTGCTTTCTCTTCCATCTTTTTTAGTACCTGCTGTGCGGGGGCACCAAATAAACTGACCTTGTCCATAGGTGCATCCAAAAGCTTAGATTTGACATGGTCTGGTAATGCCTGTTCTTTCAACCATGCATGCCTTCTGATAACTGTGCCAGTCATGGCTGATCTAAAGGAAGCCTCCAGTGCATCATAGCCACATTTTAAAGAATGGTTACTAACCTGCTGTATGTTATGTAACATTTCTTGAACATACTTTTTATCTAAAGATTCTTCAGAGGACAGCTTTTTAGTCAACTGATCAAGCATAAACTCTTGATATTGAATCATATGAAATTGGCAGTTCAAAGCTCTAGCTGACAAAGTAGCAGAGGTGTAAACTTTTTTACCCCATCTCTCTAAGGACCTGGATTCCCTTTCAGAGGGGAGGGGGTTTTTAGAAGAAGTAGCTGCTACAGCTTTAGGGCCCTGGGAGATAGTCACTGGATCTGCAAAAGGAGCCTTATATAAGTGGTGATGAGTGTCCGGGACCCTGTAGTACCTATCGGGCTTAGCAGGAGCCGGAGGTAAGGTATCAGGAACAGTGCAAGCATCATTAAATGCATCATCAACAACAGGTAGAACTGGAGGTATAGCTAAAGGCCTATGCTGTGGCAAATGTAGAAAGGCCCTAAGCCTTTTTCTAGAGTCTGAGAAATCTTGGCCCTGCCACTGAAATTGTTCCCTCATAGCGTGCAAGGTTTCCCCCAAGGAGAATTCCTCAGGAGGAGAGGCTGAAGGGATGGACTCCTCAGCATCAGAGTCTTCATAAGGAGAATAAGAAACCTCAGGAGGGTCTGTATGTTCTGAGTCATCAGAGGAATCATCTGTGGCTACTGGCTCAGGGGGCTCTGCTCTAGGCCTCTTTTCTAGAGGAGGGAGAGAGGCCCTGTCTGGATGAGGCTGGGCTCCACGAATTAAAGAGATGAGATCCTCTGCCAAAGAGAGCATATGGGAGCTGGAGCTGGGCCTGTGAGAGGGGGGCTTGGCAGGCACAGGTTTTGATGCTTTGGCTGCTTTAGCCCTGGCAAAGGTCTTAATAGACATAGCTGGAGGAGGCCTAGCAGCTCCACGTGCAGGGGTCGAAATATCTAGGGGAATGGTGTCTGATAAATCCTGTGAAATCGCAACAGAAGGTTGGATTTCAGAAGCCGTTTCTACCAGGTTAGAAGAGGCCTCGGTAGAAGGCAAGTTATCGGCTGAAGAAAGAACCGCTTGCTCGGTTTCGGCCGAAACCGAGACACTCGTGGTTTGCTTAACCAGGGTTTCGGCCGAAACCGTGGACCGCGAGTGTCGGTCCTTTTCTTTGCATTTTTTGGTTATTTGCATAGTCGGAGGATCCGACGGCATAATGTAGGCAAAATTGGAGCCGAAAATCTGCTCAGCAAAGTCCGAGCGGCGTCTAAGCGTCCGTCGGTTAAAAGAAGCACAGGCTAGACAAGCTGCTACGTCGTGGTCTGGGCCTAAACAATGTATGCAATAGGAGTGGAAATCTTTATGAGGTATTTGTTTCCCACAAGATAAACAGTTATTAACTTTCTCTGACATCGGCTGAGGCAAGAAAGAGTCCCCAACGGGGTACTTAGCTTTATAGAAGTCTTCGAAGTAGTATTCGGTAGTAGTAATCTCTGAATCTGACCGACCGGCACTTGCGAACAGCTTCTGCTTGGCGCACGGCAAGAAAGACTGAGGAAAATGGCGTCGGCTGATGCCTTTATACCCGAATGACTGCCGCAATGACGTCGGGTGAAGTGCGTCACCAGCCGATGCCAGATCCAGACTTTGGAATCCGGCCGACCGAAGGGCTGCCTGACGACAGGACAACCCATTTGTAAAGACTGCAGATGCATCCTTGAAGGACATCAGAGTGAAGGTGCAGAAGTATACCAGGTAAGTAGGAAGGGTAAGCTAAGGGTAAGCAAAACGGCAGGGAAATATTAGAGGCTAGCATTGCTGCCTCACAGCTACTGGTTCTCTTATAAGGTTTCTAGATGAAATGCCTTTGTGTGGAGTCTGCATTATACCACACATGAATTGCTGGGTACAACATTGCTATATTTCTTGGAAAAGTGCAAGCTTTTAATTGCCTGATTAGAAGCACTGTTTATAGATATGGATCTCATAAGAAACTAAAGACTTTAGTAGGTCAAATTAAGAAAATAAAAAAAAAACTCAGGAAAGATGAGAAGTTGAGAAGGAACTCAGGCAGCATGGTACCACAACAAAGACAGGCTGGTTGTTGTTCTAATGATGGGGGATAAGACATTGTCTGAACTAATGTAGCTAACATAAAAATGTTCACATCAATGTACTATATGATTTTTTAGCATGAGAAATTAAGTTTCATCCTCTTCTTTTTGCCTTACAACTCAGCTGATAGAATTCAGTCATTATGAGGTGCCACATAGCCACAGATAACCTCAGACAGCTGTGGGTTTTGAAGGTGTTTAACAATAGCTATGCACACACATGATTTTATTCTACTATGTCAAATTGCACATCTGTGATTTACACAAAATCAGACTCATTGTGGCTAATGTGAAAATACCAAATTACCAGAGTGGGCTCTACCATCAGTCCTGCAGCAGGAAGGTGGTGTTATAGAATTTTATCATTATATTATCTGCAGCTACAGGGATGTGGATTTATGGGGTCTGGTGTTTCAGCTACAGGTAAGGAGTGTGTGAGAGTGTGCGTGTGTGTGAAAATGCCCTATACTGGTGGTTACACTCATGGTGGTGTGGTAGGGAATATCTCAGGCTTGAACCCTGTACCTTGTATGCAGGTGTTAAAGACCTAAATTCCCTACCCACCACCATTTGTAAAAAAAATTGCAGATTTTTGCCTCATATTTGATCTGATCTGTTCCTCATAATGTCTGTGGTTTGTAAATGTTGCAATGCTTGGTATTTGATGGTGCAGTGGTAGCATTTTTGCCTCACAGCTGCAGGTTCTCAGGTTTAATTCTTGGCTGGGGTGCCTTCTTTGTGGGGTCTGTATCTTCTCCCTGTGTTTGTGTGGGTTTGCTTTTGTGTCCTCCCATGTTACAAAGACATGTCTGCATTATTTCTTCCTGGGCCTCTGCTGAAAATTGTTTTTCTGTTCCAAGTCAGACTGTCCTGATTAACAAATGTTAAATAAAATTGACAGGCATTTGAATTATAGACTTCAGGTTTCTGAATGTTTAATTCTTTGCATATTTGATGGTGCAGTGGTAGTATTGTTGCCTCACAGCTATAGGTTTTCTGGTTTGATTCTTGGCTGGGGTGCCTTCTGTGTGGAGTCTGCATCTTATCCCTGTGTTTGTGTGGATTTGCTCCGGTGTCCTGCCATTTTACAAAGACATGTATCTACAGTATTTCTCCCTGGGCCTCTGCTGAAAATTGTTTTTGTTCCATCCGAAGTAAAATTGACAGGCATTTGAATTTCAGACTTCATATTCTTCAAAAAATACATAGTAAAACAACCTTTTATTCTAGCAATAAATATATAGTAACACAACCTTTTATTCTAGCAATTTTCTAAGTTTATAAGATGACTATTTGAAATGTGTTCTTATTTTGGGACTGCATTACCCTGTTATTGGCTTTGTCCAGGTTTTTTGTGCTAAGGTTGACAGCTGTGGCAAGAACTGAATTCACTGAATATGTTTGAGGGCTGTATTCCCTCATTACTGGGTTTGTCCAGGTGTTTTGTGCTAAGAGGTTGACAGCTATGGTGAGAACTGAATTCATTAAATGATAGTCATTTAAGTTTCAGTCTTCCTCTCTTTCACAAAGCAGCTGATTTGGTGTAGTGGTATGTTGCTCTGACTGTTTTGCATAGGGACCTTGGCAGTAAAATGTATGGTGGTAACACAGCATTTTTCTTTCACAAAGCAGGTAATTTGGCATATTGGTATGTTCTGACTCTTTTGCACAGGGATCTTGGCAGGAAAATGTATGGTGGTAACACAGCATTTTATTCTAGCAGCTTTCCAAGATTATACAAGCAATGTTTAATGTATCCCTGTTTTTTGTCCTTTTGACCCACCCCAATAAATTTGGCTTTTCCCAGATTTCTTGTGCTGCAAAGTTGAGATGCAGTTGAGTATTGAGTAGATTTTACAAGAAGCTGAGAGCTGCAGGAGAAGAGAAGTTTAGTGTTGATTATGCTATGTCAGCTTGCATTGCGAATAGCACAACAGGTTGTGTACTTGCTTTTGATGCAGAAGGTTGTTGGTTCTACTCCCATAAGGGGTGAATGCTGTTGTACTGAAAGTTAAGATACTAACTATGAGTCTGTTATCAGTTTGCCATCTATTTCCTATTGCAATATTACTAGCTTATTTTTAATGTAATTTAGGCAATTTATTCCTCAGGGGCATCAGACACTTTATTTTTCAATGAAACCATGAAATATAATGGTGTTTGCTAGCAGCAACCTCTTCATTACAGATTTATTTAATGTGGAATTATTTAGATGACTTTTTTACTACTTCAGAGATTGTGCATATTTACTGATAATGGTGAACTGTAGAATTGTGCAGACTTACTGATAATAGTGGACTGTAGAAGTTTGAGTAGACTTTTATGATGGAAATGTTCTGAATTGGGCAGTTTTGTCATTGGTGCATGCGTTTTGTTTCATTGTTTACTGGAAAAATGTTCAAAGTAATAGGAAGGTGTATCAAAGAGCACATGTATGTTTCATATGCAAGGGGCCTATGATTTGAAAACAGCCAAGAATTAATCTTTATCTGCCACAGGTAAAATGTATTTTGTTTGAATGTGGGTTTCAATGTTGTTTCAATGAATGTGAGTTTCAAGGGCAGAGAAGTTTTAATGCCAAGTTTGTTTAGCAGATGTCTTAGTGTTTGTGCTGTAAAATGCAAAATAAACTTTCAAATGAAGTTCAAATCATCATAGAAGTAAATCAGTATGCACATTAGTGTTTATGGTAAATGGAGTGAAATAGCCAAGTAATGGCTGCAAGGGGAGGCTCCATTCGACCATGGTTTTGTGAGGGGGAAGGGTGGCAAACTTAGGCAGCCCCAGCTGAACTATACCTCCCAACTGTCCAGATTTTCAAAGAATGAATAGATTTTTTGCTTCTTATTTTTGGTTTGTTCCTCATAAAATGTATGTTTTTTTCTGGCAAATCATTTAGGAATTAAGTCACTAAATAATGACACACTGAGTTTCAGACTTCATAACCTTCAGAAAATGCATGCTAAAGTAAGACCTGTTCTATCAACTGTCTCAGTTTATACAAGAGCAATTTTTAGTACTGTTTATATGTTCCCCCAATATATTTGGCCTTGTCCAGATTTATTGCATTACAGGTTGAGAGGTACATGCAAATAAATTGCTTTATAGAATTAGGCATAACCAAACCGCTCAACTGTCCCTGATTTTGGCTCAAAATGTTACTCTTCCCCTAATGATCCCTCCGCAAAATAGCAATTTTGGAAGAAAACATGGAGGGTTTTTAATTAAGAAATAACTAATCAGATTACTTTTATTTCAGAAATGCATGTAGATTATTTTATTTTGTCAGCTGCTCAAGTTAGCAGTACTAATATTAAAGTGTCCCTTCTTTGACAGGTTCCCAACTGTATTGTGTTGCTATTTTATATTTTTACATCCACATTTTTGGTCCATTTTTGATTTTTTTGGCAAATTAGTGACAAATCATTAAACACTGAAGTTAGAAAATAATGACAGACATTTGAGTTTCAGATTTCATACCATTCAGAAAATTCATACTAATGCAAGACCTCTATTATCTTTCTAAGTTTATAAGAGCAATATTTTAAAAATTGTCCTTATTTTTGGGCCTTTGTCCCATTTCTTTGTATGGCTTTGTCTAGATTTCTTGCTCTGAGGTTGAGAGGTATGACAAAATGTGTCAGGGCCATCACAAGTTAGCCAGAGACATTTTAAACTGTGACATACTTGTTGCACCCCACTCCCCCATATAGTGACTCTGGATGTGTCGAAGCAAGGCAAGGAGTAGTTATGCAGTGTAAATGTGCAGAGTATCACCCCCCCATCCAAGGTAGACACAAGTACTAGAGTGGTTTTTCATCTGTCCTTGATTTTTACAGAATGGTCTGTTTTTTGTCATATTTTTTGTACTGTTGATTTATGCTTATTACTCAAAGTACCTGTTGCTCTGTGTTTAAGTAGCAATACTTTAATGACGATCAGGTAAGCTTGGCTGAGATTGCAAGATGCAAGTAAGCTTTAATAAGCATACTGTTAAAGAATTGCCAACATTGAAAGCCTTTCTGTTGCCATGTAAAGAATACTTAACTAGATAATGTATAAGCCTTGGGTATTGAAATGCATATGACAGTATTTGTAATAAAGGACAGGATTACATTATTTTAAGAGTCTCATTACACTTGGAGACTTCAGTCATCTCTACAGGCTTTACCCGTAAACAGAATGCCAATCGTGTGATCCATAACCTGTACAGTAATTCTTTTAAGCAATGTATCTTGAGCTTATTTCTTGTTTGCTTTTCATTTTTTACTTTGATCATGTTTTCCCCATGAAACAAGTAGATGTCAGGCAGCAGGTCTTTTTTTTTTTTTTTGGATAAGGAACATTTTTACAAGTGGGGGCATCAGAGATTTCTACTTTCAGCATGTTACTTGGTACTTTAATAAAGCTGAATATAAATTATAATTAGAACTGCAGTACAAGAAGTGGTTTGAGTTGAGTGCTGCTTGTTTTTCTTATACTTGATTTTGACTGGCATTTCATTAACGTATTTCTTGTTTTTCTTATACTTGATTTTGACTGGCATTCCATTAATGTATTTAAAAAAAGTAATTTATTTTTTCATGCCTCACAACCTTTTTTGTTTCCATCTAGATATTAAGCTGTCATGCAGCCAATGCATTGAAATATTTTTATTCTTCTACACTTCATTTTGTCTTGATTGGACTCTCATAATTACAGTTTGACACCCAGGGCAGTATATTTAGTTTTTGTGGTTTTGAGCATAGCTCCTCCCCTTTCAAGATGGCCGCACCCCTTACCATTGGCCCCACCCATTCAGCTGTCTCCTGCAGCCCCCCTTTGATTTGAAGTCACCAGCTGCCACTGTTTAACTCATACAATCAGAGAAACTAATAGAACCATTTCTATACTACATGTTTAATAACTTGTTGTGCTACAGTATTAAACCTGGCTCCTGGTTCCTGGAAGCAATTTGTAATAACCCCATTTATAAAAAGGGGAATAATTTGGAGGTTAAAAACTATCCTGCAACAAGTTTTATATTAATTATAAGGGAAACTTTTGAATGATGGCTTTATTCTCTTTTAGAAAATATTGTTAATTTAAAAAACATATCTATAAACATAATTTTGTTAATGGCCATTCCACTCTAACTACTATATTAGGCTTTATAATTAAATTACTAAGGCCTTAGATTGTGTGTTCTGAGTGCAAGGATAATTTTCTTGGATCTAACTAAGGATTTTGATTTATTGCCAGATGAATTAATCATTTAAGTTCTAAATGACTTGGAAATAAATCCTTACAGAATTAAATGGATCTCAAACTGGCTGATTGATCAGACTCAAATGGTTAAAATTTATGACACTGCATCTGACCCAGTTAAGACTAAGTCGGGAGTTTCAAAGGAATCAGTTCTGGGCCCCATTCTGTTTAATCTAGTATTTAGAACTATCTCAGCCAACATCATTGCTGGATTAGCAAATATGCTGATGACTGCAAAACTGGTTTCTTTGCTAAAACTGATGATTTTGAGATAACTCTTACACTTCTGAATTTGATAGATGGGCAGTTACTATGGGTTTTCAGTTTAGTGCAGCCAAATGTAATGTTATGTTCTTCAGAAATTCTAAAAATTAAGAAACCAATTTGCCTTACATTGTTTGTGTTAACAGAGGCTAATATCTATAAGAATTTCGACATTCAAATTTCTTCTAAATTCTCATTTATGAAACATGTTGATAATATGTGTAAAATTGTTAAAGGAACCTAGGTTTTATTATTAAAAATATTACCACCAAGGATGAATCTTGTCTAACTGTTTTGTATAAAGCTCATGTAAGATCTACTATTGAATACAATGGCATTTTTTGTTCATATACAGCTGGTCAACTTAATTGTTTGGAAAGGGTACAGAGAAGATTTACCAAATTTATTTCCAAGGTTAAGGATATGGATTACAGTGATAGATGTATATTGAATTTATATTCAATTCTTTATAGATGTATGTGTGGCAGATCACTGTTTGCTTACAGGGCATTTTATGATCAAGTACTCCAATCAATATTTGATATGAATATTCACCTTTCTGACAAATTGTATAACAATCAGAATTTTAGGGAAGCAGTCAGTAAGACTACTGTTAGGAACATGCATATCACTACCAGTATAAAACCTATGTGGAATACAATTCCTGACACTACTATGTGATGTAACAGCATCGAATGCTTTAAGATTATGCTAGGCAAGTGGTTTGGAGATTGTGTTTTGGATCCTGATATTAGGGCTAAATTGCTCCTTGACAGTCATTTTATTGACCTAAACATTTGAACTCTTATGGACTTATTTAAATGTTCCTCAGAAATTAATTTAGCCCATCTTTTCAGTTTAAAAAATGTACTTTCAATTGTCACTTTTCTATAAAAACATTTTATTTTCAGTTGACATTATAACACATCTGTTCACTTTTGCTGGTCCCTCTGTATGAATATAACTAGAATATACTTTGCCTGGATATGTGTCCTACTACTTTGAGCATCAATCTGGAGATACTGTTGTAATTATTCAGATGTATTCAGTACTACACTATATAACACCTCTGAAATCATGTATTCAAGCAATGTGCTTTTCCATTCTAGTGAAAACCTGGAGTTATTTTCAGTCATAACTGCATTATCTAACTCTTTGTGAAACACTGTGTGTACCTTCTGCATTGTACTAATGGAAGTATTCATATAGTATTGTGCATGATACTGGTGGCCATCAAATGCTTGTGTAACCCATTTCTCTCCTCCTCTTTCTTGTCTGCATGCCTCCTGAGTCCCTGTATGGTGACTTAATATCTAATATTAGTTTTTGTTGTGACTGTTCCTCTTGTGTGTTCATCAGCATATAGTATGTAATAACACAGATCCATTGGCGAAATTTCTTAATAACAGCATCATGTTTGCATAATTTTGAGTGTGACATTACTATTAATAAATTCTGTGTTTAGGGTAAATGTATCAGTATGTTAATAATATGGACTCCTATGTCTCTACTGATACCACTTGTGATATTCCTGATGCATGTGATCTATGCAGGTACATGACTTCTTGAGTTTCCTTTCTGACTGCAGCCTTCCATAGGATGATGGGTCAACTAAAGGTGACCTTTTAAGCTGTACATGCATGTTAGACCAGATACACCATATTCACTGCAGTGCTTACCTTTTAAGCTGTACATGCATGTTAGACCAGATACACCATATTCACTGCAGTGCTTACCTTTTAAGCTGTACATGCATGTTAGACCAGATGCACCATATTCACTGCAGTGCTTACCTTTTAAGCTGTACATGCATGTTAGACCAGATACACCATATTCACTGCAGTGCTTACCTTTTAAGCTGTACATGCATGTTAGACTAGATACACCATATTCACTGCAGTGCTTACCTTTTAAGCTGTACATGCATGTTAGACCAGATACACCATATTCACTGCAGTGCTTACCTTTTAAGCTGTACATGCATGTTAGACCAGATACACCATATTCACTGCAGTGCTTACCTTTTAAGCTGTACAAGCATGTTAGACCAGATACACCATATTCACTGCAGTGCTTACCTTTTAAGTTGTACATGCATGTTAGACCAGATACACCATATTCACTGCAGTGCTTACCTTTTAAGCTGTACATGCATGTTAGACCAGATACACCATATTCACTGCAGTGCTTACCTTTTAAGCTGTAATGCATGTTAGACCAGATACACCATATTCACTGCAGTGCTTTCTTCATCCTTATCTCTGATATGCAGGTACATTTTGTGCATTTTCAGGTATAACATATAATTATAATAATTCAAACTGAACTTGCATTTTGGTATCCTATCATGAACATGACTATATTATACAAAAAAAATCAGTGAGTACACTTCCTGTTGACAAACACAATGTGCTTAGACATAGAATATCTCTTTTCTGAATCCTAAATTGAGTCAACAATGAAAAACCCTAAATGTTTGCCCTCATTAACTGCAGTATCCTGAAAATCAGATTAATATTAAACATTTATAAATTATAATTTGAAATTGATTAGCAGTGTACAAGGAGTGAAATGAACACACTTTAGTATAAAAGTGTTTACAACGCATATTATTTCAGTGCTGAGACAATAATTTCTGAGTAGCGGAGCCAAAGAAACAAAACATCCCATCTGTCTCAGCTTCTTTAAACAATATTTAATGAAAATTTAAAGTAGCATTGCATACTAACTATAATTTTGACTTTCTTTTGCTCAGCCACATTTATAAAAGAAGAAAATTGATATAAAATAGACATTTCATGTTGTATTTAAAAGCATACTGCTGTAAAATGATGTACATTTTGCTAACATCATGAGTGAAGTTTGCTCTGTGAACTTACTTTTCCATTATACAAACTGTACAGCCACTTAATAGCATCAGGATTTCATGGGGTTAGACATGGATGAAATTCAAATTTTGTCAGAAATGTGTACTAGCCAATTCAACAACAGGCATACTGTGTTTTAAGGCAGAATAACTTGAACTTGTTAGCCAAGATATTGGTTCAAATGATTCATGATGCACACAGCCTGTAAGGCTAACTGCTGAAGGCAATGTATATAAATGGAGATGAGCATAAAATGCAAGATTTGTGCATGGTTTGCTGTCAGAGTTGTCCAGCCTTTGTTCTAAGATCACAAAAAAGGTCACTGTAGCTGAAGCTGTGACCTAGGGCACTTAAATCACATGACATTTCAATAAAAGTATTTCTAAAACAGGTCACTGTTATACCGAACCATGCTTCTTCCAGTGGCGAAAACGTATGTACCTCAATAAAGGAATTACTGAACTGAATAAGTCAAGTGCTATAAGTTGACCAACTTGCACAAATAGAAACATTTATTCTACTTGTGTAGTATACGCAGAAAGTAGCAAGCAGCCTAAATAACTTCCAGCCAATTTTCTTTGATTGGAAGCAGTCAGGCATTGTGCAGATACCACATCAGAAATGTAATGTTGAGCTACAAAATGTTCCATTTACCCACAGAAATAAAGAATGACCTTCAGTGTTATTTGAATGCTGCAAACAGCAGTTAAGTGCCCTAGGTCAGTCTCTGAATGGAGATACATAATGGGCTTTCCCCATCGCTAAAACATATTTCATTTATGGTGTACAGAAGCATTTTTTATGTTCTTGCTTGTATTTTTAATAATCTTTATGAAAATTTCATTTAGTTGGTGAAAACCACCACTAATGCAACAATTAATGAAAATGTTCGGTTAAAAAGTATACAAGTACTATATCCATTCTGTAAATACTTTAAGAAAAAAGAAATGTATTACTCAAAACATCACTTGAATTTCTTTTTCTAGATAACACAAGGAGAATAGTATAGATGAAACTGCAAGACTGCCGCTTAAAATTAACACTAAACCTTCATTTGCACTGATACAGGGGTGGGGTGGGGTTACGTTTGTACTACTGGTAAGCCATATTCATGCACAAACCTTTGTTACAAGCGAGTGCTCTTTTGGTTCTTATGCAGAGTTACCAATGAACTAGTTACCTACTTAGAAAAGAATAAGGCTACTGCACTATGCATATAGACCTTGGCTGTACTCCCATTAGTATAAAGCAGTGGCACAGCCATTTAAATACCCGTGTAGGCCAGCTCATCTACAAGAGATTGATGTGAAATTCCTCAAGTATTTGTAGTGCATGGAAAAAGACACCAGAGAGCATAACCCCAGTCATGTCATTGCCAGTGCAATTTCGAAGTGTGCACCGGCAATGATTTACTTCTTTTGGAAGATTTCTGCCCTCTTCAATGAGTTCAGGGGGTAGATGGCTTGCCCACCACTTTGGAAGGTACAGAGAGAGAGAGAGAGAGAGAGAGAGAGAGAGAGAGTTTGTTGTCCCTTGCAAAAAAACAAATTAGTTTTTCTGCCCTTCTCTGTTTTAGACATTATTTTTCTCCATTTCTGATTCCTGGGATTGTGGAAATCATCTTTTCAAAGTGGAACCATATGTGACCTAAAATGATGAAGGAAAATGGCAAACCTTGATCTAAACAGTCCAAGTATTATTAGTGCTTCTTTACGGTATCAGCTGGTAAGGAAAATATAAATACTCTCCCTGTGTATGAAGATCATTCTTGCAAACAACACATTGAATTCACTACATTTGAAGGAGAAATTATATTTACTTAGTTGTGAGACAATTCACAGGTATTTAAATACATTTATAGGGTGCTGGCACCATAACCTACTTATCTTCTTTTGTGTAAATATAGTTATTTATACATTGCAATGGATATTTTATAATTTTGATTTGAAATGATTGTCCTTATATGAATAACAGAGGGCTTTCTGTCCTATTCTCAAAAATACATGGTAGGACCTTACCAATCAGAAAACACCGATTCATTCTTATTAAGTCATGTACTAAGGTTGAATAAGGGCAATTAAGATAAAGGGGCACATTTTAATGATAACATTATTTGTATGAAGATGACTCAGTAGCACCTAAAATATAAATAACAAATGAACACATACATGCATACATACATAAATATGTACATACATAAAGAAAGAAAGAAAAAAAGGAAGGCTGGAAGAAGAGAAGAAGACATTTCACTGTTGTTTTTCAAAGCTGATTTTTTCCTTGAGGACAGTGATAGCAGAATAATTCCACGAATGAACACATATAAGTCTAATTGAGCTTTTCTTTTCATTTATAATTTCAGAACATGCTACATACCAGATGCAAAAAGATGGAAAAAGAAAGAAAAGAAAAAAAAACAAAAAACAAAATGGAAGTATATTTTGTGGTAATTATGTTTGATATTAGCATGCTGTGCAGTCTGTTAAATATCTTCACATAGTAATAATCAGCTCCAAATCAGACAGGTATACAGCCATGACTATGACTTTGGCAAATGAGATTCAGTTAGACACCTCAGTACTGAGGAGCTTGACTGGGGCTGTGAAGAGGTTGTGCCTAATCATCACTTCCAGAAGAGATGGGCGAATGCTGGGTTCATGTGCCATTACAGTGTTGTCAGTGGGGAGATTGGAGGTCATGGAAAGCAACATGCAAGAGACATGTTTGTGTTTGGGATCCCAGATAATGGATATGTGATCACAGAGATATGGTTGTCCCATTAGTCTTCCATTGCATAGCTGCATACAAGATATGTTAACCCAGTACATGCAGTGGTTATATCTTAATAGAAAAACCAGGACAAATACAGAATCACATCCCTAGCTTCTCCAATTACATCTCTGGACAGAATCAAGATGTCTTAATGTGTGAAAATTTGAGACCCACTCAATAAAGGCACACATTCACTGTATTTGTGAATAAGCAACAGATTACAGTATTTGCATGGGGGGTAATTTATTAAATATCATCATCATCTTCTTTCAGCTTTCCCAGTTAGGGGTTGCCACAGCAGATCATTTGTTTCCATTTCTTCCTGTCTTTTGCATCTTGCTCTGTCACACCAACCACCTGGATGTCCTCTCTCACCACATCCATAAACCTTATCTTAGGCCTTCCTCTTTTCCTGTTACCTGGTAGCTTCATCCTTAGCACCTTTTTCCCAATATACTCAGCATCCCTCCTCAGCACATGTCCAAACCAATGTAATCTTGTCTCTCTGGCTTTGTCACCAAAACTTCCAACCTAGGCTGACCCTCTAATATACTTATTCCTAATCCTGTACACCCTCGTCACACCCAGTGCAAATCTTAACATCTTTAACTCTGCCACATCCAGCTCTAACTCCTGCCTTTTTGTCAGTGCCACTGTCTCCAACCCATATGACATAACTGGTCTCACTACCCTCTTGTAGACCTTCCCTTTCACTCTTATTGGTACTCGTCTGTAACAAATCACTCCTGACACCCTTCTCCACCCACTCCATCCTGCCTGTACTCTCTTCTTCACCTCTCTTCCACACTCACCATTACTCTGAACTGTTGATCCCAAATACTTAAACTCATTCACCTTCGCCACCTCTACTCCCTGCATCCTCACCATTCCTCTGTCCTCCCTCTCATTCACACACATATATTCTGTCCTAGTCCTGCTGACCTTCATGTCTCTTCTCTCTAGAGCATATTTCCATCTCTCCAGGGTCTCCTCCCCCTGTTCCCTACTCTCACTACAGATTATAATGTCATCTGTAAGCATCATAGTCCACAGGGACTCCTGTCTGATCTTGTCTGTCAACCTGTCCATCACCATTGCAAATAAGAAAGGGCTCAGAGCTGATCCTTGATGTAATCCCACCTCCACCTTAAACGCATCCATCACTCCCACCGCAGACCTCACCACTGTCACACTACCCTTGTACATATCCTGTACCACTCTTCCATACTTCTCTGACACTCCCGACTTCCTCATACAATACCACAACTCCTCTCTAGGCATCCTGTCATATGCTTTCTCTAAGTCTACAAAAACACAATGCAACTCCTTCTGACCTTCTCTGTACTTCTCCATCAACACTCTCAGAGCAAACATCGCATCTGTAGTTCTCTTTCCTGGCATATTAAATATAATACTATTAAATATAACATGATTTTGGTTATGGCAGGTATTAATGATCTTCATAAAATTCCTCTTGAAGGCATGAAAGAAACCATTAGAAAAAAATGTAATATGACAAGAAAGGAAGGTGAAAGTAATCTTTTGTAGAATTTTCCATCAACATGATAACAATATGTGAGACTTGAGATATTAATAACATGATATTCCTTGACTTTAAGAACTATGCAGACACTAGAATAGGAAAAAGGTAGAGGTATCATGTTGTTGGTCCATATTTCCATAAGTAGTTACCCTGAAAATGGATAGAAGTGAGGCTGAGATATTAAATGTGATCTTGAAAGATATCACACCATGGGGGGACTGTAGAGTCAAACTGCTTTTGCCATATTCCACATATGAGGAGTGTGACAATGTGAGGTAGTGCCAGCTATGCCAGGAGAAGTAGGGCAGTGCATGTGTAACATATGCCAACAGCACTTGCTGGAGTTTTCTAAACAATTATATGTCATTTGTATATCAAACTGATTTGTACAGATGCTTGTGTTGAAAATGTATTTGTAAAGCTGTTTGTGTTAGAAGTATACCAACAGTGGTTCTTGTTGGACAGAAAAGAAATGCACCTGTATCTCAGACTGCATTGTAACTGTTGAAATGAACATATTGTAGCAGAGCATACTGGAAGAGACGAGGTTAATCTCAGTCCAGATGACTTTGAAAAATAGTCTGAAATTAAATTACCTGGTTTAAGATATAAAGATTGTATCTTACAGTTCTGATTGCAGCCAGATCAAAATGTCTGTGAAAATCAGGACTAGGAATCCTACTGTATTGTTCTTAGGGGAGAACTAATTGCTACCCAGAATGGTGGACATTTTTGAAATGGTTTTATAGCTTCCAAATGTTATAACATGTCTTAGCAAAGCTCTATGTGTGTGTGTTATGATACATATATGCTAGATTCTGGTTCAGTTTCTAGTAAAGAGAGTAGTATGGGAACCAGAAGTCAGATGAGCAAATGTGCGTGATGTCATTCTGTAAGCTAGCACTGAAATGAAGTTTTCATACTAGATGAAAAGACATCTCAGAGAAGTCTGAAATCTGACAAAGAAGGACCACTCACTTAAATCATCTTGCCTTGCTTTAGTAAGTGAACTACGGGACAGTAATTGTTTAGATCATTCAGGAAAATGTAGTGAGAGTAGTTAAGTATTATTTTTTTGTATCTGTGTGAATCTTTCCATCAATGTTATTTTTTATATTTCCTGTGATTTAAACTCTGGTGTTTATTGTAAATAGATATTTAGTATTTTCATGTTATTTTATTATTTATTATTAAATATATTTAAACTTTTCATTGTGGCTGGTCTTTTAGGGAATATTTTAACCTTTGAGAGTACTTATATTTATTTGGTAAGATTGTGGTTGCTCCTGAAAGCCTTGGCTTTGATCAAAATACAACCATTTGTATAAGTGTTAACTTTACTCAGTATAATTGGAGACCCTTCCAGAGCCTTAGAGTAGCTGGCTTTGGGGTGTTTTGGTGGCAGTCACTACATTATAGTCTGGGCAGAGGGGGCATAGCTGGTAAATCTGTGTCAGCCTTTCCCAGGTGTGTGTGTGTGTGTGTGTCTGTGTGTATGAAAATCAAATCGCAAATATTCTGTGTGTGTTATCTACCTGGAACATGTAATCTATTTGGAACAGGGACACAGAGATCTGGTTTCACAGAGAGGGTGGTGTACGACTTGGCTTGGAACACTCGGCTGTGGACTTAACTCTACAGCTGTGTCAGTAGGGGGTCTTATTTGGGGCCTGGAGAGAGAGAGAGAGAAAATCCCCTCCCCAGGCATACCTCCCAACCATACTGAATTACTCGGTTTTTACTAAGTTTTGGGGTCCAAATACTGGGGTGCCACGATTCCCAAGTGGAACCCCTCCATTTCCAACTTTTTCCCAGCTTTTATTTTTTAATTTTTCCCTTTTTTATTTTGAACTGACGTCATTATCTGCGTAATGACATCAGCTCCATCAGGGCTACCAGCCTGTCGGAATCGAGCTGAAGGAGCTCCGATGCCCATTTCAGGCAGATTATTCAAACAAGTGCTATATTAGCACTTAGGAAATGATTCAAATGTTATTTACAATGGGTTCTTTGCTCTGAGCTTTATTTGAAATGGATTCTTGGCTCCGATGGACATTTATTCAGCGAGTGCGAGCGGGTTATATTCCACGAGCGACGAGCTCTTTATGTGAAATGGCTTTGGCTCTGGGAACTGGGTGATTCTAGTAGGAGGAAACCACTTATTTGAAATGGCTGATTTTTGTAGTTTAGAATGGCTGATTCTGGTCGGAGAAAACCACTTGGCTTTCAAACAACGAACTTCTTGCTAACTGAAGAGTGTGTGTGTGTGGGTGTGTGTGTGTGTGTGTGTGTGTGTGTGTGTGTGTGTGTGTGTGTGTGTGTGTGTGTGTGTGCACATGTGTGTGTGCGCACCACTGAGTCACTACATATCAAAAATGTGTGAGAGAAGATCTTGGACAGAATTAACCATTGAAGGCCGAGGCAAAAGAGATGTGCTCAACTCAGAGCAAAGCACTGTCAGGAAAGGTATTGATGCACTAATCCTGGTACAGAAGATGACTGGGACAGGGAAAGGGACTGCTCTTTGTGGAAAGGGTTATTACAAAAGGAGGTAAAACTCACTTCTATCCCAAAGGATGTGGATTTACTTGCATATCAAAATTTGGAGTTTCCCTTTAGTAAAATGTTTTGAGAACTGTCTTCACTCATTGTAAAAGCTGAAACATGCCATATGCAATATAATGCTATTTATCTTAATTACCTACTGATGTTTTTGCTTTCAGCTGTGAAGTTTCTTGTACCTATTTTATGGGCACCTCTATTGTATACATTTGTTTTTCTGCATATAATTTTTCGATAATCATGTAACATTTCTGTTTGTTGCTTCTGGACCTGGGTTATGCCTGAAAGTAATGTTTAGAGTTTATTTACCCAGTTAAAGTTAAAATAAGTAAATAAACACTGCTTAAATTTAAAGCTAGTAACATGTATACTGTGGAGGCTCTTAGTGTTATGTTAAATTAATTCTGCATGCATGAAAATCAGACTAGGTGCTCAAAAAAGAACCACAAAAGTGTTTCTTGTTTATACTGTCTGGGTATTTTCTAGGGTGTAGCTGCATCAACCTTTAATTTTGATTAAAAGTAGAATTTTACGAGGCTATATTTAGAACAGTCATTAATTTTGTGAAAAAGTGATATCTTTGAATGGCTCAGTCTAAAAAAAATGTTATCAGTTGACTGTGATGTTTGTATGCAGTCACATCCTGCGTACTGGACTTAGAACAGATGAGGAAAAATGTAGTCACATCCTGGGTCAAATCTAAGAGCTGAATGCAACTCCCATTTTTAGCACTTATCACTTTGTTGTGTTGTGTTGCAACAGTATTTTATCCTACTGCAATAACTCCAGCTGCATTTTGTAAATCAATTGAAATAAAAGTGCTTATACCTGCTACACAGAAACAAGTACTTGGTCCTTCAGAGACTTCAATGACCACAGAAATTAAATCTACTGAGAAATGCATTTACAAAAGGGAAAGGAAATCCCACATTTATGGTACACATCTAATATAGCTAATATCTGATGTAACTATGACTATGGTAAAATCAGCCTTGACAACCTCACCCCCCCCCACACACACACACAAATGTGCAACAATGCATGAGTAGGTCACAAAAGTGAAATACTTCCTTCTGTTCAACATGTTTGACAGTTCCACATGCCTATGTCAGCATCAGTGGTTCAACAGGTAGCACATTAACCTCTGACACCATAAGATCAGATGGCAGTAGGTTCTATTCCCACCTCAGTTAAATGGACTCTTTTTCCATTACTGGCACTACAGTGCAGCAACGCGGTGTTCTGCACATCTGAATGTACCACCCTTTAAATGAGACTTTAATCTGAAGTCCCTTCTGCCTGAGTTGGAAGTAGCTCAGATAAATGCAAAAGATCTAATGGAACTTGTCAAAACATAGGGTAAGCCCCCCATTGTCCGGGCCAACTTTCCTCTAGTTGAATATCACCTTGTATCTTCCACAAAGAAAGAGTCAACAAAAGGGAAATATAAATAAATAAAGCTAAACCCTTTGCTTCTTAGCCTTTATTCCCTTTGAGTATCCTGAAAAAATTACTAAAATCAGGATCACAACAAATACTGAACTGTAAATTTGTCTGTAAGGGCTTAGAAACATTAAGTCATGGGAAACCTTTCCTGCTGAGTGTTAATGAGTTAGCACTTTGGTTCTAACCCTTGGGAGTGGAATGTGTAAGAAAACTGTTTCCATCACCTTTTGGAGAAGGAGGGAGATTCAAATTATCGGCTTGTGTGTGCGCATGTGTCTGTGTGTGTGTATGTGAAAATGCCCCCCATTTAATACACCTGGTGGCTAGAGGTACTCAGGCTCAAACCCTGTACCTTGGGTACAGGGTAAAAAGAGCCTAAAGTCCCTAGCCACCACCATGTCTGAATTACAGCATTATATTTTTCATCTGTTCCTTATAAAATCTGTGTTTTTTCAGGATTGTGGCAAATCACTGAAGGATTGAATTCACTAAATAATGACATGCTAAATGGTAACACAAAACGTTTTATTCTAGCAATTTTCTAAGTTTATAAAATCAGTATTTGAAATTTGTCCCTATTTTGGGGCTGTATTTTCCCATTATTGGCTTTGTCCAGGTTTTTGTGCTTAAAAGGTTGAGACTAGCTACAGCTATAGTGAGAAGTGAGAACTGAATTCAATAAATGATAGCCATTTAAGTTTCAGTCTTCCTATCTTTCAGGAAACTGCTGATTTGGCATAGTGGTATGTTAGTCTGACTGTAGTGCACAGAGTTCTGGATTCAAGACTTGGCAATGAAATGCATTGTGATAGCACAACATTTTATTATAACAACTTTCCAAAATGTTTGTCCCCCCCCAAAAAAAAAAAATTAAATTGAAAATAAGTGCGAGAAGCTGTGCAAGATGCCTATGGCTTACACTACTGTCATTCTATTGATATATATTATAAATATATATATATTGTGCGGGTGTGTGGAAGTAGACTTTTATGATGGACATGTTCTGAATTGGGCAATTTTGTCATTATTGGTTCATGCATTTTCTTTCATTGCCTACTGGAAAAATCTTTAAACAATAAGTTTAAAGTGTGCTCTGTCTAACAAGTGTGCTGTATTATACAAGGGATATAATTTAATAAAGTCAGGAAGGTGTATCAAAGAACACATGTATGTTTCTTGTTTTGTGTGCAAGGGGCCAATGATTTGAAAATAGCCCAAAGGTAATCTTTATCCACCACTGGTGAGATGCATTTTCTTTGGAAGTGGTGTGTGGGTTTCAATGCTGTTTCAATGAATGCGAGTTTCAATGGCAGAGAAGTTTTAATGCCAAGTCTATTTCCATTGTGAGACAGTATTGCTTTGTTTAGCAGATGTAGTGTTTGCGCATTGTGCTATAAAATGTAAAAATAAAATCCAAATAATCACTGTAGAAGTAAAGCAATATATACACATTAATGTTTATGGTAAATGGGGTGAAATAGACAGGCAATGGGACATTGGAATGGCTACAGGGGGACTCTGGTGCCATATTTTGGTTGTCTGTTCTTCAATTTGCATTTGAAAGTTGGTATCCCACAATTTCATTGGAGTGGGCGGGTTACGTAATTATGTATGCAAATGTGATGTTAATCAGCGTACAGATTTGTACCTATTTTTCATGGGCCTTGTCCAGATTTTTGATGTTTCCAGGTTGAGAGGTACAGGTCTGAGTGTGTTCCCTGTGTGCTCTTAAGGGAAACTGTTCTTGGTGCAGACAGCTATATCTGGAAATACTGTGTGCATCTATCTTTGTTCCAAGTGAATGTCCCTCACCAGTGTTAGTGATGAGGATTGAGGCTCCTTGATTACTGGCCCAGAGCAGGGATGTTACAAGGAGTTCTCAGCCTAGTACATTTCTAAGTACATTGGAGGGATTTATTGATGATTTACCATCCATAAGTGTGTGCAATTTCGGTTATCCACTCGACCTGCAAAACAGTACTATTTATGAAACATGTTTTTTATTATGAATTCATATAATTACAGACACTTGATTACTACTACAACACATATAACATCAAAATTAGATCTTGTACTGATTAATATAGATGGGTTAACAAAAATGTAAGAGTTTATCAACATTTATGTAGATTTTTATCTTGGCAGCATTGTTTTTGATAATGAAACTATAGTTTCCAAAAAAAGGAAATTTTATATTAAGTTAATAAATGAAATTAGTTTATTAAACAGCAATCACATTTGTCACAATTATAAGTAAAGCTGTGGTTAGAATGAGATGTATATGACTTGTGTTAGACATTTAAAGGACTAAAAGTTAAGAAAAATAAAGAAAGGATGTAATGAGAAATCCTAGGGGATGAACTCCCTAGGAGGCTCCTTCAGAAAAGAAAGAAAAATATGTAATAAATATAAAACAAATACTACAAAGTATAATAAAAGTTGTCTAAATCAAGTAACTAAACAACTGAGAAAATAACAGATGGAACAAAAATATGGAATTTTATTATTATTATTATTATTATTATTATTATTATTACAAGAAAATAATGTAAGAAAGCAATGTACATGCCTTGACCATTTTGGTAATGATAATACAGTGATAACTAATCATTTTTAAATAGGCAGTCTGTTTAACAGATATTTTTTTCAATTAACAATGATGGAAGGTATAAGGGATTTAGACTACTCGATTGGTATGGCAATATCTTTTATGTCCTCAGTTTTCAAGGTTAGATGTAATAAAGAGATTTTTTCATAAAATCTGATCAGACAATCTAAACATGATTTACCCTTCATAAATCCAACTTGCACTGGATCTAAATGAGGTCCATAATTCTCAATATTATCTAATTGTTTCAATGTACATCTTTTAAAATATTTTCTAATAATAGAAGCTAATGTAATAGGTCTATAATTGGACAGTTTTTATTATTACCCTTTAAATACATGTATAATATTGCATCTCTTCCATTCATTTGGAACTATTCCATTTAGCAGCATGCAAGCAAATGTATGTGCAAGTGGGACAACAGTGCTTTCATAAATAATATTAATAAAATAACCAGAAAAATTATCTGGACTCACAAACTTCTTTTTTGATATTTGAAGCACTTTGTTTACATCTTACCTTGAAATCCAAGAACATAAAGATGCTACCTTGCTAACTGAGTATTTGATTTTAGGACAAGGCCATCTGCTTCTTAATTTAGAGTGTTGTAGAATTAACAGTGACTCTGTTTTCTCTTTAATGCCCAAATTGTGAACTGCATAAAAATGATAAACACAGTGTACTCCTACCATATGTATGCAATACTGTAAGCACCTTTAGATGTTTTGGGCTTGTCAGTATATAATAGTTCTTTAAGGTGTTAATTATTTTTGTATAATGTCTTTGTATTCCTTCCATTGTTTTTATTTCTCTCAAAGTAAGAATGCAAATGCAGAGATTATATTCTATGATTTATCTAATTATAGTTGTATGCAATACTTTAAGAACAGAAAACTCTTTAGAAAGTAAGAGGCAAAGAGTCTTCTTTTAAAGTTAAACATATGAAAACTAAAAAGAGATCAGAATTATACACAAGGATCCCCAGGATGTGGAATGGGTGTAATATGCTTATTCAGAAAGCATGTTTAAAATAAGATTAGACAACTGTATTTCCTCTGACTTACAACAAAATGCCTGCCACATACAGTGATAGTATCTTCCTACTGATTTATGTCCTGTTATTAGTTGTAGATCTCATCTGATGAAGGCAATCCAGAAATGGGTGTCAACACATTGCGGACAAGAAGGCAAGAAATGAGCATTTCACTCCAAAATGGCCTATAATATCAACTTAAGTTTTAATGTTGAATCTCTCTCTTTGTTAATATCTGAGATTATGAAATGATCTAAGGAGATTTCAATGCTAACAAGGAGCAGTCAACATCCATTTTTTGTCTGGGTAGATCTGGGACATCGTATTATCCATAACAGCAATTGCTTTTACCCTATATGGCTTGGCAAGATTGTTTGTCTGTTTGTGAACTGAGGGAGGATTTTAGTACCACTAAAATTGGAAAGGATCAGATTGCATTATAATGTTTTTATGGTGCAAGTCACAGAAGAAATAGGGATATGAATTTTGTTTATACCAGTCTGCATGATAATTTATCAGGTAAAGTAATAGAAAATTAAAAAAAACATTTAAGTGAAAAAGTTCATGGTATGTTAATAAGATTGTGGTGGGTTTTAAGCAAAATGAAACAAAACTTGTGGACTAGAGTTTTGTGGTGTACCACATAATGGAAAAACAGAAAGTTATGAAATCAGTAAGAGTACAAGTATATTTTATTATGAAAGAATACAATATTTTTAAAATGAGTGAATGTTACTATTATTTAGAATTAAATGAAAATGCTAAGAAGTGCCAATGTGCCAGTAGCAATGTGGTCAAATCTGGCACTGAACTATATATTTTTTTATTTAGTTTTAAATAATATTGGTGATTACTTGCTTACATTTACCTTCTTATGACTACCACAATAAATCCATATTTTCATACTGGTGTCATAATATGCTGCATTTCATTTTGATGGCAAGCCTCAAAGACTGTAGTTAACACGTTTTTTCATGACAATGAATTTTGACTATTGTTTGTTATTAATATACTTTAGGAAGTTTTTAATGACAATTTGCTAATAATCTATGTACTAATATACATTTTTTGTTAATAATATAGATTTATTGTTATTTGCAATGCTTGGCTTTTGGTTCTGAATGCAGTATACTTTCTTCTCTGACTGTGAATTGCATTTTAGCATGGGTAAATAGACAGTCATCTTACTTAGTACCGTCATTGCATTCCAGTTGCTTTCTTTTGTTTACCTTCCATGTTGGTGCCAGAACTGCCATTTCTTCTTGCCCTGTGCTCCTCATAGGTATGGGTGTAAGCAACCTGCCATTAATAATACAGCTCATCCTGCGACTCACACAAGGCATCGGGTGGATGTCCTACCCCCATTCTTTTCCTCATTGAGATATTCAGATTATTTGCTGCAATTCTGTATATCTACAGAATTCTATCTATAGACAAGTAAGGCTACCATAACCCACTATAAAAAAAATCCTTCTCAGGATGTAGCCCACACTTAATTTTGTGATAAAGAGTTATTAAATGCTTGCCATTTGTTTTTCTATTTCTGATTCTCCTACAAACCATGCCCATTTCTACTTGTAGTTGTTAGTATCCTAGATGGGAAGCTATACTGAAAGATAGGCTTACTAAACAACTTCTGTTTCACAGCTGCTTTACCAAAAATTATAGGCTTGCTCCATCACACATAAAGATACGTTGCATTCTTTAGAACATCTTACTTTTTGTTTGCTTTAAACATAAGAGGAATATATTTCAAGAAAATAAAATATTGGAGTTTATAACAAGATGATATATGCCAACTGCATTTTTATGACAGGTAGTACAAAATATTAGGTATCTGAGCTGTTAACAAGGTTTAATCAGTAGTCATTGGTTTGATAACCCTCACCTCCATTTTCCTAGTATACGACTTTGAGCAAGTCCCTTAACAAGACACTGATTTTAGGCTTTTGTTGAAATGGGTCTCTCTAGATCAGCTAATTGCCCTGTAAATAAAGAAAATGAATCTGAACTTCCACCATACTATATTTCTGATAAACTTGCCTCCTCAGAATCATCTTACCACATGATGACAGGGCTGTAGCAATTTGCAATCTCCTAATGAGTAGACAGTTTCCTACTCCTTGAACAAGCAAATAATAAAAAAAAGAACTACTAAAAGTTAGACTACACTACTGGAAACGAGGACTTCAATCCTGACAGCCAGTGAACACAGAAATTTCATTTCTCTATTGACAATCATAAATGCCAGTATGAAAGTGAATGACTATACTGCACTGCAGATAGATGGGCATCTGCCAACTGTACACCCTAACAGCTTGTGCCCAGGGAATCAGTCCTCTTCACCCTACCATGACATTCTCCATACTTGGTATAATCAAGAAACAGGATAACACCCAAAACCATAAATTAATTGTTACAAAACCAAATACTACCAAATGTGTGAATGATTCTGTCTTAATTTGCAAGTAACACATTATTATTTTAATTTTGGTTTGTTTGATTATCTCATTATAGGAATATTTTTTTTTTCAATGTTCTGAACGTGCCGCATACACACACACACACACACACACACGCGCACGCACGCACACACACACACACACACACACACACACACACACACACACACACACACACACATACACACACACTAAATACTGCAGGAATTGTGGAAACAAACTGATGATGCCCACTGCACTAACCATCTCCCTTTGATGCAATCACTGGGACCCTAGTAAAGCATGAGGATGTGGATTTACTTGCTCCTAATAATTTTTTTCTGGTCTGCACGTATGAAATAAAGAGCAGAATAACTCATAAGAGCATTCATTGTCTGAAAAGCATCCATGTTTGAGATGCCACCTTTTTCTTCTTCTTTTTCTTTAGAAACCTTTCTTCTGGGCATTCCATTGGCGTGACAGTTATGAAATCAGTGGTACCACAAAGAACATCACAGCTAGCAGTATATGTTGTGCTGGAGTTATCTGCAGACTATAGTAAATTTCTTGTTCATTTTTCTGTTTCTTCACTATATTGTTGGGCAGAGGATTCATACAGAGTAATTTCTGAACTGTAGTTCATAGGTTCATAGGAGGTTACAAGACCAATGGCCAAGAGCCTTTAGAAGCCTACCTACATTTATCCTGAGTTATGCCAATTATCGATAGTTAAGTAACCAAAGTTCACAGAGGTATGAGCTGATGATAGAGTAATTAATACCAAGAGCCTCTGTCCATGAGGGACATGGGTGCCACCGCAGGAATTAATTTATGATTACTCATCCTTTGATGTAGGTTGTGCTTCAAAAGGGTCAGGAATGAGATCTGCTTCATGTGAATGGGAAGCTTGTTCCAGACAAAGGGTAGTCTCAAGGAGGCATACCTATCTCTCCAGCATGATTTGTTCATGTCAGAGGCTAGGTTAAGATCCCTGAAGTGAGTGACCATCATGCAGTTTGATTAACGGATGTGTAACATTTCCATCAGGGCAGAGTTAGAGACTGCTCTGTAAGCCAGACACAGATCACCACTTAGTAGACTGTAGGAGACAGAATAAAGGGCTTTCAATCTTTAAGCATAGGAGTTGTTTTGTGTACCCTATATTTTCTTGGTGACAAACCTCAGGGGTCTGTCCAGCTTTTGGGTGCATAGCACTCAATTATTGGTCTGATGAGGGTTAAGTACAATGGAATTATAACATCCTTATATCTAGATGCCATGCCTTTACTTAACTCATTACATCCAAGTGACGCCTCCAGGTGTATCTGTAGTTACCTCTTACTGACACCTGTAAGCATCAAATATTGTTTGTTCATATTTGCATCAATAATTCCAAAACCATGCTATGTACAAGGTTTTAAAAGATTTCATCTTAAAGCATACACAGTAGCAAACTCAACTACATTAATATTTGTCCTTTGTCTAATGCAGGTAAAGTGATATTAACTGTTTTTGATATTACTTTATATAGATATAATATTCACATTTTTCTAAATATCTCAACAATCAAGTAGCACAGACAGAACTCCTTAGCCTCATATGAAAGCTCACAGCTAGATGAATAAAATGCTGCTAAGAGTATGTGTGTAACTTGAGTGGTTGCTGAGATATTGTAAGTTGTTCACAAAATATTGCAGACATAATAGTTACTGTGTTTACTTTGATTTATAAAATTCAGTTTAAGACCTAGAACTCAAAGATAACTGCCACTATAAAAACAGTTTGTGATGAAGAGTTTGCCATTTATACTTCTTTCATAACCCCTATGGTTCCAGAGAAATGAACATTTGTTTGAAATGTGAGGACATAATTTGATTTTGTCAAAAGGCTTAGGCTTTGCCCATTGGAAGTTACAGTGCAGACTTCCTGAGCTCATCTGGAGTGAATGTGTTTTAAGAGACGTGCACATAGAAGGACTTCCACAAAACTGTAGACACGTGCTGGTCGAACTTCAAATTGCTATCAGCCTGAGTACCCAGGTCATGTACCACTGGGTCTACTGTTAGGGTGGGTGCTGTCTATAGTGTAATTAGCAGGGGTGTTAACTTTCCCAAAGGGAATAATTATGCATTTTTTGCATTTAGCTTTAATCCGTGACTATGGCACAAGTCATTTGTCTGCATTAATTCTTTCTACAATATATTAGTATTGGTGTGGGCTTCAGTGATTGCACCCAATTTACAGTCAGCAGTGAACTTGGTCAGCCACAGGTCATTCACGTTTCCCTGGACTTCTGAGAAATAAATTGTAAATAGTAAAGGGCCCTGCAAAGAACCCTGTGTTATGCCACTGGTGACTGGCCTTTTGCTAGAGGTGAATTCACCTACTTTGACAGTGTGTCCTGCTGGTGAGCCATTTGGCTACCCACCTGGAGCAGGAGTTAATTCCCAGTTGATAGAGTTTCTCCATAATACCTGAGTGGGGCATTGTCCCAAATGTCTTGGTTAGGTCAAGGTAGGTGGTATGCACAGTATTTCCCTTGTCTATGGCTTTGGTGACCTTCTCAAAGAAGTCAGCCAGATTTAACAGACATGATCTACCCTTAACGAATTTGAACTAAGTTGGTTCTAGAGTCAGGATATTAGCTATGTCTTTATTGATAAGATCCATAATGATTCTTTCCATGGCCTTGCAGGTGAGGTTAGTCAAGTTTATAGGTCTATAATTCCCAGAGTCAGTTGATTGTCCTCCTTTGTGCAGAAGGATGACTATTGCTGTCCTCCTTTCTGATGGAACAGAGACAGTCTGGAGCCTGTGGTTAAATACATATCCAAGTGGGTCTACTAGGTCATATTTTAAGTTCTTTAAAAGGAAACTTGGGATGTTGTCTGTTCCCTTTGATGCTGTGTTTTTGGCTTTAGAAAACACAGAGATGACCTGCTTTCTTGAGATAATATGTTGAGGAATGGTGGCAGGTATTTTGGGGGATGACCGGTAGGGACAGGGGGTTGTAGTTTAATCCAAATCTGCCCGCTAACAGGTTTGCTATTTCCTTCAGGTGAGTATGGGTGGTACCATCCACAACCAGCTCTGCACACAGCTTGGTATTTCTATTAAGATTTTGGACAAAGTTAAAAAATGCCTTGTGATTTTCCTTAGCTAGGGAGGCTATTTTTGCATCATAATTTGCTTTGGAGGACTTGAAAAGATCTCTAATTTGTTTGCGTAGACTAATGAGGGATTTCTTCTTCTGCTGAGTCAGTCCCCTCTTGTTTTTGAACATTAGATTCTTTCTTTTGTTGTATATCTTGTTAATACCAAAGATCCACCAGTGTGACTTTTTTTCAGCAAAACCTGGTTTTAATCTGGTCCGGCACAACCAATTCTGTACCATTGCTTAAATGGCTATACAAGGTTTTGGTGTACACCTCTGCATAAGAGTCAATGTTTTCTGTGTTTAGAGGAGCTTTGAAATTTCTTATGCAATTACTTAGTAGGAGGTAATCTGTTTTGGAAAAATTCTTAAGCATTTTTTTTTAGTTTGATGGGATATTTGGCCTTATAATTATTTCAAAGAAGACTGGTTTATGGTTTAATCTTGCAAATATAGATATCACATGGGGAAGGGGGGGTACAGTGCTCCCCCATGTTAGTGAGAACTATGTCCAGGATATTTGAGCTCCTCATGGGGGTGCTGATTAGCTCTTCCAGATCATTTGTATTGACAAAGTCCAAGAACCTCTTAACCTGCATATTTGTGGTTGTGTATGTTTCCCCTTTGATGGTAGGATAGATAAACTCACCCATGACAAAAGTGTTGGGCTGCCTGGTAAGTGACTCCAGTAAACCCAGGTACACAGTATGCATTTTCTGTTTCATGGTGGGGAACCTATAGCTAACAATGATGTAGTAGCGGATTTGGCCTGTGATAATTGGACATGGAGTAAATTGAGAGAGTCATACTGTTTGAACAGTCTCAAATAGTACTTATCCTTAATGAAGATGAATGCACCTCACCTCCTCCTTTCATCCTTTCCCACTCAGTTTGTGGTTTGAACATATGAAAGACATTGTCTTTCTGTCTGGCATGGCCAGGGTGTTTTCACAGGTTTGAACCATATCTCTGTGACTGCAGAGATGCCAACATCTTCTAAGTTGAGGAGTGCTTCCAGGGAGTGTAGTTTCTTGTTTCGACTTCTAGCATTGAGCAGCAGTATCTTGAGGTTATCTAGAGAAGATATTGTTATGATGAAAGGTGGGGTATTTTGACACTGCCTAAGAAAGGCACAATAGGGGTGGCTAATGTCTTTGCTAGTATTAGAACACCTGGAGGAGACAGGTGCAGACCATGTCTGGCAAAGTAGAATGGGCTGTCGACCATATCCTCCCAGGCTAACAGATATTGTATCCCCTCGGACTGACACCAGAAGTTAAGCCAATTGTTAAAGTCAATCATTTTTGTCTGTATTGTAGCATAATCCTTGGTGATGGTAGAATGCTGCTTAAGGCTAGGCTGATAGCTGCCTGTGACACATATATAATATCTCAGTCATGTCTCTCTTTATATAGTCCAAGGAGGTAAATCTCAGGTCATTCACACTCACATGGACTATAATGGAGTCATACTGGTACTTCTGGTTGAGTGACTTGAGTGCTTGAGTGACTTGATGCATCCTGACACCTGACAGATAGCCATACCTCTCAACCTCTCAACCTCTCAGTGCAAGAAATCTGGACAAAGTCAGAAATAATGGGGGGACAAAGGCCCCAAAATAGGGAACATTTTTAAATATTGCTCCTATAAACTTAGAAAGTTGCTGGAATAACAGGTTTTGCATTATTATGTATTTTCTGAAGGATATGAATTCTGAAACTCAAAATTATGTCAATAATTAGTATTACTTAATGACTTCAGTCCTCAATGATTTGCCAGAAAACTTCAAATTTAATGAGGACCAGAAAAATGAGGCAAAAATCTTGACAGTTGAGAGGTATGCAGACAGCTAACCATAACCTTTTCTTTATCCAGCCTGGTGAGGGGGACAGCTGTGTGTCAAACTATGGAGTCAACTATGAGCAGTACATTGGGTTTTTTGGTGTTATGCCTTATGTGCTTGTTTGTAGAGACACTGGTGTGCCTATTATTGTGTGTAATGGTTGTTGTTTGCTTTGCTGTATGTATATGTGGTTTCTGAAGGCAGGATTTGGGAGGCCTCTGGGCTTTTGGTAAGTTACTAGTGAGTACCTCCATATATGAGGGTTTATGTATAAGTGTGGGAAGTGATGTGTATGTGCTGGCAACCTGTTTGGCATTAGATTTGTCTTTATGTGAGAGTTGTACCTCCAATTACATAGGTTCATAGGTAGGTACTAGGCTATTATACCTAGGGCCTATATAAGCCTAGCAAAAAAAAAAAAAAATATCCTGGCTTTTGCCACCCAAGAAAATTATTTTTCTGTGCCCCTGTCAAGCAGAGCCACAGAAGTGATCCCCGGGGTGAATTTCCTATCTCCCATCCAATCATCAAGATTTTTCTTGAAGAGTGCTAATGAGGAGCTTTGTTTGATATAGATAGGTAGTTTGTTCCAGAGCATGTGAAGTCTCTGGGACAGGAATCTCTCCCTCCAGCATGTTCTGTTTATTGTGATGACAAGGTTTAGGTCCCTAGAGTGTGCAGCTTGGAGGGATTAGAATTTCTTTAAGTGGAGCATGTCCAACAGCTCTGGGTTTTTACATAGCTTTGTATATTAGGCATTGATCGCCTCTGAGTAGGCAATATGCGACGGAGTAAAGCTGGAGTTTTTTGAGACAGTATGCATAGGGCATCTGTTTGAAGCTGGTAATCCTCTTTGTGAGGTATTTCTGCAGCCTTTCCAGTTGTTGTGAGGTACATACCAAAAGGGGTGTTGTACTCAATAATGGGTTTAGTGAGTGACAAATAGAGAGGAACAATGACCTCTTTTTTCCTGGATGAGAAACCTTTTGTGATGAGATGAGCCACGTAGAAGGATTTCCTGACTACTGTGGTGATGTGATTATCAAAGGAGAGACTATTGTCCACCTGTATCCCAAGGTCTCTTATCACACTTTCAGTATTAAGTAGACTACCGCCTATGTGGTAGCTCATGGGTAGAGTTTTTACCAAGAGGGATTACAATGCACTTTTTGGCATTGATCTTGAGGTCATGGCTTTGACAGAAGGCATCTGTCTCAGTGAGGCCATTTTGTAGGATGTCCACATCGTCAGGAGTTTCAGTTATGGCTCCTAGTTTGCAGTCATCTGCGAACGTCATTAGCCAAAGACCTTCTATGTTAGCCTGTACTTCAGAGAAGTAGATACCAAACAGGAGAGGACCCAGGACTGTACCCTGTGGTACTCCACTTGTCACTGGTCTGAAGTCAGATTTGGAGTCTGCTACTTTCACAGTGTGGGTTCTGTCAGTGAGCCAGTTGGCAACCCATCTTGTGACATAGGGATTTATACCTAGTTTAGTGAGTTTATCTATAATTCCAGAGGGGGGATGATGTCAAAAGCCTTGGAGAGCTGTGT
This sequence comes from Protopterus annectens, assembly GCF_019279795.1. Classification (NCBI taxonomy): domain Eukaryota; kingdom Metazoa; phylum Chordata; order Ceratodontiformes; family Protopteridae; genus Protopterus; species Protopterus annectens. Next base: position 131,240,057 of record NC_056729.1, read on the forward strand.
GAACCACCTTACCCTCATCTACGGCTTTGGTGACTGCTTCAAAGAAGTCTGTCGTGTTTAGGAGACATGATCTGCCTTTTACAAACCTGAACTGAGTGGGGTCCAGAGTTTGGAGATTACTGATGTCTTTGTTTATAAGTTCCATGATGATACGTTCCATGGCCTTGCAGACCAGGCTCATCAGGCTAATGGGGCTGTAGTTCCCGGGGTCCTTGGTAGATCCCCCTTTGTGGCATGGGATAACCATCACTGTGCACCATTCAGTGGGAACAAAGCCTGAGGTGAGGCTAGGATTGAACATGGTACTTAGGTGGGGTGCCAGTTTGTTCTGTAGTTAAAACAGAATGCAGCCTGGGATGTTGTCAGGTCCCATGGATGCTGTGTTCTTGGCTTTGGAGAGTGTGTTTTTTACCTGTGCAGCTATGATTACAGGAACTTTGCATTCTTCCAGTATAGAGATGGGGCCTTTAGGTGGTGAGAGGGGGGTAAAGTTAGCACTGAACCTATCTGCCAGAATGTTGGCAATATCAGTTGGTTCTGTATATTTAGTGCCGTTGTGCTGTAACTCAGAGCAGATCTGAGTGTTGCTATTAAGATTCTTGACATAGCTATAGAATGCTTTGTGGTTGTAGACAACAGTGTAATTACATCTCTCAAATATAGTATTAGTTTCTTTCAGGAGTAGTTGTTATCAGTATACATGAGGCAATTGCTACATTTCTTCAGGATGCCCATGTTCTTCAGGTTGGACAGAAAGATGATGGGAAACTCCCCTTCATGATAACAGTTTCTTACTGTATGTTCTTTTTAGGGAAATGAATGGGTTAATTTGACTGGACTGTGCTGGTAGCCCTTTGTGTAGTCTAAGGTTAACCAATAAAGCAACACTGCTCATTGAGTACCTGAGCTGCTCCTAGAATAGCAGAGGGCTGGAAATGGTTGTGAGGGTCATTTAAGGAAAAACTTATCTATGATGTCTTTGTGTCTCTACAGGGCACTGCCAACCACCACTGCACAGAAAGTAGCCCACTCAAACTTGGGGCTTAAATATAAGCATGGATAAAAAGTATAAAGCTAAATGGCAATTCAGAAAGCACACAATGAACCTTCCTCCAGTAATCAGCAACTCTGTTGCATCTAGATCCACACACTTCTGCCACAAGACTGCAGAAAACGCCCTCTTAATGTAAGATAGAGCCAAAGTGTAAGGAACCACACAATCTTGATTCAACAGCCCTGAATCTAGTAGATACATTGTAACCAGTAACTTAAAGCAACAGTACAGTTTTAAAAGTGCAGAATTGCAGGAAACATATCATTAATACACAGTAAATAAATAAAACACAGACAGCAAAGCACAAATAAAACTTAAATATTACTTAAATTTGGTTATTTAACAGTTTATGGCTTTGGAATTCAGGAGACTTACTCAATCATTCTGTCACGGTTGCCAATTGAAGAGATGCTCAGCTGCTCCACTGGCAAAAGCACAGTATGGTACAATCCCACATCTAATGAATGAATGGAGTACTTAAAATCTAAACAAGAAGCTTCATCTCCTTTTCAACAGACATGGTGTAATTAACTGACACCTCCTGCAGATGAAAACAAATGTCATGTGTTAACATGGATAGTGTTACTATGTCAACAATTGTTGTGCTCATAGGTAGTAACTTGACATTTCACTGTCTTTGTCAACTTAAAAGTTGTCACAACTGGAGATCAAAATTAAATTCATTAAGCATCAGTAGCCTGAAGGAAAAAAAAATACCTTGATTGCTGTTTTTCATAGGAAATCATTGCCTGTGTGATTTCAATGTGTGCACCGACAATGATTTTACTTCTTTTGGGAGATTTTTGCCTACTTCAAGTTGGTGTGACCATAGAATTAGTATATATAAATTCATTGGTGTGTGGGGGCATTTCCACCACATCTAGAGATGAAGAGGGCTGCAAAAACATATAAAATTAATTTTATTACCTTTCTTTGTTTGTGGCATAATTTTTCACCATTGCCAATGCTCATGATTGTGGAAATTGGTGTTTCATAGTAGAAGCAATTTAAAATAATACATTTGTCTAATTTAAACATAGCTTCACTAGGCAGCAAATACATTGACATACTGCTGACATTTTAAGTAGCATATTTACTGTTTCCCTTTACCCCAAAATAAAGGAGAACTTTAGGCTAGCCTTTTTTTTTCATAACGTGTGATTTGGATCAATAATGCTTTTGTACTCCCTTTACTGAATTTGGAAAGCATCCTAAGTTAATGGCTAAAGTTTGTACAGCACAAGCATTTCATGCTGCTCAATTGCCTAGCCGTTGCCAACTTCCCTAAAACAATAACACAAAACTCTGGAATGCATCAGAACTGCTGCTTCTCTCTGCTGGAAGAACATATTCTATAGGCAGGTGACAATAGACAGGTTCTGGCCACTGCATGGTTCTTTGTAGGGGGGAGTACTCATTGTGTTGAAATACACAATATCATCTCCCATGGTCTGTTATGCAGCTATTGACACACTGATGCTAAATGTCCAGCGTGGCGACATATATCAAACTAGTAATGCACATTTTGTGCACCAGTCTTTCTTCCTTACATAATGTAGTTAGCTGCTCCATCAGCAAGAGCACAGTATGATGTGCTCCCACTGCTAATCAATGATGGGGGAACATGGGGAGAGAAAGAACTGATGGAGTGGTGAAACAAATGAAGGAGAAAGCAAATATCAAGACCAGAGAATGTGTGCAGGACTTTAAGGAAATGGATCAAATAAATCTGTTTGATGGAGATGAGTCAGCAAATGATGGATGTATAATTGCGACCATTCACTCAGGAGAAGTACAGGATGATTTACCTAAACAAATGGTGGTGCAGAGTGAGCCAAACATGAAGGAGATGTTTCCTGACATTAAGGAGAAAATACAAAAGGAGGATGCACAGACAATCCTGAAGGAGAGTGGTGAGATGGAAAAGAAAGCATATACAGAGAAAGTAATAGAAGCAAAAGTGGAGTAGCAGAAAAGAAGGCAAGGAAAAAAATTAAAAATGGAAGTAAATGGTAAGGACTCAAAGTAAAGAAGATAAGGAAATGGACAGGTATGAAGTGTGGAACAATTTAATAGCTCCATTGGGTGTAAAAGCACATGAGGTAAGAGCATTTCTTCTTATTAACAGAGACATTGTGTGACATTATATTTGAGCCTGTTTTTTCAATGAAAAATTTCCTTGCAGAATATAAAAACAAAGAAAGACTGTAATCCATGGAATATTTTTGTGATAAAAGTATTTATCAGGGAAACAAAAAGGAAAATGTATGTACAATTTCAGACAGAGGTAGAAAGAGAGACTTCGAATGGTTATTTATAAACCTCATGTAAAGTACTGGACATTGCAAAAGTATATGGAAAAAGGGATTTGTGGACTGGTGGCTGGGACTGTAATATTTTTGTTAAAAGTAGAAAGAGAAAAAGTTATGCATATACCAAGCATGATACATGTGGAGGGGAATATGGGTGTTGGAAAACACAGGAGACAGCCCAAAACATGTTTTTTGTGGAAAAGAAGGAGATTTGATAAGTAACTGTGACAACAGAAAATGTATTTGCAGGAAAATGGGACATGATGCAAAAAAATATGAATTCAAATATTATAAATGTAACAAAAGTGGAGATTTATGGATGGACTGCAAAAATGAAAATAAGAGTAAGAAAAAGAAAGAGAATAAAATGAACAGAGAAGAAATTTCAGAAGTAGTAGAAACAGAAGAAAAATTAGAGGAGAAAAAAATAATAAAAAGACACAGAAGGTTCTAAAATAAGTGATGAATAAGACATAAATTTAGAGGTAGTAAAAGAAAAAAATATATATTGTTAAAAGGGTAAAAGAAAAATAAAATTTAAAGGGCCAAGTACAAAAAATAAAGAAAGGAAATGGATGAAAAAGAATACATACAGCTAATGACTAGGAGCTAGTGTAATGGTTAAGATGTTTGACTCACAGACAGAAGGTGCAGTGTTTGATTCTCTCTTCTCAAAGGGAAATCAGTAGACATCAAATGGCCTGCTAAGAAAGTTGGCCTAGTAATTAGTTATGAGCTTATGAAACCATGAATCAAATGGAAATACAAATTTTAGAGTGCTTTCTTTAAATGTGAATAGTGTTAAGAATATAGCAAAAAGAATAAAGGTTTTGGAGAGGTGTAATACATGTGATGTAGCTGTAATTATATTAGAAGACACAAGCTTTTAACAAATGAAGAAACATTACAGAGAAACTAAATGCAGGAAAGATAATCTGAAATGTGATAAATGAGAGATGTTCTGGATTAGCCATATTGTTTAGCAATACAGTAAAGATATTAGATGTAACTTTAGCAAAAAATGGGAAAATTAACCATTGTAGATTTAAAATGGAAAAAACAGGTGTTTAAAATTATAACTTTATATGTTTATACTAATTGTAAAGAAGGGGAAAGCTTATTTCATCAGATTTTAGACTACAAAGTGATAAATATGAATATTATAATAACAGGAAAATTTAATTATGATTTAAGAGGCAAACATAAAACAGAAGGGTATGATACAAGCAAAATTATAGAAGTTCTAAGATGTGGCAAGTTAAAACTTTGGGACAAAAATTCATGAACTTACAAAAGAGGGTATGTATAGAACTGAAATAGATTATTTCATAATATTGGAATGTTTAGTTATAGAAGAAGCAGAGGTAGCTGAAACAGAATTTCCAATATGATTAAATATAAAGGAAAACAAGGAATACATAAAAATAGGAAAAGGAATAAAAAGGATAAATGAGAAAGCATGGAATGAAGAAGGAAAGAGATCAGTAATATAGTTATGGAAAGATCATATTACTTTGAGAACGTTTTATAAAAATTGGTCTTAATGGTGGATGATATTTAAGGAAAAATATAAAAAAAATTACAGTAGCAGTATAATGTGAGAAAAGTAGAGAAAGAAAATATTAAAGAACATATAATGATGCATTGGAAGATTTAGGACATAATGACAGAACGTACATTGACAAAGAAAAAGGATTATATGAAAGGAATCAAGAAAAATACAAGACGTTATATAAGCAAAGATATTTTTACAAGCAAAATAAATGAAGCATCACATTACTTAAGCAGGTTAGTAAAGGAAGATGGTAGTGTAATGAGAGAAGTAAAAGGAGAAACAGAAGGAACTCAAGAAAAGATTAAAAATAATGTAATACAATATACACAAGAAATTTTTAAAGAAAAAAGGTAGTGAAGAAATGGAAACGAAAAAAAGTTAACAGAAATAGAGAATAACAAGTTGAAAAGGGAGATTTATTTAAATTAGCTAATTAAAGTATTAGGACAAGTAAATATAGGCTTGGTTGTAGGACCAGATGGCGTAGGGTTTGAAATGTATAAAAATTTAAGGGATTTGCAAAAAAATATTTACTAAAGATATTGAATGAATGGTTAAATGAAAGGCCTCAGACACCATCCCCCACTCTGGAATCATAGATAAACTTACTAAGCTGGGCATAAATCCTTACATCACTCGATGGGTTGCCAACTTGCTTACTGACAGAACCCAGACTGTAAAGGTAGCCAACTCCAAATCCAGCTCCAGACAAGTGACAAGTGGAGTACCTCAGGGTTCAGTCCTGGGACTGCGCTTGTTTATCATCTACTTCTCTGAAGTACAGGCCAACACTAAGGGACTCTAGCTAACAAAGTTTGCAGATGACTGCAAACTGGAAGCCATTATTGAATCCCCAAATGATGTGGATATTCTACAAAAGGGCCTTACAGAAACAGATGCTTGGTGCCAGAGCCATGGGCTCAAGCTTAATGCCAAGAAATGTATAGTTATCCCCTTTGGGAAAAAACATGTAGCCATGAATTACCACATAGGTGGTAGTACACTAAACACTGGAAGTGTGATGAGAGACTTGAGGACACAGGTGGACAGTGGTCTCACCTTTGATAACCACATAACCACAACAGTCAGGAAATCCTTCTATGTGGCACACCTCATCACTAAGGGCTTTTCATCCAGAAAAAATGAGGTCATTGTTCCACTGTACTCATCACTCATTAGACCCATTATAGAATACAATGCCCCATTTGACATGTACCTCACAAGACATCTGCAACAGCTGTAAAGGCTGCAGAAATACCCCACTAAAAGATTCACAGGACTAAAGCAGATGCCCTATGCTGACCTTCTAAAAAACTCCAGCTATACTCTATGGCATATCATCTAGTCAGAGGTGATCTATGCTTAACATACAAAGCCATGTCAAACAGTGAGCTGTTGGACATGCTCCACTTAAAAAAAAATCCCAATCCCTCAGAGCCACACACTCCAGGAATCTAAACCTTGTCATCACAATCAACAAAACATGCTGGAGGGATAGGTTCCTGACCCAGAGACTCTCCATACTCTGGAATAGACTGCCCATACATGTCAAGCAGAGTGCCTCCATGGCCCTCTTCAAAAGGAACCTTGATGTTTGGATGGGAGATAGGAAATTCACCCCGGGGATCATGTCAGTCACCCTGCTAGACAGGAGTCCAGGGAAGTAAATATTGTGGGAAGAAATATCCAGGGAATTGCTATGGCTAGGCTTGTATAGGCCCTAGGGCTGATAGCCTAGCACCAACCTATGAACCTAAGAATTATGTAGTGGAATACTTAAATTCATATGGAAGAAGGAAGGCAGAAGACAAAGAAATGGAGACTGACAGTACTGAATAATGATTATAAGATCTTTTTGAAAATAATACAAATGATATTTGAAACTAAAATAGAAAATATTATATAAGATAGTATACATGTAAATGACAACAGATACAGAAGGAATCACCACGAATGAACACCTCCATTTTGCAGCAAAAAAAACTTTTTACAAAAAAAAAAAAAAAGGGCTTTCGCGTAGTATACATGTAGTATGAAGGGGAAGGGTTGGCAAAATGTATTAATGATAGCAAAATTATACATGATATTATGAACAGAAAAGAAAAAGTAAAAGTCATGATAGGAGACCTTAATAAGGCATTTAACACAACTGGATATGAAATCTTATGGGTAATAATGAAAGAATATAATAGAAGTGAGAAAGTTAGGAAATTATATGTCAGCCTATAGTAACAGTAAATTAAAAATACTTGCAAATGGCTGGTTAAGCCAAAAAGTACTTATGAAGAGTGGTGCAAGACAGGGATATATAATGAGTTATATCATCTTTGCATTAGTTATGAATGCGATAATATGTGCAATAAATTTCAACATGAAGGAGGTGGCATAAATAACACCTGAAGGGTTAAGAATTCAAGTTGCTTTAACATATGCAAATGACATTATTATAATTTCAAAAACAAAATTTGGATAAAAAACATAATAGTGTGTACAAATTAGTGTCTAGAGGTGATAGAGATGGCATTAAATACAGAGAAAAATAAAGGCTTAGGTGATGTAGTAAAGACAGGAAGTATATATTTTACAATAAATTAAATTTCTGTGTAAGGTATAACATTTGGGAATAAAAATGTAAGTAGCTTTCAATTGGAAAAAGCAATAGAAGAAATAAAACAAACCTGTAGTTTCTGGAGAACATGCAAATTATCGTTCAGAAAAAAGGGTTTATATAATAACTTCCGTACTGATGGGAGCAAGAGAATAGAGTTTTGTATGTAAATAAAAAAAGGAAGAGGATAAGGGTCAATTAAAACCAGTGGTATAAGCTGTTTCATTAAATTTGTACAAAGTGTTAAAAATGGATATATGAAAATGAATCGAGATTAGTAATAAAATGTTATATATGGTGAAAAAAAGTGAATAGGTGAAGAAATAAAATGTTACCAAGAAAAAATATTTTTGTGGAAAATAAAAATTGATGATATAGAAAAAGACAGAAAACTATGGTATAAGAAAGTAATGATAAAACATTACTATGTAAAACCATGGGGAAATCCAACAGATGACAAAAGTTAAAGCTATAAACATAAGAAGCAAATGGTGCATCAGAAAGTAGAATATCAAGACTTTTTGTAGAGACTGGTAATAGATAGATTGCCGGTAAAAGGAAATATGCCATATAAAAAGAAAAGTGATAGAATATGTTTACATTGTCAAGAAAAATAAATTATGGAACGTATTTTTGAAATGTAAAAGAGGAAAAATTATGGGGAAAACTATGTAAAGAAGATTTATTCAAAGATATAAAAGAAGTAGTTAAAATAATTATGGATATCATAAGAATATAAACAAAGAATACAGGATCATAGGAGGTCACTAGGCTAATGGCCCTAGGGCCCAGTCACTAGGCTAATGGCCCTAGGGCCCTTACAAGCCTAGCCAAGTTAACCTTTATTCCCAAGGGTGTCTGTCACAGGTAGACACTCAGTCAGCACCTATTACCCATATCTAAAAGGGACACAGGTGGACCCCCAGGGCACATTTAAGGGTTCCCACCCAATCATACAAATTACACTTAAATAGGGTCAACAAGGGGCGCTGCTTAACATGGATTGGAAGTCTTTCCAGAGATGAGGTAACATCTGCAAAACAAATCTGTTTCTCCAGCAAATTCCATTGATGTCACATAATAGGTTAAGTTCCCTTGAGTGTGTGACATGTGTACCGTTTGACTCGGGAATGTGTAGCATTTCCATTAAGGCAGATTTGAATATTGCCTTATATTCAAGGTACAGGTCACCTCTGAACAGTCTATGTGACGCAGAATAAAGAGACAGTGATTTCAGTCTGTTCACATATGACATGAGCTGGAGACTTTGAATTTTCTTTGTAAGAAAACTTTGCTGTCTCTGCAATTGTTGCAGGTGCTTAGAGAGTTGCATACCAAAGGGAGCATTGTAGCCTGTTATTGGCCTGATGAGGGAAGAGTAAAGGGGGCTATAACCTCTGTTTTTCTGGAGTCAATGCCTTTGCTTATGAGGTGAGCAACTTAGAATGCTCTTCTTACTACTGTGGAGACATGGTGATCGAAGGTAAGGGTGCTATCAACCTGCGTGCCCAAGTCTCTCACCAGTGATTGCATGCTTAAGGTATTGTTATTTATGGAGTAGCTTGCAAGAACATCAGTAAGTCCATGACTCTGGCACCAGTCATTAGTCTGTGTAAGTCCTTCTTGCAGGATATTCACATTGTTATGGTACTGAATGACTGCTCCTTGATTGCAGTCACTGGCAAACTTTGTCGGCAACAGACCTTTAGTTTTTGCCTGTAGTTCAGTGAAGTATATTCTGAACAGTAGGGGCCACATAACAGACCCCTGTGGCACTCCGGTGGTTACTAGTCTGCTAGATGATGTAGAGTCTCCTATATTGACTGTATGAGTTCTACTGGTAGCCAGTTTGCAACCCACCTGACAATATATGGATTGATAACCAGCTGGGTGAGTTTATCAATAATGCCTGAGTGGTGGATGGTGTCAAAGGCATTGCCTAAGTCCAGGTAGCCTGTATTCAAAATTTTACCTTTGTCAAGGACTTTGGTGACTGTCTCGAAGAAGTCCACAGAGTTTAATAGGCACAATCTCCCTTTGATGAAGCCAAACTGGGTTCGGTCAAGTGTCTGTAGATTATCTATAACTTTGTTGATAAGGTCCATGATGATATGCTCCATGGCCTTGCAGGTAAGGCCTGTTAGGCTTATTGGTCTATAGGGTTTGTGGGTGCACCCCCTTCATGCAAAGGGAAGACTGCAGCTTTTCTTCATTCAGCAGGGATGAAACCCGTGCTAAGTCTGTCAATGAACAAGGTAGCCAGCTGTGTTGCTAATTCCTGCTTTAAAACATTGAGAATGCAGCCTGGGATGTTGTCTGGTCCCATTGAGGCTGCATTTTTAGCCTTGGAGGAGGCATTTAAGACTTGCTTCTTGGAGGTAATAGGTGTGGGACAGGTGGTAGGGATGCTTTGTCGTATATGTGGTAGAGGAATGAAGTTTGTACTGAACCTGTCAGCCAACACATTGGCTATATAGGGACAGAGGAGTGAAGTTTGTACTGAACCTGTCAGCCAACAGGTTGGCTATATCCATCGGTTCTGTATATGTAGTACTATTAACTACAAGTTCTGCATAAATCTGGGTTTTTTCTTTGAGGTTTCAGATGTAGCTAAAGAACATTTTATGGTTTTCCTTGGCTAGGGATGCTAATTTGTATTCATAAGTAGCTTTAGAGGACTTTATAAAATGTCTTATTTGTCTATTTAAGTTGAGGAGGGGGGTGCTTCCAGGTTTGAGACCATAACTTCCTACTCTTAGACAGCAATTTCTTCCTCTTAATGTATAGCCTGTTAATGGCTGATGTCCACCAGGTGGGTTTGTTCTTCCTTGAGGATCTTGCTTTGGTCATATCACATACAGCAGAGTTAATACAATTCTATAGATACTTGTATAAAGCCTTAGTGTCTATCCCAGCATAGGTAACATCTCCATCAGTTTGGAGAGGGAGTATGAAGCTGTTTATATCATCATGTAAGAGGTCATAATTGGCCTTGGTGAAGTTTTTCAGTCTAGTTGCTGCTTGGTGGGGTCAGGTGTTATTGTTTACTCGAATGAGACTGATTTGTGTTCAGACCTTACCAGGAAGGGCAGCACACTTGGAGTGGTACAGTGATCCTCCATGTTGGTGAGCACCAGATCCAGAATGTTTGAGCCCCTTATGGGGTGTGAACCAGCTGGTCCAGGGCATTGGAGTTAATAAAGTCCAGAAACCTTTGGGTGAGAGTATTAGTAGAAGAATAATTAACCCAGTCAATGGATGGGTAATTAAAGTCACCCAAAACCAGGGTGTTTGGTTGTATCTTGTAAGCTGAGTGGGTGTCCTGGTTCATGGAGGGAGTCCTATAGCTGACAAGTATTTGAAGAGGGGTCTTACCAACAGTTAATTGCACCTGGAGTAATTCATGGGAGTCATTCTGTTTAACCAGTCTTGGGGTGTATTCGTCTTTTATGCATATTGATACACCACATCCCTTAGTTCTCATACAATCAGTTTGAGGTCTGAATGTGTGGAAGGAGTGGTAACCCAATAACTTTCTGGTTTAAAAGCCTGCGTTGCACTTGTTTGCCACCTTTTTTGTAACTAGTCTAGTCCAGATACAGATTTGCTGTATCCAGGACTGTTTGTAAGCTTCTGAGCACCCCAAGCCTTTCTGTGTTGGAGGGAAGCATTCTAGCTTATCAGTGAGAGTGGAAAGCACTAGGTAGCCTATCTACCACAAGATCCAGGTACAGATTCTTAGTTTTAGCACTTGAATTTGCTTATTCGTGCTCAGAACTTGTTCAGAACTTGTTGTTAGTACTAAATAAGCTACAAATTACAACAGCACTCAACCTTCCTCTTTACCTAGAGGAAAACAGTTTTTGTACTTACTTTCCTCACTTGCTTAGAGAAAAACAGCTCTTATACTCACTTTCCTCACTTGTCTAGAGGAAAGTAGTTTTTTATTCAGGCATGTCCAAGGGTCAGTTCCCAGTGTTCTCTCCTGTCTATCTGATGAATCTGGGCATCTTGGGGCAATGTAGCAAATGCTTCATGTTCACAGATGCCCCTCTCCTCCTACCACCCAATACCACAACCTGTGAGAGATGCATTTATCTAGCCAAACTGAAGGTAAAGCTGTCTCCAACCAAGACTGAACTTGACAGTCAAGAGGAGAAGGTAAACACTTGCACCACACCACACTCATCACATTGTCCCACTAAACCTACACCACCAAAATCCACACATAGAAACAAAAAAACATTTGCGGAGGCTCTCAATAATAATCTGTTCAAGCAACAGAGACCTGCAAAGCAGAAATGCAAGCAACCTCCACCCCCCAACATGACCCAAATGACACATAGCCCACAGATTCAGTGTGCCAATAAAACACAGCCCATAAGGCAAAACAATGTACCCAACACACTAGTCATAGGTGACTCTATATTCAGGCACACTGATGTCCCAAAAACCAGGCTAAACAAGGAGAAGGTTACTGTCAGCTGCCTGTTAGGTGCCAGGATCCACCAAATAAACCATGCACTCAGGTCACTCCACAACAAGTACAAATATAACTCTGTAATTGTCAGTGTTGCTGTGATCGACCTGAGATGTACCTCCCTGGACTACATGAAAAGAGACATGGAAAAACTCTCTGATCTTGTAGCCCAGGAAGGTATGACCCTAGCCCTGAATAGCATCCTGCCATTTCCCAAAATGATACTGCAGAACAAGGACAAAATGATTGACTTCAACAATTGGATAAGCTTCTGGTGTCATTCTAAGGGGATCCAGTATCTGTCTGCCTGGGACAACATGGTCAACAGACCACAATGCTTTGCCAGAGATGGCCTGCACCTGTCGCCCCTGGGATTCCAGATACTCGCTAAGGGTCTTGCCGCCCCTATAGTGCCTTTTTTAGGCAAGGTTTAAATGACAAATTCACCACCATAACAGGAACAGGCAAGCAAAAACTGAGGGTAATGCTACTGAATGCTAGAAGTCTAAATCTCAAAATGTACTCACTCGAGGCACTCCTTAAAATGGAGAACATCGATATCTGTGCAGTGACTGAGACCTGGTTCAAGGCTCTAGAGAGCACCCCTGCATTACCAGGCTGTAACTCATACCACACTTTTCGGCCATCTAACCTGGACCAGAACACCAAGGAGAAGGTGGGTCCATATTCATTAAGGATATCCACACCTTCAGGCTAGTTATGCAGCATAATGCATCCGAGGTTATCCAAGTGCAACTAACTCTGGGCAAAACTGCAATCCAAATTGTAGCTTGCTACAAATCCCCCACCATGCCCCAGGATTCCCAATCCTCTTTTCTTGATATACTGGAAAATATTAGGGTTCATCCAAACGCCCTAATAATGGGCAATTTCAACTACCCCATCATTAACTGGGCAAACTACTCATGTACCAACTCCTTCACTCAACGCTTTCTGGAATTCATAAATTCCAATGCCCTGGATCAACTTATTCACACCCCCACCAGGGGCAACAATATCCTATACCTAGTCATTAGCAACATGAGTGACCGGTGTTCCACACCTGAAGTTAACTCCTCGTTGGTCAGATCCGACCATAAGCTAATCACCCTAGATATCTGCATCCTGCCCCCACCCACCATTAAGTAAACCATGGTAAAAAATGTGTCCAAAGCCAACTTCATGCTTCTTAAGACAGAAGTGGCGAACTTCATGACAACCATGCAGATGGACAATACAGTTAAAACTGCTGAACCCTACACGAATGCACTCTATAAGCACTTACATGAGTGCATGGATCGTGCTATCCCAAACAAAACCAAGATGCTATCCTCCAAAAAAAGGAAGCCAATCTGGTGGTCCCCTGCCATAAACAAACTCTACAAAAGAAGGAAGAAACTGTTGCAAAAGATAGTAAAATCCCATGAGTGGAGGAGCTCCCTGGTCAGCCTCAGTAAGAAGCTGAGATCCCTTATAAGATCCTCCAAAGCTAGCTATGAAAACAAAATCGACACTGATTCTAAAGGCAACCACAAAGCATTCTATAGCTATGTCAAGAATCTCAAAGGCACCACCCAGATCTGCTCTAAGTTGCAGCACAATGGCATGAAAATTACAGAACCAACTGATATTGCCAACATCCTGGCAGATAGGTTCAGTGCTAACTTTACCCCCCTGTCACCACCTAAAGGGCCCACATCTATACAGGAAGAATGCAGGCTCCCTGTAATCACATCTATGCAGGTAAAATCTGCACTCTCTAAAACCAAAAAAACAGCATCCATGGGAATGGACAACATCCCAGGCTGCATTTTACATGAACTTCAGAACGAACTGGCTCCCCACCTGAGCACCATGTTCAGTCATAGCCTCACATCAGGCTTTGTGCCCACTGAATGGTGCACAGCAACAGTTATCCCACTTCAAAAAGGGGGAGCCACCACTGATCCTGGGAACTATCGACCTATTAGGCTGATGAGCCTGTTCTGTAAGGCCATGGAACGTGTCATCATGGAACTCATAAACAAAGACATTGGTAACCTCCAAACTCTGGATCCCACCCAGTTTGGGTTTGTGAAAGGCAGATTATGCCTTCTGAACCTGACTGACTTCGTTGAGGTAGTCACCAAAGCTGTAGATGAGGGAAAGGTGGTTCACACAGCCTATCTTGACGTCACCAAGGCTTTCAACACCATCCGCCATTCTGGAATTATAGCTAAACTCACTAAACTAGGTATAAATCTCTATGTCACAAGATGGGTTGCCAACTGGCTCACTGACAGAACCAACACTGTAAAAGCTGCAAACTTCAAATCTGACTTCAAACCAGTGACAAGTGGAGTACCACAGGGTTCAGTCCTGGGACCTCTCCTGTTTGGTATCTACTTCTCTGAAGTACAGGGTAACACAGAAGGTCTCTGGCTAATGAAGTTCACAGATGACTGCAAACTAGGCACCATAGTCAAGTCCCCAAATGATGTGGACATCCTACAGAAGGGCCTCACTGAGACAGATGCCTGGTGTCAGAGGCATGGCCTCAAGCTCAATGCCAAAAAGTGCTTTGTCATCCCCTTTGGTAAAAACTCTGTACCCATGAACTACCACATAAATGGCAGTCTACTTAATGCTGAATGTGTGATAAGAGACCTTGGGACTCAGGTGGACAGTAGTTTCTCCTTTGATAATCACATCACCACAGTAGTCGGGAAATCCTTCTATGTGGCATACCTCATCACAAAAGGGTTCTCATCCAGGAAAAAATTGGTCTTTATTAGAATGACGAAACCTCACTTACACGAATCCTAAAAGGCCGATATATAAACAGCGAACCACATGAACGCCGAATGTCCTTAAGCACGAAATTCAAAATACCAAATCACCATAGTTGTCCACACTTTCTTTAGTGAGTTAAAACATCAGTAAGAGATTTCCTTATTCAGTATAGCTCCCTAACGTAAATGTGCAATAGTTACTGACCTTAGGGTTAGGGTGCAGGTTAAGGTAAGTGCATATATAGCAATACATGCATATTTATTTTGTTTTGGTAGGCAGTACGTAGCAGGTGGTGGAGTTGGCCAACTATGGCAATTCGATATTTTGAATTTCGCGCTTAAGGACGTTCGGTGTTCTTGTGGTTCGCTGTGTATGTGTCGGCCTTTTGGAATTCACATAAGTGAGGTTTTGGCATTCTAATATAGACCCGAAAAAGAGGTCATTGTTCCCCTCTACTCGGCACTCATTAGACCCATTATAGAGTACAATGCCCCTTTTGGAATGTACCTCACAAGACATCTGCAGCAGCTGGAAAGGCCACAGGAGTACCTCACAAAGAGGATTTCTGGCCTCAAACAGATGCCCTATACTGACCGTCTCAAAAAACTCCAGCTTTACTCTGTAGCATATTGCCTACTCCAAGAAGATCTCTGCCTAACATATAAAGCTATGTTAAACCCAGAGCTGTTGGACATGCTACACCTAAAGAAATCCCAATCCCTCCAAGCTACACGGTCTAGGGACCTAAACCTTGCCACCACAATAAACAGAATATGCTGGAGGATAGATTCCTGTCCCAGAGACTTCCTATACTCTGGAACAAGTTACTCATCTATGTCAAGCAAAGTTCCTCATTAGCACTCTTCAAGAAAAATCTTGATGAGTGGATGGGAAACAGGAAATACACCCGGGGATCAATTCTGTGGCTCGGCTCAACAGGGGCACAGGAAATTAACTTTCTTGGGTGGTGTAAGCCAGGGAACCTTGTTGGCTAGGCTTACTTAGGCCCTTAGGCTGATAGCCTAGTACCTTCCTATGAACCTATGAACCTATAAGGCTGGGGTGATTTTTACAGCCTTATACCAGGTCTCTGTGACTGCATAGATGTCAGCAATTTCCAGAGTAAGGAATGGTTCCAGTGAATGTAGTTTCAGATTTGGACTCCTAGCATTGAGTAGCAAAACCTTGAGTTTGTTTTTAGATGGTCTTAATACATTAAAAGGATAGATAAAACATTATTTTATATTATTTGGGCTATATGGAATGAAAGAATAAATTAAATTATATCTGGAGAGTTTCAGCCCAGGCCGCCTCTGAAAATTGGCTTTGTTTCAAGTTGGACTTTCCTGGTAAACAAATGTTAAATAAATAAATAAATAATTGTAAATGGATCTTAGCAACAATATTAAGTAAGATCAGATGGTTATGGAAAAAGAAATGGGGGTCTAATAGGGATGAACATTTAGAATGATTGTAAAGGAAATTCTGAATATGTGTAAACAGATTTGTATATCTATTCATTTGTACCTTTGTAAATTTTTGTAAATATGTAAATATTTTGTAAATAACAGTTCTTTTGTATATAAGTAGAGACACCTACTCTTTTTGACAAGTGCCATGGGATATTTTTAATCCACCTGAATTCCCACTAACTCAAGCAGATGGGCCCTGGTTTAACATCTCATCCTAAAGGTCGTGCACTCATCAGTGCATCAACCCTTCATGCTGCACTGAAGTGTTAACAGTCAATCTCCCTAATGTGGGAATAGAACCTACAGCCTTTTGCACCAAAATCAAGTCTGTTACCTTTTGTACCACTGACACTAAAGCACTTTTGCATCTCTATTTCCTTATTTCCGTTGCCATAGAACTGATCTATTACTTTAACACCTTCATTGGACACTCTTCCTATCAATCTTCTGCTCAATGCCTTTTCCTCCCACACAACCTCTTTTATTTACAATCCTTCCCTAACGCATCTCAAATCTTTAACTCTTTTTCCTGTATTATTTATCTACCATAAGTGTTGTTAAAAATCATCCACACCACAACTGTAATGAATAGAATGTTATACTTTCACTGCTATGTGTGTTAGACTTTTCTAGCTGTTTTAATCATAACTGAAGCATGTTTCCCTAGGCCTCTAGTGTAAACTGTCTCTGCCCATTTGGGCTATCCCAATTAACTAATGTAAAATAAAGTAAATAAATTAAATAAAAGAAATTAAAAATCATGCACAATATCAAGTGGGACCTCTGTTCATACTTTAATGAGTCTGTGGCCAGTCTACCTTTTTAAGGATGTTTAGAAAAAATGTGATGCAACTCTGCTTGGTCTGCTTCAATTACAGAATTAAGAGGTATGGAAAGTGAATGTCAATAAATCAACCTAAACAATCAGTATTCAAATAAACATACAACAAAAGCCAAAATCTGCTAGGACTAGACAAGTACAAAAAACAAACAAAAAGAAATGCTTCAAATAACATGGCAACAAAGAAATTTGCTGTTATGCATGAGGCTAATGATGCTGCTAAAACTGAAAGTACTCAGCACAGTAATTATAATTTTGTTCAAGACATGATAATCATCATGATAAGAAGGCATGTCTTCAATAGATAGGGCTAGAAGTATAGACTGCTGAATCTTTTTCTTTTTTTGGCTCCACAGGTCAAAGAAAAGAGGGCAGAAAATGTTTTGCAGTAGCTGATCCAAATAAAACTGATGACTTTGTAGCTAGTGTCTTGAAGGATTCACAATTTGACTGAATGCAGCTGCTATATGTGTTGAGACTGTGTCTACTGCTGCTTCAAGGAGTACAGAAATAAACAGTGTGTCCTTATAAAAATGGACTGAAAATATATCTATGAAGGAGAGATTTTTTTCATTTGAGCAATATGCAGAGGAATATATATATATATATATATATATATATATATATATATATATATATATATATATGTAGAGAGAGAGAGCGAGAGAGATAGATATATTGTAGAAGAAGCAAAGGAGGCTGCAGACCACAGCTGATGAAAACATATAAAAATTTAATCCAAGTGGTAAGCGCTTTCGTAACCCAAGGCTATTTCATCAGACAAAGACATATTACAGGGCTACAGCTTATATAGTATATACCATCAGCGCAAGTAATAAATCAATTAAAACTTCAGTAAACAGATTAAAACCAATTAACTTAAAGGCATACAACTAACTATTGCATATACACTCAGTAATATCTAAAACATTCAAGACATAAAATTACATCACATACCTCAAATTACATTTGTACATCTAAAGAACAAAATTATGTGTGTTATGGACCTATATAACTATTTTCTTATGCCTCTGTCCATTAATATTGGCTTGATACATGCTTTGTCATTGATGTCCCTACCCATATTCGCCAGCAACCTGATAATCCATTTAAGTTCCTTCACTTCCGTTTTGTTTTTAACCTCTCCCCCTCTAATATTAAATGGAACAGTTTCTATAACTAAAAATCAAAATTAGTGTTTATTTCCATGTTCTATAATATGTTTAGCTAGAGCATTAGTTTCTATTCTCCTTGAGATATCATAAATGTGTTCTCTCATATGATCACGTAATCTACCTGTTGTCATACCAACATAGAAACTGCCACATACTATGCAGTAGGCTAAATATACTAAATTAACAGTATTACAATGTGGTGTCAGTCTAAAAGTGTATGTTTTTCCTGTATCTGGATGTGTAAGCCTTCCTGTACTATCAAGGAGACCACAAAACCTACATTTACCACATGGGTGTGTACCATACTCCACTCTTACATCAGAGCTAACTGAACCAAGACCAGTACGCAGTCCACACAGTAGCCTTTTCAGAGATTTCTTATTCTTATATACATATTTTGGCCTTTCTCCTATTATTCCTTTGACCTAGTCATCTGCACATAAAATATTCCAATTTCTATCAAAAATGTTTTGCAACAACTGCGTATTGCTTGATTACGTAATAGGTACTCTCATGGTGTTACATCTCTGTTTAAATATTATAGGGGTTTCTGATTGTTTAGAAAAATATGGTTTAATATCCATTTCTCTTCTGTTTGGTATATCTGCTGTTACTTGTTGAATTTCACCTTCACTGTAACCTCTCTCAATGAATCTACCTCTCATTTCAGCAAGCTCAAGTTCAAACTTGGCATCATCAGTTATTAATCTGGAGGTCCTCACCCCCTACCCCCTAACCACATTCCTGAAGATATGTTTGGGGTGCATGCTTCACCTATATAGATAGGAGTTTCTAAAGCATTCCTTTCTTTGTACTTCCGTATCAAACTGACTGTCAGGTTTCTGCACAACTTTGACATCTAAAAAATCAATAGTAGTATGCAAACTATTCATCGTAAAATTCAAAAACTGTGTACTATTACCCAGCCTAGTGAAAAAGGGGGTGAATGTATTAATATAACCATCCCATAACATAAAAAGGCTCTCCACAAACCTTCTGTAGAAGCCAAGTCTGCCTTGCATCTTTATAATCACATTTTGTTTCTCCCAAGCTGCCATAATGATGTTGGCATAGCTATTGGCACAAGGTGTGCCCATAGCAATGCCATCCATCTGTCTACATATGGTGTTTCCAAAGACAAATATATTGTTTTCCAAGATTAGTTCAATCAAAAGAGCTAGAAAGTCAAATTGACCATCATATGTCCTGTCTTGTAATAAATATTGCTTAAATATTTCTATCCCTTCTCTGTTTGGAATCATAGTAAAGATGGAATGAACATCCAAAGTAACCATCAACCACTTTCTATTTGAGTTTGCACCTTCAATAAACTCATGTAAGTCTCCTAGAAATTCTTTGGTATCTTTAAGTATAAACTTATTTTTCACAAGGACAGTTTTCAAATGTTGTTGCTCAACAAATGCAGATAATGGTTCGGTACACCATCCTCTCCCAGCCACAAAAGGTCTTATAGGGGGTACCATAGCTTTCTTACGAACTTTGGGCAGGCCTTGTATAATAGGTATCAAAGGCTTCTCCACAATAAAGTAATTAAACAATTCCATAGTTATTAATGTATTCTGTAAGCATTCAAAAAGTGCATTGTAAATGCATATTTCACTTCTACCAATTATGTCCATACCTATTTGTTCATAAAACTTGACATCATTCAACATTTCATTAATTGTTTGTACATAGAAATCAAGCTCCATGAAAACCAAAGGCCCACCTTTTTGAGCTGGTCTAATTGAAATAGAATTATCATGACATAAAGCTTTTAATGCTTCGTTCTCATTTTCATTTAAATTAGAGAAATACTTCTTATTGAAATTAGCATTTGTATATAGTTCATAAATCTCTCTAGTGCACGCTTTCTCAAAAGTTTCCACAGCTGAGTTATTTATAGGGATATAACTGCTAGGTTTTTTAAACTTATTAACAGTATCAACATTTACATCTAGCTTGCCAAATTGCACTTTCAACATTAAGATACAAGTGAAGGTTTTAATCTCTATAATATTCTCTGTTACAGTCATTTTATTAGCTGGTATGAAAGACATACATTTTTGTAAAACATTAGTCTCATGTTCAGTCAAAGTTCAACTAGATATATTCCAAACTAACTTTGGCTGTTCTATTGCCACATCTTCTTTATGGTCAGAGATTTCTCTTCCTCTAGTGAAGCTTTCCGTTTGCGATGGTCTCTGCTCCAAGACCACTCGTGAAAAGAAGTTTCACGAATAGGATATGGAGCAGATAAATTAGTTCTGTTGTATACAGAAGTGTTCACAGGGCCACTATGTTCATTAGGTGTATCTCCTTGTCCAGTATTCTTTTTCCACGCCCCTACGGATCCATTGATTTCAGCATTTCTGGTTATGTTGGCCTCACTCTGTAGCTGCTCAGAGATAGGCGTGTCCTGTAGCTCAGCAGCCATTCTGTCATTGCTGACATCAGCAGAACTAGTGGAATTTAAAGTAACAGCTGCAATTTCTTTAACTTCATGTGAAACTACGGTTCCATTGCTGTCGGCTCTTAAAATATGTTGAGATCTCAAATTATTATCACTCAGGTCAACATGATTACGCTCTCTTGGCCAGGCAAACACCCATCCATTAGAGAAATCTTGTCTGTCCCTCTGCATTTTATTCCTGTTATAATTTAACAACTATTGCTCATGCACTGTAACAGTCTCTAAAACATTGTAGCAAAATCAAGAGAACACCACTGAAGAACGCTCCAAAACCACAGAATAAGACTCAGAAAATAGGGAGCGCTACACCATAGATGGAAAAACAACTAAGAACTTTAATAACAAAACAAAAAACAGGATAAGCGCTTTCGGCGTGTGCCTTCATCAGATCCTGCTGGCAAATGCTAAAATCAACCTATTTAATAGCATCCTAGCAAACCAATTAAGAAATGATTAGAACATTTAAGCAAGCAATTCAGTCACAACCATCACATGGCCCCTTTAGATAACATAGACTCAAGCAAAATCCCCATTTCCAGCAAAGACAAAAAGATATAAAACAAAAAACTACTTACATTTAAAAAAACTTCTCAACTCAAAATAAAAATTTTGAAGAAAACAAAATGAATAACACATTCAATACTCGAAAATAACAAAAATAACCGACGTTATAAAAAGCTACTCTGAACTCAGTCTCACTAGTATTAACATACTAAACCCAGGAGCCACCCATTGATGATGTAAATCTCACTGAAGTTTCAATCTTAAAGAGACGAAGCACTGTAATAGCATAACTTACTAACAGAGCACCAGAAATACAGGCCATGCTATAGTGAATCTACATCAGAACTTATGAACCAATCTTTGTTTTTTCAAGAATGGTTTGAGTGGAACCATACCATTAAGCCCCGGGGGGCAATCCACTCTCAGATTCATTATCCATTTAAATTGTTCTGTTTCTGTCCTGTTAGTTATATCCCCTTCCCTTATTGTTAACCTAACCATTGAGAGTCCCATAAAACTAAAACTATGAGTAACATTGTCTCTAATATGAGTATACAAAGCATTGATGACCACTTTATTGCATATGTCAGAGTGGTGCTTAGAAATCCTTTCTTTCAACAGTAAGAACGAAGATTGGTTATTTTCGAGTACTGAATGTGTTATTCATTTTGTTTTCATCAACATTTTTATTTTGAGTTGACAAGTTTTTTTAAATGTAAGTAGTTTTTTATTTTATATCTTTTTGTCTTTGCTGGAAATGGAGTTTTTGCTTGAGTCTATGTTATCTATGTTATCTAAAGGGGCCATGTGATTGGAGTTGATATATTTAAGTTACAGGGGTGTGGGGGTCTGTGGTCCCCCCATATGGGGGTCACAGGGAGGCTTTCCCCCTGCTTATACTTGGAGAAGAGTAATATGGTTTGTCTTTTATTTGTTTCTGTATGAACTTGTGCTGGAATATAGTAAGTGTTGGTAGCCTGTGTGTTTTCAGTATTATGAGATTCAGTATTTTAAGTTTTCAGTATTTTGAACTTTCAAGATTTTGGTTTCAGGATTTTGGGCTTTCAGAATTTAGAAGTGAAGCCATATATATATATATATATATATATATATATATATATATATATATATATATATGTATATATATATATATATATATATATATATATATATATATATATATATATATATATATATATATATATATATATATATATATATAGATAGATACATACATATATATATATATATATATATATATATGTGTGTGTGTGTGTGTGTGTGTGTGTGTATATATATGGGTTCATGTTACAAGATCGACAACTGACTATATCGACAACGGGACCTGTGTCACGAAATACACGAAAGTTGAAAGCACCGAAACAGCACATAACCGACAACCACATAACCGACGCTCACACAGCCGACAGCCAGTTAGTCGACAAGCACCTAACTCTGACTCAGCCGACAGCAACTTAACCGACATTTACTACACCCGTATACAAAGCCAGCAAAGTGCACCATATCCGCAACACACCTACAAATTGCACAAAACAAAGTACACCGTCAAACAAAGTAAACCGCCACTCTTAACAGCGCCGCTAAATGTGTAAAGAAATACAACGTGTTGTATAAGTACGCGTTCACATTTTTAGAAGGGTAGCCACAAACACGACAGCCAGTCAGTCGACAAGGACACAGCAGAGGGAAACATTGCGGAATAACAACATTGCGGGATACCCACCTTACAGTGTACTGTGCATAGGCAACGGAAAGCATCCAACAGATCATAACAATGTTCCAACAAGGAATGAAAGACATTAAATAAGTCCCAACAACAAATGTAATAAGTCCCAAACACAGAAATACTCGCGTTGCTACGTACGTGTTGTGCGTAGCACCGAAGACACTAGCGGATTTCGAAAACGTAATGGCGCCCATAGGAGATGTTACACCTGGACTGTTAGGCTCCATGTATAACACGATACGTACCCAACAAATGAAGCCAATGTTAGTGGTAGATAACTACCTGTACCACCTGGAACGGACAAGAGCAAGTAGAAGATACTGGGCGTGCAAGTACAAATGCACAGGACACTGCAGGGGTAGAGCAGTCACACTATCCCTGCCTGACGGTGAAAAGCTATTGAAATCCGTCGCCCACACACATGGCGCTGATGCAGGGGAGGTTGAGCGGTATAATGTTTGTAGAGAAGTGAAAGTAAGGGCAGGCATGAGTAGGGATCTCCCGTCCGTAGTGGTTGACGATGCCCTAGCATCGACATCCTTAGCTGCCGTCCACTCTGTACCTGCGAGATCTGCACTGTTGCAACAAGTGCATCGTGTTAGGTACATGCAAGACAGTCACAGTACTGTACGTGAGCTAACACTAACTAACATAAACTTTAGTGATTTCAAATTGAAATCGGGAATGTTCATACATAAATGCATGACAGATAAAGTGAGTGGGACCACAGTGGTTGTGTTCACTACATTGGATAATCTACGTGACCTAAGTAGCTCTACCTTATGGCTCATGGATGGCACATTTTTTAGTAAAGGCGTCACGATACGGCAGTTATATACAGTACATGGTACCCTTAAGCACGGCGATAACATGAGATCAGCGCCCTTGGTGTATGCATTCATGTCCAAGAAATCCCTAAAGGCATACAACTACCTCTGGAACAGCATTTTTTCTCTGCTAACAACACAAGGTATGGACATGACAGTACAATACATACTATCAGACTTCGAGGTGGCAGCTCTAAAGAGCATACGGACAAACTTCCATGATGTCCGTTCTAAAGGATGTCTTTTCCACTTCGGTCAGAATATCTGGCGAAAGGTCCAATCATTAGGCTTATCCTCCATATATAACAAGTCACAAGATGTGCAATTGGCCGTGAAATCCCTAGTCACCCTGGCATTCCTACCAGAAGTGAAGGTTAAACCAACCTTCGAAGAACTTAAATGTGGTTTCCCCAGTGAGATGCACGAGTTACTGCAATACTTTGGTGACTGGTATGTGTACGGAAGGAAACGGATATTTAAAACTAGGTTGACATCTGCGTTGCGATTTCCCCCTCTATTCCCAATCACGTTCTGGAACGTCTATGAACTGAACGAATTAGGACTACCGCGTACGCAGAACCGAGTGGAGGCGTGGCATCGCCGATTGAAGTGTCTACTTCGTGATCGGGGCACCGATCTGGGTTATCTGCTGAAGATCCTAACCCGTGAACAGGACAGGGTCGATGAACTACGGGTACGGATGTCTACGGGATTCCCGTCATCACCTAAACGGAGAAAGCTCATCCAACGCCAGAAGAGGTTTGAGACACTTATTGGACATATGGAGGATTACACTGCTGTCGAGTTTGTTCGGTGTGTGGCTACCCTTCTAAAAATGTGAAGTCCAGCAGCATGCCGTCCGATTGCTTAGCATGTCATGTCAGGGTTAGATTGCTTAGCATGTCATGTCAGGGTTAGGGTGTTGGACACACTCATACAACGCGTACTTATACGACACGTTGTATTTCTTTACACATTTAGCGGCGCTGTTAAGAGTGGCGGTTTACTTTGTTTGACGGTGTACTTTGTTTTGTGCAATTTGTAGGTGTGTTGCGGATATGGTGCACTTTGCTGGCTTTGTATACGGGTGTAGTAAATGTCGGTTAAGTTGCTGTCGGCTGAGTCAGAGTTAGGTGCTTGTCGACTAACTGGCTGTCGGCTGTGTGAGCGTCGGTTATGTGGTTGTCGGTTATGTGCTGTTTCGGTGCTTTCAACTTTCGTGTATTTCGTGACACAGGTCCCGTTGTCGATATAGTCAGTTGTCGATCTTGTAACATGAACCCATATATATATATATATATATATATATATATATATATATATATATATAGGTCTACTTCATATAACTAAACTCAAAATACTGAACTTCATTTGACTGAGGCCACATTACCTAATTTTCAAAATACTGAAAACTCATTTGACTGAGTCTCATTATACTGAAAGCTTATAATGCTGAATTTCAAAATACTGAATTTTAAGCCATAGACATGATGTCTTCACCTGTGACTTGCTTATGATAAAAAAAATGACTGTAACTTAAAGTGCCAACTATCAGAATACCAATAGTAGTGTAGAAAGTAGTTGTGTGGTGGTTCTAAATGTATGTATATCTCTTTACATTTTCATGGGAAGCATCTAAAGTAATATATTGGATGTTTTGTGCATTCCTGGCAGTAGTAGTAGTGTGTACAGTACTGTTAGGTAAGGAAAAGATATCTACCCTTTTCCCCACTGTAGTGCAATCCTTTGTTAGTATATATAGTTGGAGGGTGTGGAAGCGTATCCCCCCTCCTAGTTTGGTTTCATATCGTCTGCTTTCTGTTAAAAAGGTACGTAAGTAGTTTTTAAGCTTTGGAAGGAGTTAGTCATTGGTGTTGTAAGTGTGCATGTCTATGGCACATACAGCTTTTCAGAAATGATGAGAATGAAGAGATTCTTGTGATTTCTTTAAACGTAGCTTGTGTTTTCTAAAGATTTGTATTACATTTGTAATGTGCTGCTTTACAGGTAATGAAGCAGCTGGCTTAATGAAAATGATGAGCACATTTAGATTGGTCTACTACAAGCATCCACTGTCTGGAAGCCAGGGACCTAGACATTCTGAAGCTTGCACAGGCTACCATTCATCATACCTCTCAACTCTTAGCTAAAGAAATGTGGACAAAGCCTGAAATAATGGGGGAAATGCCCAAAAATAGGGGCAGATTTTAAATATTGTTCTTATAAACTTACAAAGTTACTAGAAAAACAGGTTTTGGATTAGCACCCATTTTCTGAAAGATATAAAGTCTGAAAATTAAATGTGCATCATTATTTAATGACTTCAGTCCTCAATGATTTACCAGAAAGCCACACATTTTATCAGGAATAGACCAGAAATATGAGGAAAATATCTGGACATTGTATGAAAACCTGGACCGTTGAGAGGTATGCCCATGCTCAGGCTTTCAGCAATATGCATTAGTCATGTGGAGAGAGTGGAACTACCACACCTTACCTGAACACATTATTCAGGTTTGAGCAAGGTAATCATGGCAGCCATGGGGTGGGGGGTGGGGGGTTTGGAATGGAGATTATAGTTTCAAACCCTGATCAGGAAAGGGTGGAAGGAAGTTCAGGGCTAAAGAGCAGGACAGAAGTTTTTGGGTTATTGAGCAGCAGGGGATAATTACGTTAAGGGTACAGAAGGGGAACTTAGGATAAGGGAGAGATTGGGGAGTCTAGGCTTAGGGAATGAATTGGAGTGTTCAGTTTTAGGGAGTGATCTGGAACTTTTGGGTTAAAGAGGGGATGGTAGTTTTACGTTTTGGAGCAATGGGGATTTTAGAGTTAGGGAAGGTGAGTGAAGGTTTATATTTAGGAAATGATTGGGGACTTTAGATTTATGGAGGGGGATGAAGTTTTAAGTTTAGAAAATTATCAAGGATTTTAGGATTTGGGAGGGTAAGTGGAGTTTTAGGGTTATGGAATGATTGAGGACTTTAGCTTTAAGGAGGAAGGTGGAGTTTTAGGGTCAAGGAATGATTGGGGACTTTAGGTTTGAGGAGGATGTTTGTAGACATGTTGGAGTTTCAGGTTTAGAGAATAATCATGGATTTTAGAATTGTGGAGGGTGAGTGGAGTTTTAGGATTAGGAAATGACTGGGGACTTTAGTGTTTAAGGAGGAGGTGTGGAGTTTTAGAATTAGGGAGTGAGGACTTAGATTAGGATCCAGGTGGGAGCTTCGGGTGAAAGTAAAGGCTCTGGTAGGGCTATATAGCTTAATAGGGTAGGGTGTTGAGAGACTAAGTGATTAAGTAAGGTTGAGATAGTGAGAGTTGAACACTTACCTTTTAGAGGAAGTCGCATAAGTGAATAAGTGTGTCGCAAGCTACCACCACATGAATACTTGTAGTAGACAGTTGTAGTTACGAATGAGAGGCATTGTTTAATCCATTTGTGCAGCTTGGCTAAATATCTGACTTTTCAACTGTCCAGATTTTCACTGAATGTCTAGATTTTTGACCCATATGTTTAATCTGTTCCTCAGATAATAAATCTTTGTGGATTGAAGTGATTAAATAATGAAAGACATTTGAGGCTCAGACTTAATTTCCTTCAGAAAACACATGCTCACCTAAATTCTGTTATTCTATCAACTTTCTATGTTGAAAAGAGCAATATTTAAAATCTGTTTCCTGATTTTCGGGCTTTCCTCCCATTATTTTTGGCTTTGTCCGGATTTCTCATGCTAGGAGATATGTTGAATATGCTATTTTACTTTACTGTAACAGTTAATTCAAGCAGATTTTCTGAGGCATGCTATTTTAATTACCAGAGCAGAAATTAGTTTTGGTATTCTGTTACAAACATGTAATTATTTTATAAACTATAAAAGCATTTCCAAGTTCTTTGCTGACTACACAGTATTTCCTTGAGTTAAGTCTTGACTGCATTTCTGTCTTCTGTGACACCTATATGTGTGTGGGAAATATTTGTTTTATGTTTTTTTTTTTTTTTGCTGGACAGTTGGAAGTGATGCTGGCAGAGCTTTTTATTTGTACATTTTGATAAATATTTACATTGCATTAGGGATCACCTGCTTTTGTTGCTGCCTTGGTTGTGGATGGATAAACCATCAGTTTATTGTCACTGGACTAAAGGAGGCTTTTGTGTTGTGAAAAAAGAAAAAAAAATGCAGTAACACTGAGTAAATCAACTTGTTCAAGTCACCCAAGTGGCCATCATTGCGTATGATATTTGCAGATGGTTTGTACAGCAAGAGTCGGTAAGATGGTGTGCTTTTAACTTGTGAGTTAATGATGCTACATCAGTACCAGTTTGTTGAACTGTTATTGGTATTTTACTAGCTTTTCAGCAACATTCAGGAGAAAGACAACCAGAACAATACCTTGCAGCTTCAGGTCTGGAAGCCTTTATGTTCTGCTTTTCTATGTCAAAGGTTAGCTAACCTTTGGTTTCACAGAGTGGCCTGAGATTCTGGTTCGCTTGTGTGCCCATTGAGTCAAATTAATCTAAAAGGACAGTTTGTACTCTATAACTACTGCAAAGGTATTTCCATCTAGTCACAGTATCTAGAAGACCAATGGAAGTACTGTCATTTAAATTAGTTTTAAAAGTCTGCTTACCACATATCATGTATTTTGTTTTCATTAGATATAAGTATGTTTTTATTATCAGGGTAACAAAGAAGTAAGCTACAATGATCTGGACTATGTTAGAAAGGGTCTACAGGTAGCTGCATGACAAAGAAGAGTAGATTAATTTGCTGGTTGTATTACTGCAGTATGTACAATGTAATTATGTATTCTGTTACTATTAGTGGGTAATTTGAAAAGTGTGAGCTACAGATGGTGGTGCAGTGGCTGTTACCTCATGTCAAGCGGGTCTCTGGTTTGATTCTCAGCTGGGCTGCCTTCTGTGTGGAGTCTGTATATTCTCCATGGCTTTCCTCCCACATTCTAAACACATGCATCTGATGCATTTCTCCCCAGACTTCTGATGAAAATGGTTTCTGTCCCAGTCAGAGTTTTCTGGTCAATAAATAAAGACCAATCCCCTGATACTCTAACATAAACCATGGGTAAGGCACTGGGCAATGTGTTGATCCACAGATATTCTGTGCTCAGTGGGATAATGGAATCAGCCACTGGGTATATTACCCAAACATTTTTCAGACAGACAGCTGAGGATTGAGGAATGGTTCAGTGTACTGACTTCATTGCAACAGTTAAAATCCATGGCTCTTCACACAGTGTCCTTTGTCAGGGTATCTGAGAATAGAGCTACTTAATTTGACAGTGGCTATTTGAGTGCCATGCCAATACCCAAAACCATGCTGCCCACTGCATAGAATATTGTTATCACAGAGACAGTGAGTGGTCTGCTTACATGCCACCTTGCTTTTGCCAGGGCACTGTAAATAAGTGCAGTCCTATAATGTTCCAGTTTTCAAAGCACCAGTTGGTGTGTGTGTATGATTCTACTTTTCTTCTATACATCTAGAATATTGACTTCTCGTTGCATTGCATTTATAATCATAGTATATGATATGTAGCATACTGACCAAGCAGCTTTAGATAGCTGGTAGCTTGTCAGAGAACACAGAACCAGGCTATATGTTTTAGCCAGTAGTATTTCATTGTTCATGTAGTAGCTGGTTTAAAGGCAAAGGCATGTTTCACCTTGCAGCAATCAAAAATTTGAATAGCCCCATTGCTATTAACATTTCTTTAACATGGTGATCTGTCACAAAGTGCTACTAACATTTATCAAACAGATAAGTTTCATATTATTTATTTATTTGTTTATTTACATTTGTTGACCTGGAGTGTCCAACTGGATGTGGGTCCATTTTCAGTGGAGGCCCAGGGGGAAAAGCTCCACAGTTAAAATAAACAGACAGTAGTTACATTGGATTACATAGTGATTAACAATTTGATTAACATAGCAATTAATTTCAAACATATTTACAGATGAAGAACATAGTACATCAGTAGACAACTAGAATTTTTATCTGCGAAGTACATAACAGACATTAACAAATGTTACAATAAGAGGTTCCTGCTGTATAATAAGTACTAGGCTTATGAGCATCTGAGCTTGCTATAATTAAGGTAGTTAGTGGGATATATTACATGCCTGTAAATGTATTTCACATGGAGTAAAATATTATATTTTATGCTCAACATCATGTCTCATTTGCAAAATAAAAGAAACACAACTTTCTAGCCCAACAATGTAAATAAATTATCTCTTCCTCTGTAAATATTAAGTGCTCCAGCTCCCATTTATCAGATTGTACAAGCCTAGTTAAAAATGTGGCTTGGAGCTTCCACAAGAGACTGCTAAGCAGTTACTACCAAGTTGAGATCAGCGCCTCCACGTTTTGAACCACTTACCTTAATAATGTATGTTCATTTTTCATTGTTAGAAAGCGCTATTTAAAATGCCACAGCTTCAGTCGGTCCCTCTCCCCAGTACACATCAAAGCTCGAGTTACAAAAATTTGCGTATTTCAAAACTACTAATACGCAAAATAGCACTATGCTAACATTGTGCATTCCTTCTTACAAAATACAAAGATGAATGTTACATCTCTTGTCAAAAAAAGTACTACAGTAACAAAAATAGCTTTCCTAAATTATTTAGAAATAATGTATGTAACTTCTCTTTCATATAAAGTACAATGCAAAATGTCAAACCACCGGTAAGGACTCTGCATCACACCTGCCATCATTCAATGAGAGAAGTGCAGACTATTTCATAATACTGTTTATTACCATAGGGCCGACGTGGTCACTGGGGAGAGAGATGAGTGTGGTGTCCAAGAGATGGAACCATGTATAGGAACAGTGGAAAACATGGACAGTGGGAAGGGTGAGGTTACCTTGGGCACACTTTGTTAGGGGGCAGGATCAACAGTCATCGTTTAGGCAATAGTGCAGTCCTGGGATTCATTTAAGAAGCTATAGATGATATAAAATCTTCTTAAATGAATGTATTTAGTAGCTTTGTGAGTTAGTATCTGTAACAAGGAGTGTAAGCTCTTTGCTGCATTTCAGACACTGTTTTTTTTTTCTTCAACTTTGGAAGGCTTTCCTTTATCCCCAAATTCAACTAGGGTACATGGCACCCATTGACCAAGCTACAGCTCTGGACAGTGGCCAGGGAAGGTTTGTGGTAGGCACAAAATAGCTATGTAATGGATATGTTTCCATGAGTACTAAATTCCTGTTTAAACTTCTGGCATGCATAATAAACAAAATGTCCCACTACTAGTTCAAGTTAATTACATATTCTCTGAGTAAATTCATGATTTACAAGGATATTGTTCAAATCCAAAAGAGTCATTATGTCAAATCAACTGTGCAAAAAGATACTGGGAAGAAAACATGAAATATACTTGAACCCTGTCAAGTGTTAAATAAAGGGCATTTAATACTCTGTTTGGGCTTAGAATGTCTTATTTAAAAGAATGCATGGAAAAAATGGTAGCACCTGAAACATAGTTCACAAAAGCAACATTAAAAACACTATAATATCTCGTGAAATTACAGCTGCTCCAAGAGAAAAGCAGTGGATAATTTGTATTAGTTCAAGAACCACCACAAGAAAAATCGGTATGTGATATGTGTTGACTACTGTTCTATATATCCTAAGATCACCAAACTGAGAAGTGCATCTTTGCAATCAGCCATCACACTGGTGAAATACATTTTTTATGCCTGATATTCTCACCTTTGACAACAGTCTGGAGATTGTCAGTCAAGACTTTATGCATTTTTGCATTTCTGGAATCTTCAGAATATTATCTTCTTCAGCAAAATATCCATAATCTAATGGACCTGGTGATAGCATCATACAAACTAAAAAAAAATAATAATTCCATAAGGAGTGTGTTGCTAGCACTAAACCAAACTGTTATTTAGGTCTCTTTGAATACAGAAGCATACCATTATGACCAGTGGGGCCGCCATCTTTGCAGATGAATATGGGAAGGCTTATGAACACTATGTTATCTACCTCAAGAGCTCTCTTTGAGAGAAAATGCCAAATGTTCAGCCCTTTTGGTGTAAACATGAGCTAAAACAGGAATTGTACTAAGGTACTACAGCCAAGTCACTGTCTACACTGAAGCCTGAAGAGACAGACAGAATCTAGAAATCAGTTTACAACCAAGGGGAACAACACCTTATCTTGATTGATCAAACAAACACACTGAGGTCCTGCAGTGTTGAATATAAGAAAGGCTTAAGGCTTAGACATAATAGTAGACCTCTAACCAGACAGTGCTTTGGAGCGATTGGGAATTTGGGCTAGGCTCCTTAATTCTCTCCTGGACTGCATACCTAATAAATAATTATGCACTTGTCATTGTTTTTTTTTTTTTTTTTTTTTTGCCAGCCATTCCCTGTAGCTGATCTACTTCAGGATAGGTTATGGTAATATCATCAGCACATCAATATATTAATGCAACACAGACCATTTTCTCTTCAAGAGTACCAGACACTACATTTGAAGATGAGTACAGAAATTTGTGGATTATAATGAAATGTGCTGAAGTGTGTATTTTTGTCATTATTCATTAATACATTTTGTTTCACTGATAACTTAAAATGTTCAAAACTACACATTTAAAGAATATTCTAACAAATGTTGCTGTACTAAATGACAAATATAGTTTAAAACGATCAGGAAGGTGAAACCATTGGTTCATAGGTGCATATGTTCTTACTAGGCTATTGATCTGTGAGGATTTTAAGAAGCTCAGACTTGCATTCCTATTGCACTCTTTAGTCCTTATATTTTTGCATATGAATAATCTAGAGAGGGGAAGAAAATAGATACACTGGGACATTCAGTTGTTGCCCCTATCCACGGGAGACATGGATGCTAAACCTGCGGTGAAGCTGTGCTTTTCCCATCCATTCATTCATTCAAATTATATATCAATTAAGTAGAATACTTTACTTTATGAGGAGTGGAGCATGGTTCCATACAAGAGGTATTCTTTGTGATAAATACTTATCCCTCAAGCATGCTCTATTTATTTTGCAAAAGAGATTGAAATCCCTTGAATGGGTAATCATGCTGTCATTGGACTTGTAAATATGTTATAGGTGTAACAGGATAGGGTCTGTTGAGGCAGTATACATCAGGCAGAGCCTGCCTCTTAGTAGCCTGAACGACACAGAGAAGAGGAACAAGGGTTTGAAATGGTTAGGATAGTTTTTTTTTGTGATTTAGGCCCTTAATTTTTATTTTAGTTATTTATTTATTTTTAGTGAAAAAGCATTGTGGTCACTCCATTTGTGACAAGTGTTTGGATAGGTACATACTAAAGAGGCATTAGATTCAATGAACAGCATGATGAGAGCCGAGTACAGTGAAATGATTATATCCCCGGACCTGGACACTGTACCTTTGGCGATAAGTTGTGTAATGAAAAAAAGGACTTCATTAAAATATTGTGTATGTAGCAATCTCAACTAGTTTATTTTCAACACAAGTTCCCAGATCCCTCACTACTGCATCAACTTTCAGAGGTATTTTGTCAATGTGATAGTTAACAAGAGAAGTTATACTTGCCAAAGGATATTGTTAGACATTTTTAGCATTTAGTTTTAGTCCATGGTTTTGGCACTAGCTATTTCTTTGGAAAAGGATCTTTTGGAAGATTTTTGTTTCATCTGGGGAGTTTATGATGGCACCAAGTTTACATTGTCTGCAAACATGGCCATTCATAAGCACTTAACATTTGCTTTGACCTTTGAGATGTAAGTACCGGAGAACTGGCTCAAGGACTAAAACCTGCAGTGCACTACCAGTCAGTGACAGGTCTTTTGGACAAGGTGGAGCTGCCCACCCTAGTTTCCTGGATTCTGTTTGTGAGTCAGTTTGATATACAATGAGTTACACAGGGACTTGCATTTAACTGGAAGACTTATCTATGATACTGGAGTATGGGATGGTGCTAAATGCCTTTGTGAAGTCTAGATACATGGTGTGTACTGATTTGCTCTAACCTCTTGCTTCAGTAACCTTCTCAAAGAAGTCAGACAGGTTAAGTTGGCAGGATCTGTGCTCTTTATGAATCTGAACTAGCTTGAGTCGAAAGTTTGTATGTCACCTATGTCCTTATAATGATCCTTTCCATGGCCTTACAGATGTGGTTGGTCAGGCTCAAAAAACATGCATTTATGCAAGGTTTTAAAAATATTGTGCAAGTGTGATGGTTTGAAAACAGCTCAGGCCCCCTAGGTGCACTTAATCTGCCCTAGTAACAAAGGTGTCACCTCCACTGGCTCTGCTTCCAATAGGTACAACAGCCCCAGCATCCAGTAGAGGACTACCTGTAGCAGGTGATGTCGATAGGGAGCAGATGGTTGACTGTGGGAAGTTGGAACCTAGATTTGCTGGGTGGTGGTGATGAAGGTGGCAGTGGTGTTGCAGTTGCCACCTGTGAGGTCTGATAGACCTTGCTATATGGATGGGTGCAGGTTGTGATTATAATAGTAAAATAAATGGACAGAAACAATAATATATAAAATAAATGTATGTAATAGAAAGGATAGCAAGAAAGTGGATTAGGAGAGAGAAATCCAAACACAGTTAAAACATACAGTTGATATTTGCTTGTCCTGTGATTAAATTACACCTAATATACAGTACATGAGCTCCCAAGTTGACATCAGTGTTACCATCCACAGATGACAGAGACCAGAACCCCTTCTTTAAACATCTGTATTCCAAAAGGTGAAGGATTAACTCGATGACCTACTTTGACCAAGTTGCAGGGTCTACAGTCGAAGAGGTAGTAAAAAATGTCCGAGTCAAATGTACATATATAAAATGTACTGTACATATACAAAGTAAAAATGCTACTCAGCCATACTTTTCATTCATAGTTTACAAGCAAACAAAAGAAGCATATTGACAAAGTTTTCAACCTCCAAAAATGCGGCTCAGACCTATTTCCCACATCTAATGCTTTAGGTCATGCACTGAAACAGATACCTTAACTAAAATATTATGATAATATAAATGGGGGGATTGAATCCACAAGCATCCTCACAATCTGGAAACTTAGTCTTGACATTTTG
This sequence comes from Protopterus annectens, assembly GCF_019279795.1. Taxonomy (NCBI): domain Eukaryota; kingdom Metazoa; phylum Chordata; order Ceratodontiformes; family Protopteridae; genus Protopterus; species Protopterus annectens. Next base: position 131,274,983 of record NC_056729.1, read on the forward strand.
ACCTACTTGCCTAAATTTACAGCAGGGTGCATTCACAAACACATACAAATAACATTCAACAGTCATACCTGATAGCAGTTATTGCAAATGTGGCAGTGATTTATGAAAGGTATACGTTTTAAAAATTAATTCCTATTACTATTATCATTACAAGTTGTACATTCTGAAACAAATACATTCACCATGATTTCCTCTTAGGCAGTCCAGTCTCCTCTTTTACTTTACCTATTCTGTTCATTGTCTTTAGGAGTTATACTGAGAAATCAAGGACAGTGTAATATCTGTAGGTAGCATGCAGTGGTAGGCTGTATGTATAGCTAAGATATGCTTTACTTACAGTATGGATGTGGTGAAACCTGTTTAACTTGATCTTCTCATCTGCATGGAAGGGTAGGATTGTATCATCTCATCTCACTGTAATGGTGTGACTGTTCCCCTGTGGGTGGGATGACAGTGGCATGGGTAACACACAGGGCTAATCTATTCCAGGCTTCAGTCATATACTGAGAGCCTTGATAGCCCTTCTGCAATAGCCTTTGGCTGTAGGCCTGATGTAATACATTCATCAAAGATTTCTTACACTATCACATACTACTATTGCAATTTAAAAGGAGCACTGCCCTCGCCTTCTCCAGCCATGATCTCTCAACTTGAACAATTTCAGTGAGAAATGGCAGTAATTTGGCAAATGAAGCAGGCCTCATGTGTTCTTACTGATGTGCATAGATGAGCATCAGCAGGCACCTCATTTGCAGGATGGATAGTGGGCTACAATAATATAGACATTCTATTATTATTATTTTGGATCACAGTGACAGTCCTGTATTACTATGTGTGCTGGCAAGAAATCAGGCTCTGCAGTGATTCCCTTTATAGATGTTTAGATTTTGAATTACAGATCCCCCCTGGTGTCATGGCCTGGACGGTGTATATGCAGTTCTGAATGTAGTAACCGAGGTATGTGCACAACACTGAGAAAAGTGGAGCACAATGGCTAGTAGTTGTGCTCTTCATGCAAACTGCGTAATTCAGAAATGAGAATGAGTTAAGCACTAATTAGCATAATCATTGCATCTAGCCCCCCCCACACACACACATACACACACATAGATGCACACATACATTCCTGCAGCTTCTTTAATGCCTCTACAGACATGCACACATATCTCCACACACACGTACACACACACATAAGCACACACGCACACACGTGCGCTCGCACACACACACACACACACACACACACACACACACGTGCACATACACACACTAACTCCCCCACCTCCACTTCTTGATCTTTCATGCGATGTACTGCTTCCATAGGAGTGAATGGTTGACTCATGTCAGTGTTCAACTTTTTCCCTTTAGCAGTGAAAATTTACAGAGCCATGAGACTCTCTGAATTACTTGGCAGTATAAATTGTGAGCCACATGCATTCATAGGGGGACAACATGGCAGATTAGCATCAGCCAGTACCCTGAGTCATCACACTAGCATGCAGCTTCCCCCATGCAAGCAGGAAACTTCACTGATATGGCAGATTAAGAACTGGAAAGACTTGCAGCAATGGGAAAAGTTGCAATGTTAACACTTTCACCTCACAGTAAGCCTTTCTAATTCTCAGCTGGAGATTTTAAAGTATTCTACAGACCAATATATTTTATAAAATAAATGTCACACTCGGGTGAAAAATAAATAAATAAATAAATTTGCAATGTTATTGAAATTATACAAAATAATAAAGGATCAAAATACAAACACTGAAGAAAAATATTGAACTCACGTATTTAAATGTAAAGAAAAAGTCATTCCTTTGCAGATAAGGTACTTATTTATGTCAGCATTTATTGAGTATACTTAATCTTCTCCATTCTGAAAATATATGTTTAGAAATATCTATCTATCTATCTATCTATCTATCTATCTATCTATCTATCTATCTATCTATCTATATACAGAAAAAAATGCTCACAAAACCATAAAAGCACATGTAATGGTAAATATTCAAAACAAAAAAGAACATGGCAGGACACCACTGCAGTGATCAACAGGAACTTTAATGCATAACTCACACCATGACAACAAGCAAACCAGGCTTTGGTTCAAAAAACAAACTTCTTCACTGCTGACATCACAAAAAAATTCAAAATGTATGTATAAATGGTGCTGACACAACACAGCTGTAGGGAAAAACAATTTCTTAAAACAAAATAAAATTGAAAAAGTTAAAAGTGAGCACTTTTGCGATATTCATATTGCTTCATCAGACTGATACACACTTTGGGAAGCCCATCCTTTGAGCAATACATGAGCCAATCAAGTTAATGTGCATTCCTAAACCACTAATAAGAAGATACATTCAAACAATAAAGAACATATACATGTAACACAATAAAAACTATTTAAATGTAAAATATATTATCATTAATCATCGGGACAAAAAAATGTATTTATTTATTAATGTGAACATTTAGTGTCTGATTGGTCTTGTTTTAAGGAAGGGTTTAAGTGAAACTATTTAATTTAACCCAGGTGGTCTGTTAGCATTAAAATATAAAATCCATTTTTGTTCTGCCATTTCTGTAATAGTTTTTATATCTCCACCTCTTATATTTGTTTCTATTACTTCTAATACAAAAACTTAAATGTATGGTTTACCCCTTCCTTATTCGCATGTTGCATTAGGGCACTAGTCTCTTTATTATTCCTAATGTCCCTACAATGTTCAAGAATCCTATTTTTTAAAAGACAATTCGTCTTTCCTATGTAAAATGCATAACAAGTCTAACAATAGCTGAAATAAACAATATTTTTTGTTTTACAATCGGCATAAAAATCAAACTCAATTTTAACCTTGAGTAATGGATGAGTAAATGTAGTGCCTGAATATATATAGTTGCAAGCAGTACAATTTCTACTAGAAATATTTCCTTTTTGTTTATAGGACTTATGACATAAAAGCCTTCTAAGGGATTTATTGTTTCTAAATGTAAAGATAGATAAATCTCCAATAACCCCTTCAAGCTCTTTTATCGTTGTTAAAATATTCCATTTGTTCTTTATTATATCACAAAAGATGTTAATGTCACTAGAGTAGGAAAGCGATATTCTAAGTGTGCTGTCAGTATTAGGGTTACCATAATCACTCTGTGTATTCTCTCATTCGGAGAAATATGGATTGCCCTTTCCATTTCTTTGCCTTTTCACACTACTGATGCACCTATCTATTTCTGGTTGTCTATAGCCGTGAGCTAGGAATTCCACTTTTAACAGTTCAGTAGCATTATTCAGTTGTTCTTCGTTATTATATAACCTCATGATTCTGAGGAATTATCCCCTTATCACATCTTTACTAACATATCTTGGGTGCATGCTGTTTTTATTTAGTAGGCAGTTTCTTCTACTTGACTTTCTATATAAACTTGTCTCTATCTTACTTAAGTCCGATTTCCTCACTGTAACATCCAAAAAAATCTATTTGTGTCATGGAATATTTATATGTAAACCTTAAAAAACTTGTCGTCGTATTAGGTATATAAAGAACTCTTCCAACATCTGTTGTGTTCCTCCCCACAAGAGAAAGATATCATCCACAAAACACTTATGCCATATGATATAATTACTATATATGTTCCCTTTAAATATTAACATAGTTTCCCATTGTGCAAGGGCCAAGTTGGTGCGGCTATTGGCACATGCAGTGCCCATAGAAACGCCTAATTTTGGAGAAAAAATTCATCATTGAATACGAAAACATTATTTTCAAGTATCAGGTCTAATAGTATACAAACCAACTTCACTTAATCATTTGGAAGTCCTGTCTGGTGCACAGATGTTCCTAGACTTTCTCAATCCCCCATTCATTGGGGATTACTGTAAATCGTGACTCAATATCTAAGGTAACCAAATAGTACTCATCATTTAAACCAGAAGTTTTAACATATAATTCCTGCAAAATCATTTTAGAATCCTTCAACGTCTCACATGTTTCAACTTCAACTACATGATGTAAATTCTTTTCTACAAAAATAGAAAGTGGTTCTGTGGCCCAGCCCTTACCAGATACAATGGGTCTCACTGGGGGACATTTACTGTCTTTGTGGATCTTAGGGAGTCTATATATTGTTGGAATCAGTGGTGATTCAACATTAAAGTAATTGAACAGATCTTCTGTTATCATTTTTGTCATCAATAAATCAAATATATAAAAAGACACCTTCTTTATTACACTGTTTACTAACTGCTTAGATGCATGCATATATGTTTGTTCCTTATACAACAATTTCAACATTTGCTCTAGGTACATTTCTCTGTCCATTACTATAATCCCCCCTCCCTTGTCTGCTTGTCTAATTTCAATAGATTTAATATTTTAGTTCTCATAATGCAGTATATTCATCTGCACTCATATTGTGGAAGGCAGCTTTCCTATGCTTCTCAAAAACTTTTCTGATTTGTTTTTTACAAATGCAAATAAATTCTTCCACCATAGATTGGGTCTTTGGAATAAAAGTACTTGGTTTTCTAAAAGTCTGAACTTCAGCAGATTTTATTGGAAAAATAGTTTTCAAATTAACAGTTCTACTAAACATCCTCAGGTCTTTTAAAATATTAATCATTTCAGACTTCTGAGCTGGGATAAAGAATAACCCTTTCCCTGACAAAGTCAATTGGTGTAATGTTAATTCAAGAGAAGAAATATTTATAACCAAATATTTCATTGTCTCCTTCTCATTTTTGTTGTATCTTGAGCACTCTCTGTGCTCTCTAAACACTGCATCCTGCCTTTCCTCATTCTGCTCCGTGATCTGATTTTTATCGGGAGTGGGTTCGTTAATGCATAGGAAGTTGGTGAAGTCCCTTTTTTTGTAATCACAGTTGTTAGTAGAGAAAAAAGGAAATTAATTAACTTCTGGTGTTGCTGCATCATTCGATGATGCAGCCATAGCACGTATCCCTGTTTCAGGAGCCTCTACCATCTGCAACTGATGCTGTGACATTGCACTTGCTTCATATATAGATGTCGTTCTTGTCTCTGCCTCTGTCCTCATCTCAGTTGGTTGTAGCTGCATTCTAGCTCCTGTAGATTCAGTCCTCATTGGTTGTATCATTGTTTCAGGAGAATGGGCATTGGCTGATGGCACATTGTGTTCTCTCGGCCATGTAAAGACTGCTCCAGTTTCAAAATCGTGTATGTCCCTCTGTATTTTCTTTGTTTTTGAGCCTGCAGTCTCTTTTCATAATTAACAATATTTTCATGTAGCTGGTCTAATTAATCACCAATAACTTCCATTGGATACGTAGCAAAACTAGCCCCTTGTAAATCACACAGTTTTTTCTGCAGCTTTAGGTCACAGTGTTTTGATTGCAGAGTTGAAGGATAACATGCCTAGCAGTAGTATAGTTTGTTCTAGTCAGTTTCATTTTTGTAAAGGAATGTTGTAGGTAATTTTGGAGCTGTTTGCCTGAAGAGGCTGCTCATACTAGTGTTGAGTCATCTGCAAATTGGATTATATGTGTTGGAGAGAGGCTGTATGCATTTTTATCTATGAATATATTAAAGCATAGGGATCCTAATATTGAACCTTGTGGCAAATCCAATGTTGTTTGCTGAGGAGCTGCTAGGTCATCTGCAAAGTGTACAGCTTGTGTTCAGTGGTTAAGATAACTTTTAAATTACTTAACTGTACAGTTTGTTGAGCCCAGTTGCTTGAGCTTAGAAAACCATATTAGATTACAAACAGTATCAAATGTTTTGGATAGGTGTAGTAATAGGGATGCAATCATTTGGTCTTGACTTCATCATTCATGAACCTAGTTTGTGAAATATTTCAGTGTTGTGGCTGGACTAGTGAAAAAAAACATGCTGTGCGGTGGAAATAATATGTTTTTGGTTCTGTTCTGATCTGTTAGATCCATCATAATCTATAGGTCAACATGTATTTCAAGTGTTTTAGATAGAGGGGAAGTGATGGCTATATATCTTTACCTTGCTAGCTCAAGAGAGTTTTCAGACTTTGGCTTCTTGGAGAGGGTAGTTTATAAATATAGATACTGGGCATGCCTCACTGATTATTAATACAAGAAATCTGGCCATAGGCAAAAATAATAGGGTCAGGGGAATGGGCCCAAAATAGAGACAGATTTTTAAGTATTACTTTTATAAATTTAAAAAAGTTGCTATAAAAATAGATTTTTCATTCACATGCATTTTTCTGAAGGATATGAAGTCTGAAACTCAAATGTCTGTCATTATTTAGTGACTTCAGTCATCAATGATTTTTCAGAAAACCACAATTTTTTATGAGGAACAGATTAAATAAATGAGACAAAAATCTCAACATTCTGTGAAAATATGGGCAGTTGAGAGGTAGTGGGTATGCAATAACATCTACATGTATTTTCAGATATTCTACAGTGAGGCTGTCTCCTGCAAGAGATATGGAATTAAGGTTTTGAATAAGCTTTTTCATTGTGCTGGTAGGGGTTGCAGTAAGGGATAAGATATCAATAACACCGTCTGCATCACTTACTGATGTGTTGGGTGTATTGGGTTTACTAAAGGAGTTATCAGCATTTATGTAATATGAATTCAACCTGCATGACATGTTGGTATTTTATTTAATCTGTGAAAGGGTATGGATGTAGTATTTGTTTTTTAACCAGGCCAAATACAATTTTCAATTGTTGATCAAAATTTATTTATTTATTTTTTTTATTTGACATTTGTTAACTGGGAAAGTCTAACTGGGATAATATCCCATTTTCAGCGGAGCCCCGGGGAGAAAAGCCCCACACTGACATAATGTGGTTATAGTTAAATAAAGTTATTACAAAGTCTAATACAGAAGAATTACATATTTAGTAAGTACAATTCATCTTCAATTCTTACAGCGTAAATACATACTGCAAATATGTGGACAGCTATAACAAGCTAAAAAAGAATGCTGTCAATTTATAGAGTCTTTACAAGTTGTAGTTGATAGAGATGATATCAAACACACTGAGTACACTCTTTGAAACAGAGATGACTAGACAATACAGACCAGGAAAAATATATTTGTTCTTTGTCTAAGAAACATAGTTTTACTAATTCCTTCTTTGTTGACATTGTCAAAGTATGCTGGTCGGCTGGTGGTAGAAAGAAGGAGGGATCAGTTCAGCCTGGGGTAGTGTAGGACCAGAGGCAGGATTTATTTAGGTAGTCTTTTAGAAGTAGTTTGAAGATGGAGAGATTAGAGGTAGATCTAATTTTCAGAGGGACAAGAAGATTTGTGGGATTTATATATGCTGAGAAGATGTTGTTCCTTAGAATGTAGTCTATAGGGTGATATGAATGCAGAATAGGAGTAAAAGCAGGGCATTCATCAGCTTTGTGAATAATCTTGTGTGTGGAGATAAGCTGTATCTAAGTGTTGAGGAAGTTCAAGCCAGTTCAAAGCCTTAAGGGCAATACATTGATGACTGCAGTATTGTTTGTTGGTGGCAAACTTTACAGCCTTATTATAGCATGCCTTGAGCTTAATTTTAACAGTAGCCTGATGGGTGGTGCACCGTATTAGAGAGATGGGAGAAGGTATGTAGTGGCAACAGTGGTTTTGATGGTATTGCTAAGGAAGTTTTTATGCCTGTACAGCATTCCTAATTTTTGGTGAGTCTTTTTTATTTTATTTTGGTCATGCAGGTAAAAATGTAAGGTTATCATCTATAATCAAGCCAAGAAGTTCTGTATGGGAGACTACTTCAATTTCAGTTTTGTTTAGTGAAAAAATTTTGAAATTTGCTTTATCATACAAGTGTGATTTGGGGAAAAATAGCAGAAACTTTTTTTTTTTTTTTTTAGAGTTGAGTAGTAGCTGGGCATTATAGAGACATTTCTCAACTGAGGAAAATGCTTTTTGCATGATAAGGAAGAGCCGAGGCAAGTTATTAGATGCACATATAAGTGTCGAATCATCAGCATATTGTATACCAAGAGACTGGAACTACAAAGGTATGCAAGTCATAGATAAAGGTATTAAAGAGAAGGAGAACAAGGATATAGTCTTGTGATATACCAGTAGACACTTGCAGGTACAGCGAGAGAATATTCTGCCCTTTAACAGTCTGGGGCCTGTCAGTTTAATAGCTATTGAAACACAGTAATGAAGAATGGGACAGTTTATACAGGAGTTTAGGGTGAGAAGCTGTATCAAAAGCTTTTTACAGGTCAAGAAATAAGGCGTGAAGACGTTTGCCTGAGTCCCTGTATTTGGTTGTGGTGTCAGTGAATGATAGAATGGCAGTAGCTGTACTATGTGTTAGGCAGAAGCAATGTTGGGTGGATATGAATAGTCGTTCTTGTAGAAGATAGTTGCTTATAAATACATGTATCAAGAATTTTTGAAAGGTGATACTATTACAATAGACGGAAAGTTAGAGAAGTCAGCTGAGATGCCACCTTTGTGAGAATGGACAATATAGATGTTTTTAATAGTAAGAATATGTACATAAGATTCAGATATTGGTCTATTGATAATGATGGAGACTGGGAATGCTATGGCATTGGTGGCTATCTTTAGGTATTCAGGTGGGAGGCTGTGAGCTGCAGTTGAGCAAGGTTTGAGTTTAAGTAGAAGTTTATTTATTTATTTTTTTATCATTGATGCAAGGACACACCCTTCAGTGCATGGACCAGCTGCTTGGTTAGGGGGTGGGGAAAAGGGAGGGCTGCCTCACGTTAAACGGTTTAGGAGCTATGACTGTCAGGTAACAGTGGTGCATACAGAAACGATACCGAATTTGCAAAGTATTTTGTGTCTGGCAATGCATTCTTGTTTTTTTTTTTTTTTGCTTTTCAAATTTTGGGGTCACCAATTTGTGGAATTGCAGCTCACATTGTCACCTGTATTTATTGCATATTCAGGTTTTCATAAGTTTCACACAACATATAATAAAACCACAGGTTTGCCTTTCTTCCTAGACTCTCAGCTATTTTGTTCTGATTTGTTTATGAAATGCCATCTTCCTCTATCAAGCTCAGCTATCTGCATATTGCTTGTCCCTTGTTTTTTACACCTGTCTGGCACTGATGTCTTGATTGCCTATGCAGAGTTGACTTTTTGATGTATAAATGGAGGTCTGTGTCTCCAGCTCATAGTCAAAACTAATTAAATCTGAAAAACATTTTATACAATTCAGATACAATGAGCATGCATATATCACCTATGTGCATTACTACTTACAAGATTTCACCCCCCCCCCCCCCCCGGTCATACAGGGCACAATACTGCAACCTTCATCCTCAAAGCCTTGCCTTGATGCTAACTATACTTCCAACAGTAACAGACAGCTGTTCCTAAAGCTAAATATAAACCTTACCCTAATCAGAGCCAAAAGCTTAATCTTAAACATCAACCAAATTCCAGTTTTCCCCCTTAAGCCATTAACTTGGGTGTAGATCTCAACAGACACTAAATCAACTGATATGTCTTTCAAAGTAACTTTACCACAAACTGACTAAGCAAAAGGACTTGATAAAATTGTTTCTGACTAATGTCACTAAAGAAATAACTCACTACCATGCCTTGTTCTACGTTTGGATCCAAGGTTTGATACATTCTAGTCTTAGCAAAGCTCTGGGGTTTGGCAGAAGGGCTCAAAACATCAAAGTTTACAAACACAAAGTGAAACTGAGCAAAATGTTGGAAGTTCTACTCCAAGAGTTCATTAGACAAAAATTCTTCTGGGTCTTGCAGCCTCAAGGTGCAAGTCGTCTATGTAGTCATTACACTGCTTAGGCCCAACTTCCTTTACTGAGTGTATTAATTTGGAATATAACATATACTATTTTAGGGGTGTTATACGAGGTTGGACAATATTGTAATTGTTATATTATTAAGCAATAATCCATGACTGGGTGTGGGTAAATCATGATATACCCACACCAAGTCATGGATTATTATTTTTGTACAATGACATTACTTAAGAATGAAATTGCTTACTTTCTTAAATAATGTCTTTGTATAACAGTGTTGTAGGATTCCTGCACAATTTTCCTTGTTTACTGATGTACTGTCCATATGTATGAGACTTTCATTCTCACACTTGCACAATACATCAGTACAGTGCAGGAGAAATAATGAAGAAGAGAAAATCTATGCTGCTGTTTTTTTTTTTTTTTTTTTTTTTTTAGGTGCCAAAATTTTTCTGAGAGACAGTGCAGAAATACAAAGAAAATCAGGTATGTTTATGACTGTTTCATTTTGCAGAATGTACCTGATTTTGCTTGTATTGTGTTCTGTCCCTCAACATATGGCAGCTCGTGCTATAGGACTATAGGACTGCAGCCCCCCCACCTGTAGAAAGAAAGAAGAAAAAAAAAAAAAAACGCACGTCCCGGAACTTCACGCATACGTGCTTGGAGTTCCTGGTACTCACAGAACTCCAGACTGCTGTGTTAGGCAGTCAGATAGGGGAGAAAGGCATCTCTGCCCTGCAGCCCAGAAGTCTGTGCAGTGATGACTGCACAGAACGGAAGGACACTGGACTGCATCGCTCGCAGGCTGGAGCCTCCAGCCTACTCCTACTCTCGCAGGGAAACCAGCCATCCAGGAGAGCTAGAAACCAGCCATTAGCCTGCGCGGGCTAAGGAGACTGCCTAGCGGATTCAGGACTGCTGCTACCAAGGAGGAGACTGGATTCAGGTAGTGTGTGTGTGTGTGTGTGTGTGTGTGTGTGTGTGTGTGTGTGTGTGTGTGTGTTTGCGTGTATGTCTCACATGGTATCATGACAGACAAAGATTTGCAGATAACTGTATTCATATTTAGGCAAAAATGTGGATCGATCATAATGAATACACTTGGCTTGGGGGAAAACACTAAAGGTGCATAAGTTATTTCATTTTTGTTTGTTTGTATTAAACAATATAGCTATAATGCTTAGATGCTATGGAAGATATGCAACAATAAGTTCATTGGTCACGTTTGATCCCAAAAGCAAAACCTGAGAAAACAGAACCTTAGGCTAAGGGGGAGTAAATCCCTACACAGCTCACATCCCTTACAGGTCTTACAGCTGTTGTAACATAAAAAGAGATTTTAAAGTTTTCCTCTTTTTTTTTTCTTAACTACATGGATAACAAACAGGCACATTTACATACTCATTAGTATTCACATGACGCAGATGCATTTTCTTTTTGTCAGTGGTAATTAGTGCAGCATGAGTTTTGATTTTTACTTTTTAGGCTTGTCACTTGAGTGGGGTGTATAGTTGCTTGCCATCCTTATTGTAAATAAAATGTGATTATACAGACTTATCACACAACAGGAAACAACAAAATGTTCTTTTTTAATTTATTCATTACTAAATTTACTGCCTTGTTTATATAAAATACTTTTTTCTACTTTTTTAAACTTCATCATGCAAGCACTAAGTTTTCAGAAGTTTGGTTCAGTAATTGTATGACTCGCAAGGAGCAAGGGAACTGAAATTTACAGATAACATTATATTTCTGAAGTTTTCCTTTACATTTTCTAGTATGAGAAATAAGGAATTAATATATAGTTAATGCACTATTGTGGGGTTTGTTTTGGCATGATGTCCAAACGGGTCTATATTATATTATCGAATGCTTAAAAAAGCGAACGCTGATTGATCGACCTAATTTAAGCGAAAGCTTACGATCTCGAACTGTCAGATCAGCGATTGTTTTCCCAGGGAAAAAAAATCACTGATCCAAAACACATACACACAACACAAGCACACCAAACAAACAGAAATCCACACACATACACCTAAAATCTGATACCTAACCCTACACTAAACTATGCACACACCACTAACTACCCATTTACCTTAACCCAAACCCTAACCCTAAGGTCCGTCACTATCGCACACTCACTTCACCCGCTCCCTAACCCTAACTCACTTAAATCTGCCCTAACCCTCATGTCCACTCAATCGCACACACACCTAACCCGAGCCCTAACCCTAACTCACCTAAATCACCCTAACACTCACATCCACACAATCGCACACTTACCTGAATCCGACCGGTAACTTTCCACCAAAACATTGAAAATACCGAAGCAACAGAAACAGACAACCAAACTATTTCCCTAGGAAAAAAATTGAGTTTCTGCTGCTTCGATATTTTGCAGTTTCATGAAAATAAGTTTGATCAATCAGCATTTGCTTTTTTAAGCGTTCGAGGATATAATATAGACCCGTCCAAACAATCCCAGGCAAATCATGCAGGTACAGCAAGGTGCATGGCCAAACAATAGAAACAACAACAACAAAAAACAGTCAGCATAAAGCCATATATTACTTTTATTGTATATCACAGGAGTAAAATAGGAAACTGGTTTCAGCCTAAGCCTTCATCAGTGCAAATATAAATGATTACAAATCATCTTCACGTTAAATCAAATTGAGCCAAGAATTATGCAAACATAGCAACCAGCAGCATTTCACAGTTAATTCAGGTTCACTTATGATATATGAGGGAGAGACCAAGAGAGGTGTATCATGTGACTGCTGTAGGAGTTATGCTATATTACATAATGGACACAATGTACATTGCTACCATATTGGCAAAAGAGTGCCATTAACAGGCTAGTAATGTACAGCTATCTCTCAGTAATAAACACATCCTCCACTTCTTGGCAGCATATTAAACTGCAATGATACATGGACTGAAAAAAATGGTTACCATCTTTTTTTGCTCACTAAATGTGGCATTTCTGTTTGGTGTGCATACAAAAAGTAGTAAAATAAAAAAAAACACTCAGCTAGCAAAAATAACTGTAGAGGCTTAAAAATCTAATTTCATTGAAGTGGAAAAGATAATGTGTGTGTGTGAGAGAGAGTAAGTGAGATAATGCATATCTCTCTACATCTTTAAGAATTCAGGTCAGAAATACAGCAAGAGCATTTCCATTAAATGCATTATCTGAACAATAAGAAGTATAAAACTATAATATCTGGTGTTATTGACTGATTGTAATCCTCAGTGAGTTGCTAGAAAATAAAACATCCTAGAGGGACAGAACAAGAATAAGAGGTAAAAATATCCATGTTCTTCAAAATCAGGGACAGTTGAGAAGCATAGGGAGGTGCAATCCCTTGCACTGTATGACCTTTTTTCTTCATTCATTTGACCACAATGAAACATCTGAGGTGTATTTAGTAAAGAAAGTGGGTATAATTGCTGGACTCATATTTGTGCATGCATGTGTGTGTGTGTGTGTGTGTGTGTGTGTGTGTGTGTGTGTGTGTGTGTGTGTTGACATTAAATACTTATATAACTTGTATTTTATATGTTAAATGCTTCACTAGGCAACAATTGCATATGCTACAGCATCTTGGAAATACTGGACAGAGAAAGTATTTTTCATCAAAAATATCAAAAACCACATATCATTCTAAAGAAAGCAAATAAGAAACAATTTAACAGATAGCTCATTTTCTAAGCGCAATAATGCCATCCAGGTTGGGCATTATAGATGAAATAATGGAGCTTCCAGAGGTATAGAGGTCCTTCACCTGGGGAGTCTGGTGTCACAATAACTCTGGACATTCAATTCTTTTCCCCAGTAATGCCCACCCTGTCAGGAGTTATTGTTTACTTGCCAATCTGAGCCAGCCACAGTTTCAAGAAATTAAACTGGTTGATTGTTCTTGTATAGCATCTGTCATGGCCTAACATTTAATAAGCACTTCAGTGGTTCAAGCTTCTTAGGTTGTATGTGGGGGTATGTCTTATTATTTTTGAGGTTAAAGGAGGGAGAGAATGTTTCTGTAGCAGTTTGAATAGTTGTGATCTTAGGAACAGGTCTGCTGTTTGTTTAACTTGGAGCCAATTTGCCTTTTTTGGTTTTATACAGTGGTGTTCATTTCTTGTTGATGATGTAATACATCTACATAATTTGTTTTCTAGTCTTTGGATAGTGGTAGAGTTTTACTAGAGGCTGCTGACACAAGAGGGAGACTGAGTTCAAGATGAGAGAGTAGGTTTATTTTCCTTATTGCAAATCTGATGGAGTATGAGAGAAAAGGGGATAGCTTTTGTGGCTAGAAAGGTAGGGAATTCATTTTTATATGAGTACTATCAAGATGAAGGAAGTTGAGTGAGGGCTCTAACCAGAGACTGAGATACTTGACAGAGAAGACTTGCTCTGAGGCATGGCTCTTTGGATCATAGATTATTAAACTTTTCTCAAATCTGCTAACTTTTTGTTTAGTACTAAAAGGCATAGATTTACTTTTGGATGTATTTAGTATGAGGTTTTTAGTAGTAATCCATTCAATGAGGTGAATGAAGTCAGGGCAGCAAGAATAGATCCTTGAGGTACACCTTTGAGTAGTGGAGATGAGACAGAGTGAGAGTTAGAGAAGACAGAAGTTATAGTTCACTAAGAAACTGTGGTTAGTCAGATACATTGGGTAGAAGGGATGATCTGAAATACAGATCATAGGTGTGTGTGTAATGCCCCAGTTGTTGTATACTGGCGACTAGAGAGAACACATGGTGGTGGGTAGAGAATACTCAGGCTTGAACCCTGTACCTTGGGTGCAGGTGGCAAGGCCTGAATTCCCTACCCACCACCATTTGTGAAAAATTTGCAGATTTTTGCCTCATATTTGTTCTGTTCCTCATGAAATCTGTGGTTTCTGTATGTTTGTTTTTACTTGCAAAGTCAGTAGGGCAGTGGTCCACTGGTAGCATTGTTGCCTGAGACCTACAGGTTCTCTGGTTTGATTCTTGGCTGTGGCGCCTTCGATGTGAAGTCTGCATGTCCTCCCATCTTACAAATACATGTGTCTGGAGTGTTTCTCCCTGCTCTGCTGAAAATTGGCTTTTGTTCCAAGTCAGACTTTCCTGGTTAACGGATGTTAAATAAAAATAACAGGCATTTGAATTTCAGACTTCATATTCTTCAGAAAGTACATGGTAACACAAAACTTTTTTTTCTAGCAATTTTCTAAGTTTATAACATGGATATTTGAAATTTGTCTCTATTTTTGGGATTGTATTCCCCCATTATTGGCTTTGTCCAGGTTTTTTGTGCAAAGGTTGAGAGCTATGGTGAGAACTGAATTCACTGAATATGTTTGGGGGGTATATTCCCCTATTACTGGCTTTGTCCACATGTTTTTTTCTAAGATGTTAAGAGCTGTGGTGAGAACTGAATTCACTGAATATGTTTGGGGGCTGTATTCCCACATTATTGGCTTTGTTCAGGTGTTTTGTGCTAAGAGGTTGACATCTATGGTGAGAACTGAATTCAAAATGGTAGCCATTTAAGTTTCAGTCTTCCTCTTTTTCACAAAACAGCTGATTTGGCATAGTGATATGTTGCTCTCACTGTTTTGGACAGGGTCCCCTGGGTTCAAGACTTGGCAATGAAATGTATGGTGATAACACAGCATTTTATTCTAGCAACTATGAAACATTATACAAGCAATATTTAAAATGTGCCCCTGGTTTTTGGGCTTTTGTCCCCCCCAATAAATTTTGGCTTTTTCCAGATTTCTTGTGCTGCAAAGTTCAGAGAAACAGCTGAGTGTTGAGTAGATTTTACAAGGAGCTGAGAGCTGCAGGGGAACAAAAGTTTAGTGCTGCTTATTCTGAATCTGCTTGCACTGTTAATAGCACAACAGGTAGTGTACTTGCTTTTGTTGCAGAAGGCTGTGGGTTCTACTCCCACAATAGGTAGATGCATTGCTGATACTGTACTGTGTTGTAAAGGGGGTGGATGCTGCAGTCCTTTTTGGCGAAGATACCTAGTAACTATGAACCTGTTATCAGTTTACCATCCATCCCCTATTGAGATATTACTAGCTTATCATGTTTTTAATGCAACATAGGCAATTTATTCCTCAAGGGCAGCAGGCACTTTATTTGTAGATGAAACAATGACATATAAAGTTCTTTGCTTGCAGCAACCTCTTCATTAGTTACAGATTTCTTTAATGTGGAATTATTTAGATGATTTTTACTTCTTCAGAGATTGTGCATATTTACTGATATTGGTGGACTGTAGAAGTTTGAGTAGACTTTTATGATGGAAATGTTCTGAATTGAGCAGTTTTGTCATTATTGGTGCATGCATTTTGTTTCATTGTTTACTGGAAAAATGTTCAAAACAATAAATGTAAAATGCCATCTAACAACTGTACTGTATTGTACAAGGAATATAATTTAATACAATCAGGAAGGTGTATCAAAGAGCATGTGTATGTTTCATGTTCAAGGGGCGTATGATTTGAGCAGCCCAAGGTTAATCTTTATTTGATACTGGCAAAATGTATTTTCTTTGAATGTGGGTTTCAATGCTGTTTCAATGAATGTGAGTTTCAAGGGCAGAGAAGTTTTAATGCTAAGTCTGTTTTCATTGTGAGACTGCATTGCTTTGTTTAGCAGATATCTATTATGGTTTGTGCTGTAAAATGCAAAATAAATCTTTCAAATGAAATTCAAATCATTGCAGAAGTAAAGCAGTTTGCGCATTACAGTGTTTATGGTAAATGGGGTGAAATAACCAAGGAATGGGACATTGGAATGGCTGCAGGGGGGAGGCTCCATTTGACCATGATTTTGTGAGGGGGGAAAGGCAGCAAACTCAGACAGCCCCAGCTGAACTATCCCTCCCAACTGTAGAGATTTTTGCAGAATTAATAAATTTTTGCTTCTTATTTTTGGTTTGTTCCTCATAAAATTTGTGGTTTTCTGGCAAATCATTTAGGAATGAAGTCACTAAATAATGACAGACATTGAGTTTCAGACATCATAACCTTCAGAAAAGTGCATGCTAAAGTAAGACCTGTTATTCTATCAACTGTCATAAGTTTATACAAGGGCAATTTCTAGTACCGTTTGTATGTTCCCCCAATATATTTGGCCTTGTCCAGATTTCCTGCATTAAGAGGTTGAGAGGTACATGAAAGTAAATCACTTTATAGAATTAGGAATAGCCAAATCTCTAAACTGTCCCCAATTTTGGCTCAAAATATTGCTCTCCCCCTAATAATCCCTCCGCATCCACAAAATGGCAATTTTGGAAGAAAATGTGGAGGGTTTACAATTATAAATAACTGTAATCAGAGTTATAGATTATTTTTATTTCAGAAATGCATGTAGATGGTCTTATTTTGTCAGCTGCTCAAGTTAACAGTACTAATATTAAAAAGGTGTCCCTTCTTTGACATGTTTCCAGCTGTATTGTGTAGCAATTTTATATTTTTGCATCACATTTTTGGTCTGTTTTCCATAAAATTCTGGTTTTCTGGCAAATTAGTGGCAAATCATTAAAGATTGACGTTAGAAAATAGTGTCAGATATTTGAGTTTCAGATTTCATACCCTTCAGAAAATTTATACTAATGCAAGACCTGAAAATTCATACTAATGCAAGACCTACTATTCTATGATCTTTCTAAGTTTATAAGACCAATATTTAAAAAATGTCCTTATTTTTGGGCCTGTGTCTCACTTCTATGTATTGCTTTGTCCAGATTTCTTGCTCTGATTTTGAGAGTTATGAGTGTCAGAGCCATCACCGTCAGCCAGAGACATTTCAGATTGTGACATACATGTTGCACCCCACTCCCCATTGTAGTGGGTCTGGATATCTCCAAGCAAGGCAAGGAGCAGTTATGCAGTGTAAGTGTGCAGAGTATTCCCTGATCCAAGGTAGACCACAAGAACGACCATGGCTTTTCATCTGTTCTTGATTTTGCAGAATGTTCTGGTTTTCTGTCATATTTTATACTGCTGATTTATGCTTCTTATTATTCAGAAAATGCATGCTGTCGCAGTGCCCTTTTGCTCTGTGTTTAAGTAGCAATGCTTTAATGACCATCAGGTCAGCTTCTCAGAGACTGTAAGATGCAAGTAAGGTTTAATAAGTATACTGTTAAAGAATTCCCAACATTGAAAGCCTTTTTGTTGTTGCCATGCAGTGAATATTTTCATAACTAGATAACGTACAAGCCTTAGTTATTGAAATGCATATGACAGTATTTGTAATAAAGGACAGGATTACAGTATTTTCAGAAGCTCATTACATTTGTTGGAGACTTGCAGTCATCTTTGCAGGCTTTACCCGTAAACTAAACAGAATGCCAACCTATCATGTGTGGTCCATAACTTGTGCAGTAATCCTTTAAGCAATATATCTTGAGTTTGTTTCTTGTTTGCATTTCATTTTTTACTCTGATCATGTCTTCCCCATGAAACAAGTAGATAGTTGTTGTCAGGCAGCAGGTCTTTTTTGGATAAGAAACATTTTTACAAGTGGGGGTATCACAGAAACTGCTACTTTCAGCATGTTACTTGGTAATTTTATAAAGTTGAATATAAATTGTAATTAGAACTGCAGTGCAAGGAGAAGTGGTTTGAGTTGAGTGCTGCTTGTTTTTTAAGACTTGATTTTGACTGGCATTCCAGTAATGTGTTTAAAAAGTAATTTATTTTTTCATGCCTCACAACCTTTGTGTTTCCATCTAGATATTAAGTAAGTTGTCATGTAGCCAATGCACTGAAATATTTTTTTTCTTCTACACTTCATTTTGTCTTGATTGGACTCTCGTAATGACGGTTTGGCACCCAAGGCAGTGTATGTAATTAAAGTTCCAGTTGTGGTTTTGAGCATAGCTCCACCCCTTTCTATTTGACCACACCCTTTCCCATTGGCCCCACCCATTCAGCTGTCTCCTGCAGCCCCCCTTTAATTTGAAGTAACCAGCCACCACTGGAAAGTCTGGCCTTTCAGTGATACTTCAGTAGCTGGACTGAATAATAACAAGTAGTAATTGTATAATTTCTATTATATTTATGATGTTTATTTCACAATTTACATTTCCTTAATAATTTATTTCATATTTTAATTTGTGCCAGTTTTTTGGTTAAACAGTGGCTATATATCTAGTCATTTTGCAGTCTTTTTTCTCTAGTGTGTGTGTGTGTGTGTGTGTGTGTGTGTGTGTGTGTGTGTGTGTGTGTGTGTGTGTGTGTGTGTGTGTGTGTGTGTGTGTGTGTGTGTGTGTGTGTGTGTGTGTGTGTGTGTGTGTGTGTGTGTGTGTGCGTGTGTGTGCGTGTGTGTGCGTGTGTGTGTGTGTGTGTGTGTCTGTGTGTGTGTGTGCATGTGCGTGTGTGTCTGTGTGTCTGTGTGTGTGTATGTGTGTGTATGTCACCACAGATAACAAGCATGTCCACATGTGAAAATGGCAAAAGAAGGACAAGATTTAGAGAACTCCTCCTGACCCATGCTAATTCCCCAACATGAGTTAATTTGTGAAATGGAGGGAATCTCCTCTACAGAGACATGGTAAAGCCCCACAAAGAGATATGCATCCCTATTGAAATGTTGGCACTCGAAATGCCAAGTGCCAACAAGCTGGAAAAAAAAACAATAAAACAAAAGAAAGATTGTTCTTTTCTTTTAAACTTCTTTTTGCAGGGGGTCAAGTCCCTCTATATCCCAGCAGTCCCCAAACTTATATCTTTTGGCCATTCAGTCTTCATATTTCAGTACCTGCTCTAGTGGGTCGAGACATTTCAAATTATTACTCAGAGATATACCTCATTAGCTGCTCGTTACCACGTGTCTAAATCAAACACTGTACTGTTTTGACCTGGGTGCACTAGCACTCCCTCTAACAGCCCATGCATTGCATTAACAAAAGCACCGCCTATAGACAAACACATACATACATTTTGAATCCATGCATGCATGCACCAGGCACACAGACAGACAGACACACACACCCATATCAACTCATCTACAAACAAGACCCCCACTCACTCAAATTCACGCTAACACAGACATACTCCAAAATATACACACATGACTCAGCAGCCTCTCTCTAACCTCCATAGTGTAGCCATCCAGGTAGATACACTCACACATTCATTCAACCTCTTTCATGCCCATTAACACAGACACATGCATGCATGCTCACACACACACACACACACACACACACACACACACACACACACACACACACACACACACACACACACACACACACACACACAGTTCCCTCAGCATTTTTGCATAAAAAACATTCCAATTATAATGGCATGAGCAAATTCTAGGCTGTGTGTTGGTGAGTATAATTTCAGCTACCTCACATATTCAACCATTTCACTAGCAGGCTTTAGCACTATGTGTGGAAATTGCTTGAATATAATGAAAGGGCTACATTGTAGGATTATATGCTCTTCTACTGTTTTAATAACAACTTTGTCTACTTTATTTTCATTGCAGCCTAGGTCATGACTGAAATATTTTTTCAGACCATTTCATTAACCTAACAAATGTTAAGTAAATCAATAAACTAATCAGTAAATAAATAAATTCTGCATTACAGCTTATATAAATCTGTTTGATTTGTCTTATGTTTTGCCTGGGTCTACTTCAAGCAATGGCATGCTGTACACTTGCTATAAACTTACTCACTGCCAATTGCTCGAAAAGGCTAGTTCTCAAACTTTTAGTAACTTGATTTGCCATAGCCCTACCAGACCCCTATCTCTAACCCTAAAATTCCTTTCCAATTCCTGGACATGGGCAGTCATCACTAAATGCAATCTTGGGTACTGACTAGCATTTTCATGATATTATACTGATTTGAAATGGCTAGGCTTAAAATGACATCCGGGTCAATAGCCTAGTAATCTCCTATGATCCTATGACCCTGTGATCCTCCTGCACCCAACTCTAAGACACCCTTCATATTCCTTAACCCTAAGACTTCCTTCCCACTCCCTAAACCCCCCTGGTGCCCTAACCCACACTCCCACCTTCTCCCACTTCATCACCATGGTTACTTCTCTTCCTATATTTTTGGGTAGGCTGCAGCAGCTGCTTGTCTAAACTCATGTTTGAGTTTGACCATGAATAGGAGCAGCATATCAGAGATAAAAGCTAATTTGTCCATGGCTTTGAGACAGTGGCTTTGAGTGCTTTTGACTGGAGCTGTTGTTGAACCCCTTTGTTTGGGTATACTATAAGTGCTTGTGTGCTGTATGTTCATGGTACACCTGCTCATTGCCACCTGCTTGAATAGGCATTTTTTTATACTTCTACTAACTTGCTCTTCCATAACTACTTTGCTCGCATAGCCCTGACAAGACCTTAATTCTATTCCTAAAACTCCCTTCCTGGTTCCTATACTTAAACCTCCTCCCACTCCTTAACATTAAGATCCTCGTTTTTTATTTCCTAATCCCAAGACCCCTTCACATTCCTTAATCCTAAAACTACCTTACTAATCTCTAAACTTAAGATTGCCTTCATGTTCCCAAATTCTAAGTCTCCCTTCCTGTTCCTTAAACCTAAAATCTGTCTCCCACTCCTCAAACCTTAAATTCATTTCCCCACTAGTTCATAGGTTCATAGGTTCATAGGTTCATAGGTTGGTACTAGGCTATCAGCCCTAGGGCCTATACAAGCCTAGCCATAACAATTCCCTGGCTATTTCTTCCCACATTATTTACTTTCCTGGACCCCTGTCTAGCAGGGCGACTGACGTGATCCCTGGGGTGAATTTCCTTTCTCCCATCCAATCATCAAGGTTCCTCTTGAAAAGGTCCAAAGAGCCACTCTGCTTGACATGTATGGGCAATCTATTCCAGAGTCTGGGGAGTCTCTGGGTCAGTAACCTATCCCTCCAGCATGTTTTGTTTATTGTGATGACAAGGTTTAGATCCCTGGAGTGTGTAGCTCTGAGGGATTGGGATTTCTTTAAGTGTAGCATGTCCAACAGCTCTGGGTTTGACATGGCCTTGTATGTTAAGCAGAGATCGCCTCTGAGTAGACGATATGCGACAGAGTATAGCTGGAGTTTTTTAAGGCGGTCAGCATAGGGCATCTGCTTTAGGCCTGTGATTCTTTTAGTGAGGTATTTCTGAGGCCTTTCCAGTTGTTGCAGATGTCTTGAGAGGTACATACCAAATGGGGCGTTGTATTCTATAATGGGTCTAATGAGGGATGAGTACAGTGGGACAATGACCTCCTTTTTTCTGGATGAAAAGCCCTTCGTGATGAGGTGTGCCACATAGAAGGATTTCCTGACTGTTGTGGCGATGTGGTTATCGAATGTGAGACCACTGTCCACCTGTGTCCCTAAGTCTCTTATCACACTTTCTGTGTTTAGTGTACTGCCACCTATATGGTAATTCATGGATACATGTTTTTTCCCAAAGGGGATAACAATACATTTCTTGGCACTGAGCTTGAGCCCATGGCTCTAGCACCAAGCATCTGTTTCTGTAAGGCCCTTTTGTAGAGTATCCACATCATTTGGGGATTCAATAATGGCTCCCAGTTTGCAGTCATCTGCAAACTTTGTTAGCCAGAGTCCCTTAGTGTTGACCTGTACTTTAGAGACGTAGATGCCAAACAAGAGCGGCCCCAGGACTGAACCCTGAGGTACACCACTTGTCACTTGTCTGGAGCTGGATTTGGAGTCGGCTACTTTTACAGTGTGGGTTCTATCAGTAAGCCATTTAGCAACCCATTGGGTGACATAGGGATTAATGCCCAATTTAGTAAGTTTATCTATGATTCCAGAGTGGGGGATGGTGTCAAAGGCCTTGGCAAGGTCTAGATAGGCTGTGTGGACCACCTTACCCTTGTCCATGGCTCTGGAGACTGATTCAAAGAAGTCAATCAGGTTCAGGAGACAAGATCGGCCCTTCACAAACCCAAACTGGGTGGGGTCCAGTGTTTGAAGGTTGCCAATGTCTTTGTTTATAAGTTCCATGATAATACGCTCCATGGCCTTGCAGATAAGGCTTGTCAGACTGATGGGACGGTAGTTTCCGGGATCCAAGGTGGATCCCCTTGTGGATTGGGATAACTGTAGCTCTGCCACTCAGTGGGCACGAAACCTGAGGTGAGGCTATGATTAAACATGACACTTAGGTGAGGTGCCAGTTCATATTGTAGTTCATGTAGTACACAGCCGGGATGTCATCTGGTCCCATGGATGCTGTATTCTTGGCTTTAGAGAGTGCGTTTTGTACCTGTGTGGCCGTTATTACTGGAATTTGTCAATCTTCGGTATTGAGATGGGCCATTTAGGGGTGAGAGGGGTGAAGTTGGCACTGAATCGATCTGCCAGGATATTGGCAATATCCTTCGGATCAGTATATTTAATGCCATTCTGTTTTAGCTCAGAGCAGATCTGAGCATTGCCATTTAGATTCTTGACATAGTTATAGAATGCTTTGTGGTTGTCTTTGGAATCTTTGGCAATTTTATTTTCATAACTAGCTTTGGAGGATTTTATGAGGCATCTCAGTTTCTTACTGAGGCTAGTAAGGGAGTTTTTTGCATCCTGGGATTTTCCTCTTTTCTGCAAAAGTTTCTTCCTTTTGTTGTAAAGTTTGTTTATGGCAGGGGACCACCAGATTGGCTTCCTTTTTTTGGATGAGAGCATTTTGGTTCTATTTGGGATGGCACGATTCATGCATGAGTGGATGTGCTCGTACAGTGCCCTAGTCCAGACTCCCACCCCTCCAGTGCCCTCACCATGGCTACTGCATTCAAATAATGTGTTCAGGTCAGATGTGGCAGCTGTTTGCCTGAACTCCTTATTGGGTTTGTTTACAGTGGCCTACCTGAGCTATAAGATATCTGAGTCCCTGGTTTTGAGGTATTGGGTTTTGAGCACTTGGTATTTGAGTGCTTGTAAAACACCCTTTTGCTCTATATTTTTTTACTTGTTCATTTTTGTAAGTGCCACTTTATCTATATCTATTATTTATCTATCTGAATTGTATTAAGTACAACTAGTTTTCAGTAACTTTTTTATAATATAATTTACTAAGAATCATAACTAATAGCACTGTTTCAGTTATAAAACTGTTTCCTGATTTCTTTAGTAGTTATTTGTCTTACTGTTGAGAATGGGGCAATTTGTGTCAGTATGTCTCTTTTTTTGTTTCCAAAAATTGCATAAATAAATAAATATTTAAGACATGATTTTTGAACAGTTACAGTTTTATTACAGGGCTCGAAACTCTGTGGAGTGATATGACATGTTGTTATTTAACTGGATACTTTCTAAATGTGAAAGATTTTTTTCCTTCTGAAATATATTTCTTTTGTGCCACAGCTGATGTTGCAGTATAGATAGAAATTGATAGAATATTTTATCTAGCAGTCCACATTTTGAATTAGTTACGTTTTTCTTGAATGCTATGTGACCCTAAAGAAACCATTCACCCAAGGAGTGTTCTGTGTTACTATGAAAATATTCACTTGTGCCAAGAGGGCTTACCAGGTTAACAAATTAGTACTATAGTATGTACAGGGGAATGTATTGACATCAATGAATGACTGGCCTTTACTTAGAAATTGTCCACATGGATGCACCACACCCCTTCTCTTACCTCATACCTCCTTGATTTAAATTCAGAACAGGATCTGCATGTTTTAAAATGCTTTTCCCTATTTTCAGTAAGTAATGCTGAACTGCTCAATGGATAGTTTTTCTGAAGCCCACTTTAAGCACATGACCCACTTTGCAAACATTAGTTCCCGCACATTTTTTGCATACAAATATTTTATTCCATTTTTGCCATTTTATTTGGGTGAGAAAGAAAATGTGCAAGACTATAGCAGGTCCATGTTTGACATAGATCAACAGTTTGTGTGTTTCGAAATCTTTGAAAATTTGTGATAATTATAGCAGAATAATAGTTGCTTTGCAGGAGATTCAAATCAAGGGATCCTCATGAATGAAGTGTAGTAATAGTCCTTTTATTAGAGACAAAGAGTTAACCCCCCAAGTCATGATTCTCATCCAGTCAGCCCAATGTCAACATTATGTCGCTAAGCTGCTGCTCGTCAGCTGAACTGGTATGTGATTGCTATTACAATGACTGGAAGAGAAAACGTGAATTATTTGTCTCCCACCATAAGAAACATCAGTCTGCTTTGTCTTTGGTGTAGGTAAAGTTTGCTAAAGTTGTTTTCATTAACTTAGCAAATCACACTGGACCATAAAATGTGAAATTAAAATGCATGTTTTTTTTTCTCAAATGGTCACTAGTGACTCAGCTGTATACCTTTCTCAAGTGTTTCTAAAAGTAATTACCATTTTGTATGCTAGTAAATAATCTGCTGTGTTCATTGGTAATTGATAGCATTCCTACCCAGTATTTCCTGCTATGGTGTTTGAACT
This sequence comes from Protopterus annectens, assembly GCF_019279795.1. NCBI lineage: Eukaryota > Metazoa > Chordata > Ceratodontiformes > Protopteridae > Protopterus > Protopterus annectens. The sequence goes on from NC_056729.1 coordinate 131,300,168, forward strand.
GTTGCAGACATTCAGGTTATGAGCCAGCAGCATGCTTGTTCACTACTGAAGCAGCTCATCTCTCTTGTAAAATTATATGCCACTAAGAATATGTTTTTGAATGTTTCATTTAATAATAAACATACAACTGATTAAAATGCAGATTTCTAATGAAGGAAAACATAAAACCATTTACTTTTTGCCAAAAGCAATGAGTTGTATTTATTCTAATCTGTTTGACAATACAACTAAAAGCATGATGTTATAAAAACTAAATACATTTTTATTGTAAACCAGTGCTTTTCAATCAATAATATATCATGCTATATTGTTGCATTTATTTCTCTGCTTTTAGTAATTTTAAATGTACATTACTATAGGTACTTTGCCCGTAAATGTAGAATTGCATGGTGTTTTAATTACTGCATGTCTAATTGTCTTTATTATATATCTCATTGTACAATGTTATTTATAATTACAGTGAACATATTAGCATATTGAGACAACAAGAGCTGTTTTGATACAATGCACATTCTAGATGAAACATTAAAAAAAATGCTATTTAGTTGTTTAAGAGGGCAGCACAATGGCACAGAGGAGAGCATTGTTACCTCCCAGCAAGAGGTTCACTGGTTTGATTCTCATCTGGGATGCCTCCTGTGTGGAGTCTGCATGTCCTTCCTGTGTTCATGTAGAATTCATCAGAGTGCTCTAGTTTCTTCCCACATTCCAAAGACATGTAGTAGGCGGCCTGAACACTCTAAATTGGCCATAGGTGTGAGTATGTATACAGGTCTGTGGTATGGAAGAACTGCTGCTTAGATCTAAGCACCCAGCAGTTTAAACCTTAGCTCTAGATGATTGTGACTGGTGAAGTGGCACCCTGACTCCATATGGAAAAAAGGGGTCATGGATTGATGGATGGTTTAGCTGTTTAAGACTCCCTCCATTGTGCCATGACTAGCATTATTTGAGAATGCCAGGCATTTCTCTGTTTTGATATACTTGACCAGTAAATCAGTGACACATTATGCAATAAATGAAGGGTAAAAACAGCATGTATATCTCCAAAGGTGTCGAATTTTATGACTACATTGACTAAGTTATGAATGACTAGATTTAATAATCAGGCCATTCTTAGATATTGCTAAGTTGTTCCTTCCCCAGGAATCAGAAGCCCAAGACACAGAGGATCAAAATGCTCATGGCCATTTTCCATTGAAAATCACTTGTGGTGTGATTTCTATGTGTGTGTGCTATCAATGATGTTTTTGTTTTGGGATATTTGTCCATTATCTTTGCTTGTGTGATTGGAGGACAGGTACAGATAAATTCAGTTGTGTGTTGTGGCTGCCACACCTTGGGTTTGCAAAAGCTTACCTCCTGCGGGAGGCTTACCGCCTGCAAAAATGCTTATAGTTTATTTGTTCATCCTTGTGTGTTTTGGGCATTAGATTTTGGCATTATGAATTGTTAGATTTATTAGTGGGACCCTTAACTTGTAATATAGCAAGCTGATACTTAAAAATTTTAATTAATCAGAGCTTTACCTTCAAAGTTGGTAAAATTATATGTAAAGAAGTGTAACAAGGATGGAGCATAATCAGTGTAGGGAGGGAGGGCTAGTTTCCAGGCACATTCTTTACCTTGTTGGCAAGGGGGGGAAAGAACTTAATATCAGCATATCACCTCTATCATTAAGGATCTTCAAGTTGAGTTGCAGCCAAGTTATAGGATCATTGGTTCAGAAGCTTATGCATTAGTACTAAGAGTGGGCCCCAAATCCTTTAAGAAGCTTGAATACAGCTATTCCACACTTCAATTTATATAAAACCATGTAATCATTTAATTCCTTTTTAAAGGTGAGAAAGGACTAATAAACTATTTTAAGGGGCATGACATTTATTCCAAAGTTGAGGGACTTTGCTGGACATTTAAATTGTCACACATAACTATTATTTCTAGCGGAGATTTTGAAGGTAATTGTATTTGCACGTGTTAACCCTCATGTGCGTTTGTTCCAGAAACAGAATTTCAAATAAGTTTGATCATTCATAGCATTGGATGAAATGCATAAGTCAGTATTTAGAAGATGGTATGAGAGTAAGAACCTGAAAATTCTTTTATCGTCAAATCAATCAAAGACCTGTAGCTCAAAATGAGTAATGGCTGAGCTTGTGTCTAGCAAATCAATGTAACAAACAACTCACAGCTCAAGGACACCACGGACAAGAAGTTTAAATATAAACTTTTCTACCACAGTACCTCCTCAGATATATTAAAAAGTTTGAGTGCAAGAGTGTCGACTTTTAAATAGATTCACACTAGGCATCACATGAGAAGAATCAGCTGATGACAATGGAGGTAAATGACACTGTTTTGCAGAGGTCAGCACTGTTGCAAGAGTACCCTGGCAAGATGAGTACATTCCTGGAAAGTGTCCATGTGTTCAACAGTATGTACACAGGTACTGCATCTCCACAATCTTTTGTAGGAAAAATGTTCTTGAAGTTATATAGATTGTTTGTTGTCATTTTCCTGAAGACAAAATGTGAAGGGACCAAGCTGCAGCAATATGACATTTTACTGCTGTAAGAACTTTTTGGAAAAAAACATGCAGGGATAACATGTCAGTGGAGACTTATGACATTCAGATAGTTTCTGGTAGAAAATGCTGACTGTATGAAGCTATGACTTCCCAGATGGGAAAAGGGAGGCAAAAAGCAGAGAGATATATTTGTCACTGTGAAAGCAGGTGCAATGATAAAAACTTTTGGTGCTGCACTTGCAAGTTTATATTACCATTGTGGGAGTTAAAGTTGTGAGGCAAAAATGGAGTATGAAGCAGAGCACAGTGTCAACCCCCAAGCTATCTAGAGTGCTGCTGCAGGAGCATTAGCAAAAGTGATGTAGGGCGGCCCACTCAGAAAATACTTATGGAGGCAAGACAGTAGGTTTAGACAAAATGATTGTCTGACATCAGAGAGATGAGTGTAGCAATGGCCTTTTTTCACCAAAATAACTGCATTTGAGGCATGGGTCTTTCTTGATAAATAACATTCAGCAGTGAGACAGTGCAGGTTTGCTACTCATTACCAGGGATGACTTCCATCACCTGCATGAATGGTACTTTCCAGGTATGGCCTCCGCATGCATTCAGCTGTGCACTGTGTGTAGTAAGGTTGGTGCAGGAAGTAATGTTCAGTCAAGTCCCATTTGTACACTCTTGTCTTCAAAGGGCAGACAGAGTTCTGATATTCTTTTTGCTGCTTAGCCAGGTTTGGCATATGAAGTAAACATTCATTTAAAGCAACTTTTGTCAAATCTTATTTCAAACTAGCTACTGTAATGACAATCAGGGAATTCTTCCATATACTATATTGGTAAGGCATGCTGGTTCAATCTCATACAGGATCTTTGGAATCAGGTGCAAAGTCATGTAATGGTGAAAGTATATGGCCGGTACCAAGGCATCCAAACTAAGGTAAACCAGCTTACAGCTCTGATTTTCCTGTCTTCAGTTAACACTCCAAGTGCCTTTAGACAAATGCAAGTGGCTATGCCAGAAAATCTCAAATCAATAGTGGAAAGGCTAGAGAGGTAGTGCAATACAGACAAACTCAAGGATGTAACAAGAGGTATGGTAAGAAATGAGACATTCTACCAATATCTACCTGCAGGGTGGCCTTTAGCTGATCTGCAGAAGAGGTTAGCTAGGACCAATAACTTCATTTAGGACTGTCTCAAGTAACCATAGACCCTGATGTGTAGAAAGCAGATATTTCTATAAAAGCTATCATATTACATTCAAATGAAGCAGAACAGGGTAGCCATACTACAAAATGCATTAAAAGAGGATTACTGAGGTCTCCTGCAAGAAAGATGTGGCAACAGAGGGAATCCAGGACATAAACTGTCTTGGAAAACAGCAACATACACTATGATGGATTTTTCTGAGATCCCTGAAACAATGTTTCTTTGTCCTGTCAGAACACCATTTGCAGCACAATACTGTGTCTGAAGTACCTGCCCAAGACACCATTACTTACATAGACATACACAACACCCACCCCACAATATAAGGTCGGTCTAATAAATGCAGTGCTGCCTGCATACAAAAAGATGATGTGGAGTTCTTATATGCAGACTATCTCCTCCTATCATTTACATATACATGTGTATATGCTGATTACTGAGGAGCATATCTACAGAATAAAAATGTTAAATAAGCACAGGCATTTATACATAGGTAATAATTATCCTATAGTCAGTGAATGTTTGCCATTGTATATATGTAGTTCCTAGCACTTGACCAGTTTGTCTTCCTATAACACGTTCACCCTGTTCAAAAATGTTTGTAGAAGAGTTCAACCATCTTTCTACTGGGACCAAATATGTGTTGTACATTCAACCAGTGGATTGATTCACAGTGTTTTGTACATTGGATGTGCATCCTGTAACATACATTCCCAAAATACTTCTGCGTGTCAGGAATATTCTGATTTTATACTTGTGTACATAGTCATCTCACAGTGCTCCTTGATAAGTACCAACTCTTCCTCAATGGACTGCACAGTCAATAAGATAGACCTGTCAGTGACCAGTAATTAAATGATGTGTTTTCAGTGAAAGAGACCTCAGTATTCTGTACCACACTTTCAAGATTAGTGATGATAAGGACTTTGTTTGTTTCAGGGTAGTCACCTACCATGAAGTCCCATTCCGCAAAGTCACCAAAAGTGTCACTATTGCACACAGGTTTGCACTAGAGGGTTGATAGCATGGACACCATTCAGAATTGTGACACAAGCTAAAGCAAGTCTTGCAAATTTGTAAAATAAACTATAATTCAAACATTAAAACAATACCAAAACTCATTATTATGCCTTTTAAGTAATTTTGCAGTGATAGCTTGGCCACCCTGCACTCCCAAGGCCCTGCTACATATATATAATAACTCCAAGACTGTTGTTCTTTAGAGAAATGGAAATATTCAAAAGTACCCCAAAAATGAACAACAGTATATATGTCCTTGTTCATACCTGCAATTTTACAGGCCAGCAAATCACAATTATGTTCATTGCACTTTGATTGGGCACCTAAATAGCATTATTGTGCCCTGGCTTGATTTTACTAGGAAATACATAATGGTCAGTAGTGAACAAAACAAATGATGTTGAGTATATTATTTCTTCTCATAGACGTTTCCACAATTTTGTCTAAGCCACTTTGTTTTCTAAGTGAAAAGAAGTGTTGGGTACATTTGTTAGAGGAGCCACTTTTGAAGTAAGTGAAGCACCACTATTTAATGTGCTTGTTTGAACTGCAAGTTATTTAAACTTGGTATGTCTTTTGTGTGCCTTTGGGAAGTAGAGAGGTTTTGGTAACTGCCAGTGATGAGTCAGTCAGTATTATTATTAGTATTATTATTAGTATTATTATTAGCTGAGAGGACTCTTAGTTTTTCATCACTAGGTCCTAGATTGGGCTAATTTGAATTTAAACTTTTATTGACGATGATCCAGAAAAATATAGTGAAGGTGTTTGCAATACTTTCTAAGTACAAAAAAGTCAAAGCTGTGTCACTGACCCAACAGGTATTGCATTCAGCTTTTGTATCAGTCTCTCCCACTGTGTTTCCTTCTTCATATTAAGCCCAAACATTATTCCTAGAACATCTACCTCTTCATCATTAAAGTGAATACTTTCTAACTCACCCAAAAATCCAGTTCCTTTACTTTTATCGTTATTGGTGCTTAGAGCAAGCATATTTAAGTACTTATTTAATTTCCTAATTCCTTGTTCCATCCATTTCTTTGTTTTAGTAATTAAAATATTGCCTGCATAAGTAAAGATAACTGGAACATAAATCCCCTCTATTATCCTATTCCTTGCCATTTTCAGCTCTGTGTTCATTGCGTTTGCAATCACATTCATAACTAATGCAAACAAGATTCTGCTTGCTGGACAACCTTGTCTTATCCCACACTCTATCCTTATTGCTTTGCTTACCCTTCCATTTAATATTATTTTAATAATATCATTCTCATATACTGATCTTATAACTTTTATTATTTCATCACTTATGTTAGAATCTCTTAATATACTCCATAATTCCTCATATTGTATTCTATCAAATGCTTTGCTTTCATCTCCAACCACTACTTTCCACTTTTTTATAATGTCATCTAGTTCTCTCTTAATACCCATAATAAATCCTGACTTTTTTATCCTTTTTTCCAAAAGTCATAGGTTCCATCAGTCTTTGCACACCTTTTCCTAATCGTTTCCCTATTATTTTCATAAATATTTTATAATATGTATTGTGTAATACTATTGGTCTCCAATTCCTAATGTCTTCCTTCTTCCCCTTCTTCCATATAAATTTCATGGCCCCATACATATCTCTTTTTCATTTATCCCTTTTTCTAACCATTCATTCAAAACTTCTACAAAATATACTTTTTGTCAAGTTTTCATATTATAATACATATGATACTCAATTCCATCAAGTTTTGCATCTTTTTTCATATCTGTCTTTTTAAATTCCAAGCTCTCATATCTATATGTTTTCCATAATCTCATTTTCTTCTTTGCTTAACTTATTTACATTCCATATTTGCCTCTCTTTTATCTCTGTCTTCCTAAATGTATTTTATATACTGCTCTTTTACCTCAAACTATTTTTCTTGTGTATTCACCTTTTCTCCTTCATTGATTTCCAATTCTTTTATTACCCTATCAATTTCTCTCACCATTATACAGAGCTACTTCTTCTTTTTTCCTTTGTACCTTTGCTTATATAACATGTTCTTAATCTTCTCTTGATCCATTTCACAGATTCCTTGTCCTTCCTTTAAAAGTTTTTATTATCTCTTAATATTTCTCTGAATACTGTCTTACTTAACAACTGACTGTATATTTTTGCTTTCTCTCTTGTCATCACTTGACATTCTAGAAAACTGCTTTGACATTTCTCGTTAAAACTTATTTATTTATTTATTTATTTATTCCAGTGTGATGACCGGGGAGGTCCACTGAGCTTGGGGAGCCCATTTTCAGTGGAGGCCCAGGGAGAAAAGCTCCACAAATACATAGTTTAGTTACATGTGTACATACCAAGACACTTTGGAATACAAAGAACAGTTAGCATTCAGAAAGAGAACAGACAATTACATTTAACAGACAATTACATTTACAATATTCTTATTTCAACATGATTTTCCCATAAACGATCAATTTCTTTTCTCTCTTCTTCTTCGTCTAAATGTTTTTCGTTCAGTCTTTTAATACCTTTACCTACCCTTATATATTCTTCCCTTTTTTTTACTTCTACCCATATAGCCAGATGGTCTAAAAAATCTGTTTCATTTGTTCTTTTTTATAATTCTCTAAAGCATCAGATATTATAAAATAATCAATGTTTTAATCTCATTTATTGTATACTTCCAATGTATATTATCCCATATATAACTTTCTGCTTTTCGTTATTTCATATATTGTTTTAACATCATTCCCTTCTTTCTTTTTTGTCAAATCACAATTAAAATCTCCTAATAATATTATTTCCATATTCACTCCTTCATAATTTAAGATTTTTTTAAACATTTCCTCTCTTCCTTTTTAGTGACATATGCATGTACTGCAATAATTCTATATATATCCTTCTTATATCTTATGTCTAACACACTGTTATTCTACCTAACTCAACTAAAGTATAATCTAAGACCTTAACTGTTTCATTACATAATACAACAATGCCTGAACACGTATCATTTTTCATGTTCCATGCAATGCTCCCAGCCAATAAGTTTCCATCTGCTTCCTTTCTTCTTCCATTAAGATTCTTGTATCTTCTAGGATGGTTACATGTTTATCAAGTAGCATACACCATTCCAATGGACCTAACCTTCTTTTTACATTTTTCATACTATTAACATCTATTGATAAGATTATTAGGTTCTTCCCGATGCATTTTATTTTCATCTTACCCTTTATTTTTTTTATTTTCTTTCAAAATCACACTTTTTCTTTTCCTATCTTTCACCCTTCTCTGTGCTGAATTTCTTTTAGCTTTTACTATTTTCCAGTTAGTATCTTCCTCTTCACTTGTTTCCAACACAAATTCCTCACCTTCATTACTTTCATTTTCATTACAGTTCATGTTTTTATTTTCTTCTTGTATGACATTTTGTTTTTCATGTTGATGCTTTACTCTTTTTGCTACATCATGTTCACATTCCTGTGACTGCTCTATTTGCTCAGCATGTAAATGTAATCACAATTAACTGAGTCATGTCCAATTTTCCCACAATTTTTTCACATCAGATCACATTTCTTTGCTTCATGTCCCACTTTTCCACAAACAAAACATCTTCTCTTATCACAATTACTTGTTAAATGATCATTCTTCCCACACAAAAAAAAAAAAAAAAACTTTTCGCTTGCCCCTTATATCTTATATAACCTGTATTTCCTTCAGCAGTTATTATACTTGGAATATATACAATATTATCTTTTTTCCATCTTCAAAATAATCCCAGAATCCCACCTCCCAGTCCAGAAACCTCTATTGTCATACATTTTTTTGTAATGGCCAGCACTTCTTTGCATACAGTTTTTAAACAGTTTTTCAGTGCTTTCCTTTCCACCTCCATTTGAAATTGTACAGTAATTCTCTTTTTAGTTTCTGTATTAAAAGTCTGTACCACATAAGCCTTTCTTTTTTTTCAAACCTCTGTAAGAAATGTTCCATATATTGCACAGTCTCAAATATAATGTCACAAAAAGTCTGCAATAACAGTGTCTCACACCTTATATCTTTTGAGTTCTTTTTCTTCCTTATTATTGAGATGTACAACACACTTCTTTTTCATCACCTTTTTTCCTTCTTCTCTCTCTCTTATTTGCTTCTTGCCTTCTTTCAGAATCATTGCATATGATTTTTTGCCTTCTGTAGTTTCTCTCACTTCCTCCTCCTGATTCTATCCATAATGTCCCCCAGGATTCTGCCACTTCATTTTCTGGTTCAGTCTGCATGACCATTTCGTTAAGATAACCATCCTGCAACCTACCCAAATGGAGGGTTGTAACAACACAGTCTTGTGTTGCAACCTCTGATTCAATAAGGTTACACTGAAACAAATATTCAGAATCACCTGAACATCCCTCTAACTTCTTCTGCTGCTGTTTAAAAGGCTCAACTGTCTTTTCTAATACTTCTAAAACACCATTATCTATTCTGAATGCCTCCTTAACTTCCATCTCCTTCTACAACACAAATGATACCTCCACTGACTGACAATTAGCACTCAACACAGAAACATCACTCCCTTGAACCTCCATGCCTGCTCTCACCAACTTTCTGCTTTTCCAAGCCGCCTCCACGCTGAAAATGGAAAATGGAAGACAGGAAGTTCAACTCGCACAGCTTCCCCGTATGCAAAAAAGTAGGGTTTCTTTATTGTATTTAGAAATATATACATCACACATATTTACATTATTTACAATACTTACAAATTTATAACATTCTTACATTTATATTAAACTTTCATTCTTTAATCCTGCTCACTCTTTTCTCTACAAAAAAAGCCTTACATTCTTCAAAATGTCTGATAATAATCACTTTACATTGTATTTTACTACATTAATTCTTTCATTCCATATTATGCAAAAACAGTTTTGCATCCAGTTTGCTAATGTCCTTTTTTTTACATTTTTATAATATCCATGTTCAATCATGTCCACATTAATTCAATGTTCTCCAATACTTTTAAGTATCCTTTGTCATATATTTCCTTCCACAATTTAAATGTCCTTTTACACTTTATAAAAACACATTCCACTGTCTCTAATTCACCACAATATAAACAAATTCTATCTTGTATTGTCTTGTATGGCATGTTTGCCTTGACCGGTAACTTACTCATTGATAATCTCCACAAAATATTCTGTACATTCTACATGTTTTTGTACCTATTAATTATCATTTTTCCTGCTTTGATCTTTTCTTCACTTACATGTTTCCAAGGATAAAAGTAATAAACATTTTCCATTATATTTTCACCCACATCTTCTGTTTTTTCTGTCTTTCCTATATCAATTTTCCATAGTGATATTTTCAAAAGATATAATTTTATGTCCATACAATAAACTTTTTTGCTTCTTTTTAAATATTTCAACTTTTCCCAAATTACTTTGTTTCTCTTCTATAATTTTTGTTAGTAACTTCTGTTTATCTTTTCTATTTACTAAGATTTTATACAAGTTTAATGAAAAAAACATATACAATCGGGTGTAACAAGCTCAAGCCTCCTTCTTTGTTATTTACATAATGAATGTGTCTTTTCACTGGGTTTAGTCTTGACCCCCAAATGAACACAAAAATGACATTCATTAAATCTTTTTCTAATGCTAATGGAATTGTACATACATTAGCTAAACGTGCAATTTTACCTAATATTATAGCATTACTTAAATATGCTTTTTTTAATTTCTCCAAATCTTTTGAGTTTCTAATACCATGATGGGAATGGACCCCATTCCTAAGTCAATGTATGGTTAAAGTTCATGAAATTAGTATTGTTTCAATCTTTGATGTCAGCCAGAAATGCTCTTCGCAGCACCTGCAATGTGTCCAGTAATGACTCCTTCAGCAATCCGTAGGGAGTTACATGTATTGGTAACATACCGAAATATGATTGTAGATTATTTTTTATAAGACCCATTGTCCCTACTATTATTAGAACTGTCTGGGTATCTTTCTTCCACAGTGGTCTCATTTCTGACTGCAAATCCTGATATTTTATTACTTTGTGTCTCTCTGTATGCAAGACACTGTAGTCACTGGGTGTAGTGATTTCAATGATCAGTGCTACTTTTGTCTTCTTTTCTTGGACCACTATATCCATTTTTCTAGCATCTATCTTTTGAACTGTTGGCAATGAGTGATCCATGTGATGTAAACATCATAACTTTCTATTATGCTTTGTGGCTCATATGTCCAGTGTTTTTCAACCACTTCAGTACCATAATGTTTGCACAATCCCCAGTGCAATAGTCTTGCCACATTATTATGCCTTTCAGTATACAGTCCTTCTGTCATTAGTATCTCACAACCAACAATGAGGTGTGCAACTGAGAACAATTTTGTTTTACAAAACCTACATTTGTCTATTTCTCCCATGTGTTCAATGGACTTCGTAAACCAACATGTATGTAGCCCACTATCTTGGGCCACCAATATTAACCTTTCGTCTCCTGGTTTGAATTCACCTCTCCTTAACCATTGCTTCATTTGTTCCTGTTCAAAATGAAGTTCGTAGGTTCATAGGTTCATACTAGGCTATCTGCCCTAGGGCATTTATAAGCCTAGCCAGAATGTGTTTGGCTTTCGCCACCCATTTTAAATTTATTTTGCTATGCCCTTTTTTGAGGTTAGTATACTGTGCCTCTGTCTAACAGTGACACAGAAGTGATACCCGGGGTAAACCCACTCATCAAGATTCCTCTTGAATAGAGTCTATGAGGGACTCTGCCTAACCTGGACTGGGATTTTATTCCAGAGTGAAGGGAGCCTCTGGGTTATGAATCTGTCCCTCCAGCATGTCCTATTTATTTCAGTGCTGAGGTTCAAGTCTCTCGAGCACGTAGCTCGATGGGATTTGGATTTTCTGAGGTGCAGCATGTCCATTAATTCCGGGTTGGACATGGCTTTATACGTCAGGCACAGATCGCCTCTGAACAGGCGGTATGCCACTGAGTAGAGCTGGAGTTTCTTTAACCGGGCAGCATATGGCATCTGTTTAAGCCCTTTGATCCTCTTGGTGAGGTACTTTTGGGGTCTTTCCAGTTGCTGCAGGTGTCTGGTAAGGTACATCTCAAAAGGGGCATTGTACTCAATTATGGGCCTGATGAGGGATGAGTAAAGAGGCATGATGACCTCCCCTGATCTAGATGTGAATCCCTTCATGATTAGATGGGCTATATAAAATGTTTTTCTAACCACTTTGGCCACGTGGTTGTCAAATGAGAGATTGCTATCAACTTGGGTCCCCAGGTCCCTAATTACTTCTTCTGTACTTAATGGATTACCACCTATGTGGTAATTTCTGAGCACTTTGTTTTTGCCAAAGGGGATGACTATACACTTTTTGGCATTTAGCTTGAGGCCATGGCTCTGGCACCAGTTGTCTGTTTCTATGAGGCCCTTTTGGAGGATGCTTGTGTCAGCTGGAGAGTCGATTATGGCGCCCAGTTTGCAGTCATCTGCGAACTTGGTCAGCCACAGTCCTTCCGTGTTGGCCTGTACCTCCGAGAAATATATACCGAACAAGAGAGGTCCCAGGACTGAGCCTTGTGGGACACCACTTGTAACTGGTTTGGAGTCTGACATGGCCCCAACAATTCTAACCATGTGGGTTCTGTCCTTGAGCCAGTTTGCAATCCATCTAGTGACATAGGGGTTTATATTTAAGCTGGTGAGCTTATCTATAATGCCCGAGTGGGGTATTGTATCGAAGGCTTTTGCGAGGTCCAGGTAGGCTGTGTGGACCTCCTTCCCCTCGTCAATGGCCTTGGTGACTGTTTCAAAGAAATCAACCAGGTTTAAGAGGCAGGATCTGCCCTTAACAAAGCCAAACTGGGTAGGATCCAGTGTCTGTAGGTCCCCAATATCTTTATTTATGAGGTCCATGATGATCCTTTCCATAGCTTTGCAGACCAAGCTAGTCAGTCTTATGGGGTGATAGTTTCCAGGATCCATTGAGGCACCACCTTTATGGAGAGGGACCACTGTTGCTGTACGCCACTCTTTGGGTACATATCCTGTAGTAAGGCTGAGAATGAACAGTAGTTTTATGTTTGGGTTTAGATCTTCTTGGAGTACATGTAGGACGCAGCCTGGGACACCGTCTGGTCCCATTGATGCTGTGTTTTTTGCTTTGGAGAGGGCGGCTCTTACCTGAGCATCTAAGATGTCAGGGGGGCAGCACTCTGCTGGGATAGATATTTGCCCTTTTGGTGGGGAGGGGGTGGAGAAGTTTGCGCTGAGCCTGTCAGCTAGGATGTTGGCAATGTCTGCAGGTTCAGTGTATTTTTTGTCATTTTGGACTAATTCTGAGCATATCTGGGAATTACCACCCAGGTTCCTAACATAACTAAAGAAAGCCTTGTGATTATCCTTAGTGTCCTGTGCAATTTTTCTCTCGAAGCTGGCCTTAGACAATTTTATGAGTGCCCGTAGTTTTTTGCTAATACTGATCAGTGATGCCTTCCCTTTTTGGGATTTTGCTCTATCATTTAGTAGCTTCCTCCTTCTATTGTATAGTTTGTTTATGGCTGGGGTCCACCAGACATGACATCTGCCTTTGGAGGATTGGGTCTTGGTTTTATTTGGGATCGCATGATCCATGCATTCCTGAAGGTGTTCATAGAATGCGTTTATAAAGGATTCTGCAGTCTGGGCCTTATTTTCCACAGGCCCGGGGGCTTTGAAGGATTCCACCTTGGGTTTGAGGAGTGTGAAATTTGCTTTAGAGAAGTTTTTTACTGTGGTTTTCTGGGCAGGGGGTGGGGTCGGGATGTGAATATCCAGTGAGATTAGTTTATGGTCTGATCTTACCAGTGAGGGATACACTTCTGGTCTGGAGCATAGAGTCCCCATGTTGGTGATGATCAGGTCCAGTATGTTTTCCCCTCTTGTGGGAGTGGTAACAAGTTGTTCCATAGCATTTGAGTTTATAAATTCTAGGAACCTTTGTGCTAGGCTTTTGGAGCTAGAGTAATGCTCCCAGTCTATGTTTGGGTAGTTGAAGTCACCCAATATAATGGTGTTTGGAGAGACCTTCATATTTTCCAGTGTTCTCAGGAAGGCCGAGTGGGGTTCCTGGGTTTGGGAGGGTGGTCTGTAGCAGGCTATAAACTGGAAGGCAGTTTTACCCACTGTTAGTTGCACATGGATAGTCTCTGATGCTTCGTGCTTTGCCACCAACCTGGAGGTGTGGGTATCTTTGATGAATATCGATACTCCCCCTCCTTTTGTGGTTCGGTCCAAGTTTTGGGGCCGAAAAGCATGGTATGAGGTATAACCTGGTAGTGCTGGGGTGCTCTCGGGAGCCCTGTACCAGGTTTCTGTTACTGCACAGATATCGATGTTCTCCATGCTAAGGAGAGTTTCGAGTGCGTGCATCTTGAGGTTTAGACTTCTGGCGTTGAGTAGCATTACTCTTAGTTTCTTATCCCTTGTGACACCTATGGAGGTGGGTTTGTCTTTTGAACCTTGCCTAAAAAAGGCACTATGGGGGTAGCAAGAGCCTTTGCCAATATCTGAAAGCCCAGGGGTGACAGGTGCAAGCCGTCCCTAGCGAAGCATCGTGGCTTGTTGAGCATATCATCCCAAGCTGACAGGCATTGGATCCCCTTTGAATGACACCAGTACTTAAGCCAATTGTTGAAATTGATCATCTTGTCTTCATATTGTGGCATCATTCTTGGTGAGGGTAAGATGCTACTCAAGGTCAGGGTCATACCGGCCTGGGCTACATGCTCAGAGAGCTCCTTTATGTCTCTTTTCATGTAGTCCAGGGAGGTACATCTCAGGTCATTCACACCAGCATGGACAATGACTGAGTCATATTTGTACTTGCCTTGGAGTGACCTGAGTGCTTGTGTTATGTGGCGGATCCTAGCGCCCAACAGGCTGCTCACCGTGACCCTCTCCTTGTTCAGCCTGGTGAGCGGGACGTCAGTGTGCCTGACGATAGAGTCACCTATGACAAGTGTATCAGGTGTGTTGTTTAGTCTTAAGGGCTGTGACTGTTCGGCACACTGGCTTTGTGAGATATGTGTTGCACGTGTTTTGTTTTGGGGTAGCGGTTGCTTGGGTGTCTGCTTTGGAGGTCTCTGCTGCTTAGGCAGATCTTTATTTAGAGCCTCCGAGTATGTTTTTGTGTGATTATTTGTTTGGTTTGTTGTCGTGGTAGGTCTATGTGAGACTGGAATTGTAGTGAGTGTGGTTTCCTTCTCCTCCTGACTGGTTATGCCAGTACTGAGTCGAGAGAGCTTAGCCTCCAGTTTGGCTATATGGTTGCATCTCTCACATGTGTTGGAATTTGTTGGGAGGAGGAGAGGGTTGTCTGTGTACCTGAGGCAGTTGTAACATTGCCTCAAGATTCCCAGATTCTCCAGCTGGACCAGAGAGGAGATTGACAACTGACCTTTGGACATGCTAGAATAATATTGGGAATTCCTTAATAATTGAAAACAAGGGCCAGTGGGGACTGAGGGTGTAGTGCTTTTAATTTTTAGTGCTGACTTATATAATTGCTTTAGTGAGCAAGTGCCAGGTAACTTAAGTGCAATGTGTTACAGGTAACTTAAATGCAAAAATGACAAACAGTGACTTTCTTTCAAGTAAAACAAGGAAATAAGTACAGTAAGCAATGCAGATATCACTAGTGATCCACAGAAGCGCTGAGAAGCCGCGTATTAGGTGGAATTAGCGTTCCAGGGAAATAACAAGCAAACAAACAACAAGCATGTAAACAAAGCTAGATTCAGCAGGCCTGGATCTAGTCTATGCTACAGCAAACTAGGTGCACCAATTTTAGTAAGATACAGTTCAAATATTCAGGCACTATAAACATTTAACCAGAAATTCCCAGCTCAGAAGGGCAGAGTCCAGCCTCTTCTCCCACAAGAGTGCAGACCACGAACCTTCTTAATGTAAAATAACTGGCCTGAAGCCCAAGTGCTTAAACCAGAACTAATACACTTTAAGAATAACATACACTGGGCTCTCAATCAGCAGTTCCCAACTTAGAAGGATGAAAGCTACCTGTCCTCTCACCACAGTGCATGCCACAAACCTTCCTAATGTAAAACAACTGGTCTGAAGCCCAAGTGCTTAATCCAAAAGACTTAGAATGATAGCTACAGTTTAATCAAGTTACTACCAAGCAGTAATAAATACAATTGAATACTTTAGAGAATGCCTGGATTAGTGCTCAAGTTACACAAACAAAGCTAGATCCAGCAGGCCCGAATCCAGTCTATGCCACAGCAAACAAGGCGCACCAACTTCAGTAAGAAGCAGTTCAGATATGCATGCACTATAAGCCTTTAATCAGAAATTCCCAGCTCAGAAGGGCAAAGTCCAGCCTCTCCTCCCACAAGAGTGCAGACCACGAACCCTCTTAATGTAAAATAACTGGCCTGAAAGCCCAAGTACTTAAACCAGAATTAATACACTTTTAGAATAACAGACACTGAGCCCTCAATCAGCAGTTCCCAACCTAGAAGGATGTAAGCTACCTGTTCTGCCACTACAGTGCAGACCACAAACCCTCTCAGTGCAAAACAACTGGTCCGAAGCCCAAGTGTTTAAACCAAAAGGCTTAGAATGAGTTACACCAAGCAGTAATAAATACAATTGAGTACTTTTAAGATGATGCAAAAGTAAAAAAAGTAGGTAGAAACACAAGTACAGTAAAAGCAGATGAAATTTTTTTTTTTTTTTCTGAACAAGTGCTGAGATCAAAGTAACAGATTTGAGTGCTGAAACTAGAAAACTGGCTAGTTATAAGAAAAAAAAACTAAGCTAGAAGGCTTCCCTCCAACACAGAAGGGCTTGGGGGCTCAGAAGCCTACAAATAGTCTATACCACTTAACAGGAAAGGCAGGAAACAAGCTTAATTTTTTTTTTCCCAGATGCTCTCTTTGTACACAGTAGGAGTGCCTGAATCAGAATATGATCTCACTGCACTCAGTTAAGTGAGCAAATGAGATGGGCCCAGAAGGAGTATCCAAACACAAATTTACAAGAGGGGCGGGCAGTTGCAAGGCCACTAAGATTAACATCAAGACAAAACCAGGGTGGGTGGGACTAACTGAAGAGCAGAGTCAAAACTTCCAGTTCAGTTAATATTCCTTCCACACAGTTAAAATCAATTTAAATACTGTATTTTTTGAAAAAAAAAAAGTGCAGATAAAGTTACTTAAATTATCTTATACGTCCAGTTGAATACAGCAAGTCTATTTCTCCCATGTGTTCACTGGACTTCGTAAACCAACATGTATGTAGCCCACTATCTTGGGCCACCAATATTAACCTTTCATCTCCTGGTTTGAATTCACCTCTCCTTAACCATTCCTTCATTTGTTCCTGTTCAAAATGAAGTTCTTCCAGAAGTTTGTTATACTTGCAACTATATTTATGCATTTTCCACATTTCTTGCCTTCTCATCTGGTCCTTCACCTTATATTCTTTATTTTATTTTTTGATACATTCAGTTGCTGCCTGATTTTTATCTTCTTCTGGTTTGATTTCCATTCCTGCTTGACACCGATATGCTTCTGCTAGATTAAGCAGAGACGTCATCTTAGATTATTCTCCTCATGTTTCAAAATGTTCACTACTTTTGGGTCTTGTGAGGTCAGCAGATATGTGTGGGGTCCCACAATTGCAGATCTATATATGTAATCAGTTAAAAGGAGGCCCATGCCTCCTTCGGAACAGGGAATATATAATCTTGGTATGCCCTGATTTTTATAAATCATTTAGTGAGCATGAAGCATCCTTCTTGTTTTCCTATCTAAATCTATCAATTTTAGGTCTAGTCAGTCACTCCAAAACTGTAAGTCAGGACATGAAAAGTTTGGATTTTGTTCCTAGATGTCAGTGCTGTTTTCAGGATTAATTTAAGTCTACTGAAGTATTCCTTACTAAGTTTTATTTGCATTTGCTCATGTTTTATTGTTGATCCTTCATCAATTCTCAAATATGTATACACTGCTTCCTGCTCAAGTTCTTTTATATCACATTCTTGTCCCAAACTGATGTTTTCCTCATGTTGCAATTTTCCTGCTTTAAAGGTTGCTTTTGCACATTTATCAAGACCAAATGACATTCTTATATCATCTGAAAAAGTTTTGACAACTTGCAGTTGTGCTTTCAGCTTCTCATCTGATAAGCTATACATTTTTAAATCATCAACAAAGAGAAGATGAGTCTTTACACTTTGTTGTTTTCTAGGAGCCAAATTATAGCCATGGCCTAAGTTGTTAAGTAGACAGCTTAATGGGTTAAGGGCAAGGTATTATAGCAGTGGTGACAGAGTCACCCTGGAATATCTCCCTTTGAATTTTTATCCCTGGGAAAATAATTTGTTCTCTATTAAGGGTTACTTGCAAAGTGGTCTGCCACTGTTTCATGGTTACTGTAATGTAGTTGATCAGTGTAGGGTGTATCATATTAATTTTAAGCACTCTTTTATTCATGAATGTGGGATACTATCAAATGCTTTTTTGTAGTCAATCCATGCCATACTTAGATTCTTCCCCTTTTTACAGTTCTCCACTATGACTTTATTTAATAACAAATGATCCTTTGTTCAATAAGACTTTCTTTTTTTCCCTTTTGTTCTACTGACATAATTGAGTTTTCTTCTAAATGACTATAAACTCTGTCGGCATCAATTCCCATGTATAGTTTATACATTGTCAGAAGGCAAGTTATTGGTCTATAATTTTTAAGGTAGCTTGCAGGTTAACTCTTAAGTAGGAGCATTGTTTTTCCTGTTGTTAGCCAGGTTGGTGTCTGTTCAGGGAGCGCATATAAATAATTCTTACTCATGGCTAAATCTTCGTCCAAAGATGTTAATACTTTTAGCCAAAAGTTAGATACTGCATCTGGGCCTGTGGTTTTCCAGTTAGAGGCTTTTCTTAACTTTGTTTCAATCTCTCTGGCTATTACTTCATCCCAATTCATATCCTATAGCTTTAAACTTCTTATTCTTTCTTTTTCTCCTTCTATCCATTTAGTATCTTTGTTATGTTCCACAGAATCTTCATAGATGCTTCTCCAAAATGTATCTATTTCTTCTTTTTTTGGCGGTCTTTCAATTCCTTTTACCTCGTTTCTCGACTCTCCATAAAACTGTTTTGGGTCATTAATAAATTGCTTATTTTGTACTTTTCCTTTATATTTATCTGTGTATCTTTTAAGTTTTTCCACCTGTGCTGAGATTTTTAGTTTGTTATTTGAGATAGTGCATGATAGATCCTGATCTGTTCTAATACTGTGCATTGCTATTATCACAATAATCTTTCTAAGTATTTTCGTTGATATGTTCCCTCTTCTATATTCTTCTAACAGTGACACTTCTTGTCTTAATTGCTTTATAGTTTTCTCTATTCAGTACTTCCATGATGGTATTCAATTTCTCCCCTTCTTCTCCCTCACTACCCTATGTTCTTGTGGTAGAACTTTATCAATTGTTAATTTAGCTGCACAATAATATATCCTGTTTACTTCTGTTATATCCCATGCATCTCTATGGACGGTCCTAATTATTGTGTTCATTTGTTTTATCAAACATCTGACATTTTGGGCTTTATTGACCTTCTGCAGTCTATTTCTTTCATTGATCTTAATATGTCTATCTGTCTCTATTAAGTCAAGCAGCTCTTCTCATAGATCATTTTCTCCTAAACTGAGGGCACATTTTTTTGTTTTCCATTTCCTGCAGGTATTTTATAGAAAGTTCTATTGCATCTTCCTGTGGCACACTCTCTTCAGTTTCATTTTGTGCCATCTGTTGCTCTGTCATATCAGAACTCACTGGCGAATCACTCCTCAACATTAACTGTGTCAGAGTTTCAACAATTTCCTGTTCCTTTTCTTGCCATCCAGTTTCAAGTGAATGTCCATACTTGATTCCTGTGGAATGCTCTAACATATCTTCATATGGCACCTGACCAAATTCTTCCTCTTCTACTGTTTTCCTCTTAATTTGGAGTTCCATTGCTCTGTCCTTTTGTGGTGCTTTCTGGATTAGATTTTCTACACTGAATCCTTCACTTTGGAGTAGTCCATAACTTCACTTTCTATTTCTTTATCTCCTCCATTACTGATCTCCTTTTCTACTTTTCCTCTTCGTCATCTTATTTTTTGTATTGTAAAGTTTCCATGTCCGGATTCCTTTAGCTGTACTTCTCTTCAAATATCTTTGTTGTATCTTTTTGTATTGATTAGTTTTGCTTTCTCCTTTGAATAGTTATTACACCACATTAACTCTCTTTTTCTTTTCCATGTCCATATTTCTTCTTCAGACATCTCCTGATCTTCCTGTTTTTCATTACTTTGGGGATTCGTTCCCTCATGCCATGATGTAACCTGCGTTGGCCCTTCTACATCAAATCCTTCACTTTGCAGGCACTCCATAACTTCAACTTCTATTTTTTTTAACTTCTATTTTACTAATCTGCTTTTCTACATTCTCTCTTTGTGATATTATTTTTTATTGTGAAATTTTCCATGTCTGGATGCCTTTGCCTGTATTTCTCTTCGGATATCTTTGGGGTTGCCTTTTTATGTTGATTAATCTGGCTTTCACCTTTGTATAAATATTGCACCATATCAAATCTCTCTTTCTTTAAAATGTCCATATAACTTTTTTATACTTTTCAAAAATATCTAGGGTTTGTTGTTTATATTTTTACACTTCCTCAGATACTTCTTTTTTGAAACAGATCAAAGTTTCTTGGTCTATATACTGTTTTTCAAACATCTGTTGTATTAATGACCACAACATTTTATTTGAAGCTTCTGACAGTTTTTCTAGTGGAAGTATTTTTCTTTCCTCTAATTTATCTCTTAATCTTTTTGTATATCTTGTTGCTTGAAAATTCTAGCATTTTTGCATAATAGTAACAAAATATAATTTCTTTCTTATCCTCAATATTCCACTTTATCATCTTTATGACTCTTCTCTGACCTATCATTTTTTGTGATTTTTGTGGACTACTACTTCCTTCTACCATAGGGAGGCCATCCTCCCCCTAGCCTGGCCCCATTGTAGGAATGTTTCTTTATTTTAAGGATTGTGCACTGTCAATTTTTCCAGTCCTGACACCAGCGTGCCTACCAGGATTGGGCACTTTTTATCCTGGGCCTTGTGCACCCAGCTATCTTTTTTAATTTCTGACCTACTTCTGTCCATGATATATGCTATGTAAATACAGTCTATATATCAGTGTCGCCTTGGTGAGATTTTGTAGAACAGGGTCCACCTCATTAAGTTACTCACCAAGACTTGAGGATGAATTCAGTTTCAGCACTACTACTCTCTTTTTGTTTGCTGACTTTTCATCTCTCCATTCGGACCCCCAAAATTAAAAATTTCCCCTATGACAGCCTAAATGTTCTCTAAAATATGCAAAGACCTCGTATTCTAACTATAATATCTCTACATTGTTGTTCTCTTAATTGTTCATTCCCAAACTTTATTCCTAAAATTTCTATCTCTTCTCCACTAAATTTAATGCCCTGTATTTTTCCTCAAACCCTAGTCTTTTATTTTTTTCTTTATTAGGAGTCAAGCCTGACATCTTCAGTTCTTTATTGAGCATTTCCATGGCTGTTTTCACCCATTCCATAGTCTTAACTGCTAACACTAAATCATTTGCATATGTAAACATAGCTGGAATTGTAATTCCTTCTTGTGTCTGATATCTAGACTTTCCCAGTATTGAATTAATCTCAGTAATCACTGCATGCATAAATAATGCAACTAAGATGCCGCTGGGTGGACATCCTTGTTTGTTACCACTTCTTAGTCTTATAGTTTAATTTATCCATCCATTGACTACTAATTTTAATTTGTTTACCATGTAAACTGACTTCAGAACATTTATTATTTTATTACTTGTATTATAGTCCTCTAAAACTTTCCACAATGCTTTGTGTTGAATTTTATCAAAAGCTTTGTTTACATCTCATATTAATATATTTAATTCTGTTCTTCTGTTTATGTCATCTACCAGTTCTCTTATTAATATTAATAGTTCTTGACTTCCTTTACTTCTAGTTCCAAAGATTGTTTCAGATAATAATTTATTAATTTTGTTTGCTATCCTTTTTCTATTATTTTCATGAAAATCTTATAATTTATATTATTTAGTAATAATAGTCTCCAATTTCTTATATCCGTTTTTCTCCATTTTTCTATATGAATTTAATTACCCCTAGGCATATCTTTTCATAATTTATACCTTTTTCAAACCGTTCATTCATTACTTCTAAGAAATATTTGTTTTGTCATTCTTGCATATTTTTGTACATTAAGTATTCAATTCCATCTATCCTTGTAGCTAACTCTATATTTACTGTCTTAAGTATATTTTCTAATTCTAATATTGCACTCTTTTCCTCCATCCTTTTATTGTCTTCTTCAGTTAACTTGTTTAGTTCCCATCTATATTTTAATGTAATGTCACCTATTGAGAATGTCTCTGTTATATATTCTCTAATTGTTTTCATATGTTGTGTATTTATTGTCACCTTTTCCATCTTTTAGTTCTCTCATTATTCTTGTGTTTTCTTTCACCATTTTACGTAAGTATGGTGCTACTTCTTCTTTCTTTCCATTCAAAAAGTATCTTTGATTAAACAATCTTCTTTTAACTTTTCTTGATTCATTTCCTACAGCTTTCTTTCTTTTTCTATAAACTCTTCACTATTACTTGCTATGATTTTGAATATTTGGTTACTAATTTCCTCATATACATCAAAATCCTGTTGTCTTTTCAATTTTTGCCATTTTGATACCTCTTTTCTATATTTTCTTTCAAATTGATCCACCAACTTGTCCAGTCTTTATAAAATTACCTCACACTTATGTGATTTTGCAATAATTGTAGTATTATGTCTTTTGCCTGTTCATTCAATTCTGACTCATTCATTCTTTTTATTCCTTTGCCTATTTTTATATAATTACTTTTTCTTGTATCTCAATCCATATTTCTAAATGGTCTGAAAATCCTGTGATTCTACACCCTTGTAGCATAATCAAGCTGTCTGAAACTATAAAATAGTCAATTTCAGTTCTTAAATTGCTTCTTTTGTATGTGCAATTCTTATTTTCCCATAAATACATTTTATTATACTTAATCATATCTAGAATTACTTTAGCATTTGCTCCTTCTTTATCTCTGCACCTTAGATCACAGTTAAAGTCCCCATTACAATTACTTGCATGTTTAAATTTACATGATCCATTATTTTTCTAAACATGATTTCTCTTTGCTTCTGTAAGGTATATGCATAAAGTATAATTACTCTATAAACATGATTTTTATACCTTATGTCTAGTATTACTATTCTTCCAATAAGTACTATTGTATAATTTAACATACATATCCATTCTTTACATAAAATACATATCCATTCATTACATAGGATGACTATACCAGATCACAATTAAAGTCCCCATTACAATTATGTGCATGTTTAAATTTACATGATCCATTATTTTCTAAACATAATTTTTCTTTGCTGCTGTAAGGTGTATGTATAAAGTATAATTACTCTATAAACTTAGATTTTTATACCTTATGTCTAGTATTACTATTCTTAAGTACTATTGTATAATCTAAAATACGTATCCATTCTTTACATGTGATGACTATACCAGATCATTTTTCACTACTCAAATTCCCAATTACTCTGCCTTCCCATAAATCATTTGTTCTCTTTCTTCTTCTATTGTTATTCTAATATCTATAAGTGCAATGATAGCCATATCTAATGTCATACACCATTCTAATAGTCCTAGCCTACAATTAATATTTTTCATATGGTTGACATTAATGGATAAGATTCTCACTATAATGAATTAATGTTATCTTAATCCTTTTCCTTTTTTGCTTTCCCTTATAATTATATTTTTGAACTTGCATTTTCTGTCTTTTACTCTTTTACTTATTTAACTTATTTTGCTTCTTACTTTTACCAATTTATAGGTTCATAGGTTCATAGGTAGGTACTAGGCTATCAGCCCTAGGGCCCATACAAGCCTAGCCAAAAAATGTACCCTGGCTTTCGCCACCCAAGAAAATTATTTTTCTATGCCCCTGTCGAGCAGAGCCACAGAAGTGATCCCCGGGGTGAATTTCCCATTTCCCATCCAATCATCAAGATTTTTCTTGAAGAGTGCTAATGAGGAGCTCTGTTTGACATAGATAGGTAGTCTGTTCCAGAGTATGGGAAGTCTCAGGGACAGGAATCTATCCCTCCAGCATGTTCTGTTTATTGTGGTGACAAGGTTAAGGTCCCTAGATTGTGTAGCTTGGAGGGATTGGGATTTCTTTAAGTGGAGCATGTCCAACAGCTCTGGGTTTGAGTAGGCGATATGCGATGGAGTAAAGCTGTAGTTTTTTGAAACAGTCTGCATAGGGCATCTGTTTGAGGCCAGTAATCCTCTTTGTGAGGTATTTCTGTGGTCTTTCCAGTTGTTGTAGATGTCTTGTGAGGTACATACCAAAAGGGGCGTTGTACTCTATAATGGGTCTAATGAGTGATGAGTAGAGGGGAACAATGACCTCTTTTTTTCTGGAGGAGAATCCTTTTGTGATGAGATGAGCCACGTAGAAGGATTTCCTGACCACTGTGGCGATGTGATTATCAAAGGAGAGACTACTGTCCACCTGTGTCCCAAGGTCTCTTATCACATTTTTGGCATTAAGTAGACTACCAGCTATGTGGTAGTTCACCCTCCCAAACCCAGGAACCCCACTCGGCCTTCCTGAGAACACTGGAAAATATGAAGGTCTCTCCAAACACCATTATATTGGGCGACTTCAACTATCCAAACATAGACTGGGAGCATTACTCTAGCTCCAACACCCTAGCTCAAAGGTTCCTAGAATTTATAAACTCAAATGCTATGGAACAACTTGTTACCACTCCCACAAGAGGGGAAAACATACTGGACCTGATCATCACCAACATGGGGACTCTATGCTCCAGACCAGAAGTGTATCCCTCACTGGTAAGATCAGACCATAAACTAATCTCACTGGATATTCACATCCCGACCCCACCCTCTTCCCAGAAAACCACAGTGAAAAACTTCTCTAAAGCAAATTTCATACTCCTCAAAACCAAGGTGGAATCCTTCAAAGCCCCCGGACCTGTGGAAAATATGGCCCAGACCGCATAATCTTTTATAAATGCATTCTATGAACACCTTCAGGAATGCATGGATCATGCAATCCCAAATAAAACCAAGACCCAATCCTCCAAAGACATAAACAAACCATAAACAAACTATACAATAGAAGGAGGAAGCTACTACATGATAGAGCAAAATCCCAAAAAGGGAAGGCATCTCTGATCAGTGTTAGCAAAAAACTACAGGCACTCATAAAATCGTCTAAGGCCAGCTTCGAGAGAAAAATTGCACAGGACAATAAGGAAAATCACAAGGCTTTCTTTAGTTATGTTAGGAACCTGGATGGGAATTCCCAGATATGCTCAGAATTAGTCCAAAATGACAAAAAATACACCGAACCCACAGACATTGCCAACATCCTAGCTGACAGGTTCAGCGCAAACTTCTCCCCCCCCCTCCCCACCAAAAGGGCAAATATCTATCCCAGCAGAGTGCTGCCCCCCTGACATCTCAGATGCTCAGGTAAGAGCCGCCCTCTTCAAAGCAAAAAACACAGCATCAATGGGACCAGACAGTGTCCCAGGCTGCGACCTACATGAACTCCAAGGAGAGCTAAACCCAAACATAAAACTGCTGTTCAATCTCAGCCTTACCACAGGATATGTACCCAAAGAGTGGCGTACAGCAACAGTGGTCCCTCTTCACAAAGGTGGTGCCTCAACGGATCCTGGAAACTATCGCCCCATAAGCCTGACTAGCTTGGTCTGCAAAGCTATGGAAAGGATCATCATGGACCTCATAAAAAAAGATATTGGGGACCTACAGACACTGGATCCTACCCAGTTCGACTTTGTTAAGGGCAGATCCTGCCTCTTAAACCTGGTTGATTTCTTTGAAACAGTCACCAAGACCATTGACGAGGGGAAGGTGGTTCACACAAACTACCTGGACCTCGCAAAAGCCTTCGATACAATACCCCACTCGGGCATTATAGATAAGCTCACCAGCTTAAATATAAACCCCTATGTCACTAGATGGGTTGCAAACTGGCTCAAGGACAGAACCCACATGGTTAGAATTGCTGGAGCCATGTCAGACTCCAAACCAGTTACAAGTGGCGTCCCACAAGGCTCAGTCCTGGGACCTCTCCTGTTTGGTATATATTTCTCGGAGGTACAGGCCAACACAGAAGGACTGTGGCTGACCAAGTTCACAGATGACTGCAAACTGGGCGCTATAATCGACTCTCCAGCCAACACAAGCATCCTCCAAAAGGGCCTCATAGAAACAGACAACTGGTGCCAGAGCCATGGCCTCAAGCTAAACGCCAAAAAGTGTATAGTCATCCCCTTTGGCAAAAACAAAGTGCCCACAAATTACCACATAGGTGGTAATCCATTAAGTACGGAAAAAGTAATTAGGGACCTGGGGACCCAAGTTGATAGCAATCTCTCATTTGACAGCCAAGTGGCCAAAGTGGTTAGAAAAACATTTTATATAGCCCACCTAATCATTAAGGGATTCAATTCTAGATCAGGGGAGGTCATCCCACCTCTTTACTCATCCCTCATCAGGCCCATAATTGAGTACAATTCCCCTTTTGGGATGTACCTTACCAGACACCTGTAGCAATTGGAAAGACCCCAAAAGTACCTCACCAAGAGGATCAAAGGGCTCAAACAGATGCCGTATGCTGCCCGGTTAAAGAAACTCCAGCTCTACTCAGTGGCATACCACCTGCTCAGAGACGATCTGTGCCTGACGTATAAAGCCATGTCCAACCCGGAATTAATGGACATGCTGCACCTCAGAAAATCCAAATCCCATTGAGCTACGCGCTCAAGAGACTTGAACCTCAGCACTGAAATAAATAGGACATGCTGGAGGGACAGATTCATAACCCAGAGGCTCCCTTCACTCTGGAATAAAATCCCAGTCCAGGTTAGGCAGAGTCCTTCATTGACTCTCTTCAAGAGGAATCTTGATGAGTGAATGGGGGATCATAGGTTTACCCCGGGTATCACTTCTGTGTCACTGTTAGATAGAGGCACAGTATACTAACCTCGAAAAAGGGCATAGCAAAATTAATTTAAAATGGGTGGCGAAAGCCAAACACACTCTGGCTAGGCTTGTAAATGCCCTAGGGCAGATAGCCTAGTATGAACCTATGAACCTATGAACCTATGGGTACAGAGTTTTTACCAAAGGGGATGACAATACACTTTTTGGCATTGAGCTTCAGGCCAGGGTTTTGACACCAGGTATCTGTCTCAGTGTGGCCCTTTTGTAGTTTGTCCACATCATTAGGAGTTTCGATTATGGCTCCTAGTTTGTAGTCATCTGCAAACTTTGTTAGCCAAAGACCTTCTGTGTTGGCCTGCACTTCAGAGAAGTTGATACCA
Organism: Protopterus annectens; assembly: GCF_019279795.1. Classification (NCBI taxonomy): domain Eukaryota; kingdom Metazoa; phylum Chordata; order Ceratodontiformes; family Protopteridae; genus Protopterus; species Protopterus annectens. Next base: position 131,327,499 of record NC_056729.1, read on the forward strand.
AACAGGAGAGGACCCATGACTGTACCCTGTGGTACTCCACTTGTCACTGGTCTGATGTCGGATTTAGAATCCGCTACTTTCACAGTGTGGGTTCTGTCCGTGAGCCAGTTGGCAACCCATCTTGTGACATAGGGATTTATACCTAGTTTAGTGAGCTTATCTATAATTCCAGAGTGGGGATGGTGTCAAAAGCCTTGGTGAGATCTAGATAAGCTGTGTGAGCCATTTTACCATCATCTATGGCTTTGGCGACTGCTTCAAAGAAGTCAATCAGGTTTAGGAGACATGATCTGCCTTTTACAAATCCAAACTGAGTAGGGTCCAGAGTTTGGAGATTACCAATGTCTTTGTTTATGAGTTCCATGATGATATGTTCCATGGCCTTGCAGACCAGGCTCGTCAGGCTAATGGGGAGGTAGTTCCCGGGGTCCGTCGTGGCTCCCCCTTTGTGGAGTGGGATAACTGTCGCGGTGCACCATTGAGTGGGTACAAAGCCTGAGGTGAGGCTCTACCTCAAAAACCAAACCTCAGGGATTTACTTTATCCTTCATCACTTGTATTACTTATTTCTTCTTCCTCATTAGTTTCCTTATCTTTTACTTCATTCATACTTTCTTCCGCATTTATTATTACTTCAATATCATTCTTTTGCTCATTTTACACTTCCTTTATAGTGTCTGATGTAATTTTCTCCTTCTCCTCTTCCTGTACTAATGTTGTTTCATGTTTATATTTCTCTAATTCTGTACAATCCATCCAAGAATGAGCTATCTTTTCACATTTTATATATATTTTTGTTCACATTTCTTTGCTTCGTGACCCATTTTTCCACATATAAAACATTTTCTTTTATCACAATTACTAATTAAATGATCATCCTTGCTACATAAAAAACATGTCTTGGGTCATCCCCAGTATCTCACCATGTCTTTGTTTCTGTCAATATTAATTATATTCTGTAAATGTACAATTTTTTCATCTTGCATTTTCAGTATTACATCACATTCCCAATCCCCAGTCCATAAGCCTCTATTATAATATATTTTCATTACATGTATAATGTCTCTACATATAGTCTTTAAATATTATTTTAAATTATCTCTTTCAATTTCAGTTCTAAATTGCACACTTTCTTCTTAGCTTCTCTATTAAAAGCCTGTATTACATATAAGTTCCAAGGATAAATGTCTTTTCTTTTATTATATTGTTTAAAAATGTTTCCCTGTATTGAGCCTCTTCAAAAAATGTCACAAAATGCATCCTTATTAATACAAATAAAGGTTCCTACTTTTCTGGGTTTTATCCCCAGTGGTGCTATGACACTTTCCCATACCTCATAAGTGTCTAAGCCCTTTTCTGCCTTGTTGCTTATCTTCACACAAAATTTTCTTCTAATTTTTGTCTTTTTTCCTTCTATTCTTTCCCCTTCTCTCACTGTCTGTGCATACAATTTATTTTCTTCTTTTTTGTCTTGTGAATTTTCATTCTGAATCCTGTCCATTATCTCTCCCCGTGCTGCTACTTTTTCACTCTCTGATTCACTCTGATCTATCAAATCTTTTAGGTAGACATTCCACAATCTTCAAGATTGGATGGTTGTAACAATACATTCTGTTGGTAAAATATCCACTGAAAACAGATTATGTTGAAAAATGTCATCAGAATCCAGGATCACACCATTTTCTGCTTGTTTTTTCTCGCCTATTGCTCCATTTGCATTACCACTACCATTCTCCTCCTTTCTTGTCTTTTCTGACTCCTTCACTGTTATGCTAGCTTCCATGGCTGTTTGATTAATAACACTTTCAATTTCCTTAGTAACCACCACACTCTCCTTCTCCTCTATGCTTCCTGCTTCTCCAAGCCACCTTCACACTTGGAATGGAAGACAGGAAGCACCACACTGAATTGTGTCCCTGTATGATTGTTTGTATGAAGAGTAGGGATTTTTTATTTCTGAACATATATATATATATATATATATATATATATATATATATATATAGGTTTACCTTCATTTGAATGAAATGTAAATGTGCGAGTGTTCATTTAGTCGACATCAAAACCTAGAATGCGAACACATCAGAATGTCAAAAATGAGTTCATGGATTCCTTTTTTTGACCATTTTCAAACACCACCAACTAAGTGTAACTGCAGTGTTTCTCGGGACATTCCATACAAGATAAAATGTGTGATCTCAGAGTTAGTATATTTAAGTAGGCGGGTATGGGGGGGTGCAGCTCCCCTGCAAAACAGTGTTATAGTAGTGTTTTCTTTTGTCTTGATTGTACACATTGTGCAATTGTGCAGTACTTTGGAGGATATTGTACGAAGATGGAATGTGCGATTTGCATATTTCAGTCACTCATTGGTGATTCACACATATTGTTTTCGCTGATGTGTGATGTCTGTGCTGTACTTTCAATCATAGGGCTGTTGATCATGTTGTGTACAATCAAATGAAAGTAAACTATATATATATATATATATATATATATATATATATATATATATATATATATGTATATACATTATAGATTATTTACATATTTACACTATTTACAAATATTAAAGTCTCAGTACATTCACTTTACATTTTTAAGTATTCCCCCACTCTCTTGCCTACAACCAAAACCATTTTTCTCAATATCTTTGCCAAAGTCCATTTCCCATTATATTTAATCTCATTAAATCTTTCATTCCATATTGTCCATGCAAAATAAATAATAATTCTGTCCATCTTATTTACTTCTTCCTGGTTTTGTACTCCATAATAACTGTATTCTATCATGTTCCTGTTTAAATGTTCATATTTTAAATACTTTCCAACCATATCATGTTTACATATTTCTATCTGTAAATTCTTAATTCTGTCACATTTAAAAAATACATGTTCTGCAGTTTCTAATTCTCCACAATTATTACAAATTCTATCTTGCATTCTCTTATACTGGATGTTAGCTTTTGCAGGCAGTTTATGCATGGATAATCTCCAGAAAATGTTGTTGCATTCCTTCATTTTTTGTAGTTTTTATATCTCCTTAATATAGATTTTTTTCTTATTCATGTCAAGATATTTCCATGAGTCAACAAAATAAATTTTTCATTATATTAACATACCATTCCTTTCTGTTCTTTTCAGTTACATTCTTTCTTATTTTCCATAATACAATTTTATTCTGATATTCTTGTATTTCTTCCTTGATAATACTTTTACTTCTCTTCTTTACTTCCATTCCATCCCATTCATCTTTAAATTCATAATACATTATCATTTCTATCAGAGCATTTTCATTCTTCATAATACGTTTTAATACTTTCTATAAACTTAAAGATGCTGCATGTACAATAGGATTAATTAAACACGGATCTCCTTGGTCTTCTTTCATATACAATGTTCCTCTTTTAACCAGGTTCAGTCTACAGCCCCAAATAAATGAAAATATTGACCTCATTAATTCTTTTTCATATTTTACAGTTATCATATAAATATTTGCTGCATACATTTTTCCCTTAATATCATATTGTTTATTAGATGTGCTTTTTTTCTATAGGAAAACCTATATATTTTCCAGAACATAAATATGTCCTTTATTTCTTTCATCATTTTGTCCCATTGTTCCTGTTTGTGTTCGTTTTTCCCCAAATTGTATTCCTAACACATCTATATACATGTCATTAAATTCAACCACTCCTATTTCACCTTTAAAACCAAATCCTTTAATGTTTCCTTTATTTACACTTAATCCAATTCTTCCCAACATTATGCCTACCTTTACATTTGTTCTCTCCATCCATACTGTATACTTTGTAATTATTATAATATCATCTGCATAACTATACACTATTGGCAGTTGTACTTCTTTTTACCATTCTATAACCTCAATTTATTGACATTTTGTTAATTTCAATAAACTATTAGGTTCATAGGTTCATAGGTTCATACTAGGCTATCTGCCCGAGGGCATTTACAAGCCTAGCCCATCGTTTTGTGGCTTACGCCACCCCTTTAGTATGGGGAACTATACCCATTATTTTGCTGTGCCTCTGTCGAGCAGTGACACTGAGGTAATCCCTGGGGTATATCTGCGATCTCCCATCCATTGGTCAAGATTTCTCTTGAACAAGGCCAGCGAGGTGCTCTGCCTCACATGTACCGGGATTTTGTTCCACAGCATAGGGAGTCTTTGGGTGATGAATCTATCCCTCCAGCACGTCCTATTAATAGCCGTGTCGAGGTTTAAGTCTCCCGCCCTTGTGGCTCTGATGGATCTAGATTTTTTGAGGTGAAGCATATTCATCAAATCTGGGTTTGACATGGCCTTGTATGTTAGGCAAAGGTCACCTCTGAGCAAGCGGTAAGCGACTGAATAGAGCTGGAGTTCTTTCAGTCGGGCAGCATAGGACAGATCTGAGACCTTTTATCCTTTTGGTGAGGAACTTTTGTGGCCTCTCCAGCTGCTGCAAGTGTCGGGTCAGATACATTCCGAATGGGGCATTGTACTCAATCATTGGTCTGATGAGTGATGAGTAAAGGGAGACTATGACCTCCCTTGATCTAGATGAGAATCCCTTCATGATAAGGTGGGCAATGTAGAAGGTCTTCCTAACTACTTTAGCTACATGGGTGTCGAATGACAGACTACTATCAACCTGGGTCCCCAGGTCCCTGATAACTTCTTCTGTGCTCAGTGGATTGCCACCTATTTGGTAGCTAGGGGTAACCTTGTTTTTCCCGAAGGGTATGACTATGCATTTTTTGGCATTTAACTTTAGGCGGTGGCTCTGGCACCAGTTATCCGTTTCTGTGAGACCCTTTTGAAGGATATCTGTGTCAGATGTGTTTTCTACTATGGCGCCCAGTTTGCAGTCATCTGCAAACTTTGTCAGCCATAACCCTCCTGTGTTTGCTTGTACTTCAGAAAAGTAGATGCCAAACAAGAGTGGGCCCAGGACTGAGCCCTGTGGGACACCACTTGTGACAGGCTTTGAGTCTGACATGGCGCCAGCAACTCTGACCCTGTGGGTTCTGTCACTCAGCCAGTTTGCAACCCATCTTGTGATGTATGGGTTGACATTTAAGCTGATGAGTTTTTCAATGATACCCGAGTGGGGTATTGTATCGAAGGCCTTAGCCAGATCGAGGTAGGCTGTATGGACTGCCTTTCCCTCATCAATGGCTTTGGTGACTGTTTGAAAAAGTCAACCAAGTTTAAAAGGCATGATCTGCCTTTGACAAAGCCAAACTGGGTTGGATCCAAAGTCTGCAAATTCCCTATGTCTTTATTTATGAGGTCCATTATGATCCTCTCCATGGCTTTGCAGATAAGGCTTGTCAAGCTAATGGGCGGTAATTTCCAGGGTCGGTGGAGGCACCGCCTTTGTGAAGTGGGACCACAGTTGCAGTGCGCCACTCCTGGAGTGCGTATCCAGAGGTAAGACTTTGATTAAACAGCTGTCCTAGCTGTGGGTTTAATTCCTCATTGAGTTCGTGGAGCACACAGCCGGGGACACCATCGGGTCCCATGGATGCTGTGTTTTTGCTTTGGAGAGAGCAGTTCTCACTTGGGCGCTGGAGATGTTTGGGGGGCTGCAATCGTTTGGTATAGATATCTCTCCTTTTGGGGGGAGGGGGGGGGGAGTTTGCACTGAACCTGTCAGCCAGTATGTTGGCAATGTCTGTAGGATCAGTAATCTTCACATCATTTTGAACTAGTTCTGAGCATATCTGGGAGTTTCCTCCTAGGTTTCTAACATAGCTAAAGAAGGCCTTATGATTGTCTTTTGAGTCTTTAGCTATTTTTCTCTCGAAATTTGCTTTGGATGATTTTATGAGAGCTCTTAGTTTTTTACTTATAGTGATCAAGGGTGTCTTACCTTTTAAGGATTTTGCTCTATCCTGCAGTAGCTTCCTCCTTTTGTTGTAGAGTTTGTTTATGGCTGGGGTCCACCAGACTGGACGCTTGCCTTTGGTACAAAGAGTCTTTGTTTTGCTTGGGATTGCCTTATCCATGCAGTCCTGCAGGTGCTGGTAGAAGGCATTTGTAAGTGATTCAGCGGCTTGAGTACTGTTTTCCGCCGGCTCGGGGGCCTTAAAGGAGACCACACTAGTCTTTAGAAGTGTGAAGTCGGCTTTTGAGAAGTTCTTTACTGTGGTCTTTTTATTTCAGGTGGGGTGGGATGAGGACCTCCAGCGAGATTAGTTTGTGATCTGATCTCACCAGTGAGGGGTATACTTCGGTGTTGAACATTGTGCTCCCATGTTCGTGATGATGAGATCAAGTATGTTATCTCCTCTTGTGGGGATGGTGACTAGTTGTTCCATGGCATTTGAGTTTATGAATTCCAGGAACTTTTGGGCTAGGGTGTTTGGGCTTGAGTAGTGTTCCCAGTCTATATTAGGGTAATTGAAGTCACCTAGTATGATGGTGTTTGGTGATACATTTATCCCTCTAGTGTTTTCAGGAAGGCCATGTGAGGTTCCTGAGTTTGTGAGGGTGGCCTGTAACATGCTACAATTTGCAGAGCAGTCTTGCCTACGGTTAATTGCACCTGGATGGTCTCCGATGCATCATGCATTGCCACCAGTCTTGAGGTGTGGGTGTCCTTGATGAATATGGATACCCCTCCTTTCTTGCTATTGTCCCGATTTTGGGGCCGGAACGCATGATATGAGGTAAAACCTGATAGCGCTGGGGTGCTCTCAGGAGCCTTGAACCAGGTTTCTGTCACAGCACAGACATCGATGTTCTCCATACTGAGAAGGGCCTCGAGTGCGTGCATTTTGAGATTTAGACTTCTGGCATTGAGCAGCATTACCCTTAGTTTTTTTTGCTTTTTTGTGTTCTAGGGTGGTAGGTTTAGAATTTGAGCCTTGCCTAAAAAGGCACTATGGGGTGGCAAGAGCCTTTGCCAATATCCGAATCCCAGGGTGACAGGTGCAAGCCGTCCCTTGAAGCAGCGTGGCTTGTCCAGCATGTCATCCCAGGCAGACAGATACTGGATCCCCTTTGAATGACACCAGTGTTTAAGCCAATTGTTAAAGCTGATCATCTTATCTCTGTATTGTGGCATCATTCTTGGTGAAGGTAGGATACTGCTCAAGGTCAGGGTCATACCTGCCTGGGCTACATAATCAGAGAGCTCCTCAATGTCTCTTTTCATGTAGTCCAAGGAGGTACGTCTCAGGTCGTTTACACCAGCGTGGACAATGACTGAGTCATATTTGTACCTGCTGTTGAGAGACCTGAGTGCTTGCGTTATGTGGCGGATTCCAGCGCCCGACAGACAGCTTACTGTGACCTTCTCCTTACTCAGTCTGGTGAGCGGGACGTCAGTGTGTCTGACTATGGAGTCACCAATGACTAGTGTGTCTGGCATTGTGTTTGGCCTTAAGGGCTGTGACTGTTTGACACTCTGACTGTGAGGTCTATGTGTTGCAGGTGTTGTGTTCTGAGGTGGTGGTTGTTTGGGTGTCTGCTTTGGTGGCCTCTGCTGTTTTGGTAGATTTTTGATCAGAGCCTCTGAGTATGTCTTTGTGTGTTTATGTGTATGATTTGAGGTTGTAATGGTACTATGTGAGACTGGGTCTATAGTGTGTGTGGTAACCTTCTCCTCCTGACTGGTCTTGCCAGTCCTATGTTGAGAGAGCTCAGCCTCCAGTTTGGCCGTATAGTTGCATCTCTCGCATGTATTTGTGTTTTGTGGGAGGAGGAGAGGGTTGTCTGTGTACATGAGGCAATTGTAACATTGCCTCAATATTCCCAGGTTCACCAGCTGAGCAGGAGAGGACACTAGCAACTGATCCTCGACATGCTAGAAGGATAGACAAAAACTTTAAAAAGATTCCGGGGGATGTGGGTGACCGAGAAATGGGGGGTTGCCTTTTTGGGGTACTATCTATGACAAGAGTGCCGTATCAAGGTAATAAGTACTGTAGGAGCAAGTGCTAGGTTTAACAGATAGAGAATAGTCTACTTGGAGTCAAGTAGAGATGATCTTTTTAGTTATAGGATGCGCTGATTTGATCAGTAGTATAGTTCGAGGAAGGTAGTTTTAAGGGAAAATTTGAAGAGTGGACTTTAGGTAGCCCGAATAGTTTAAACCTGCTTAACCGGCGCTGCCCTAGTGTGCAACAGTGGCAGCTCCACGCTAATGCACGCTAAAGCGTGCTTTCTAGCAGGGGGCTGGAAAAGACAGGAAATGACCCAAAATGGCCAATAAACTACAAGTTACTGCTTTAAACCACTCCTCTGAGGACAAACAGGCAGCTCAGTACTCCCTACTCCCACTAGTGAGTAAAGAAACTACCCCTTGACCAAACAAGGAAAATGGAGAAAACAGGAACCAAGACAAAGCCCAGGGATCAGCAAAATCTGATCACTGGAACAAACTATTGGAAAAGTATGGAAAATCCCTGGGCTTTGTCTTGGTTCCTGTTTTCTCCATTTTCCTTGTTTGGTCAAGGGGTAGTTTCTTTACTCACTAGTGGGAGTAGGGAGTACTGAGCTGCCTGTTTGTCCTCAGAGGAGTGGTTTAAAGCAGTAACTTGTAGTTTATTGGCCATTTTGGGTCATTTCCTGTCTTTTCCAGCCCCCTGCTATAAAGCACGCTTTGGCGCGAATTAGCGCGAATTAGCGCGATTTAGCGCGGAGCTGCCACTGTTGCACACTAGGGCAGCGCCGGTTAAGCAGGTTTAAACCAATGAAAAAATGATACTACTGGCTGGACACCTCTGCCTTATTCCACATTCTATTTTCATTTTTCCCATATCCATCCATTCATATTTAGTTTCACATAGTTATTCTCATACACTGATATAATCACATTTAAAACTCTTCATGTTGTATGTTATCATACACCTTACTTATGTCACTGTCACAAGTTTTTACTCTACTTTCTTACCTCTCTTATTAGTCATAATAATTCTTGACTTCCCTTTACTTTTCTCCTAAATGTATTTTGGTCATATACATTCTCCATTTTGCATTGTAGTCTGTTTGCAATTCTTGTCATGAATATTTTGTAATCTGTGTTATTTAATACTATTGGTCTCCAATTCTTTATCTCATTTCTATTCCCTTTTTTAAATATGTTTTATTACTCCAGTATAGATTTCTTTATACTGTATTTAATCCCTGTTTCTAGCCATTCATTCATCATTTTGATAAACATTACTTTTTGTCAATCCCCCATTTCTTTGTACATGTTATATTCTATCACATCTATTCCTGTTGCAGAATTTGTGTTTATATCCTTCACAATGTCATTCAGTTCATTTATGTTTATTTATTTTTCTAGATCTTCATTATCTTTGTTGTTTAATTTCTCCCCATCAAACTTTTTCTATATTCACCTTTTTAACAAATAAATGTAATCCATGTTATTTAATTATTTCATATATTCCTTCTTGTTTTCTAATTAATTTACCTTCCTTATTTTTAATTCTCTTATTATCTTTCTGTATTTAATTATCTTACACAAATAAGGTGCTACCTCTCCTTTTTTCCTAGTAATAAATATTTTTGCTTATATAGCATGTTATGAATCTTGATCTGATTCATTTTATATATTTCTTTTTCCTTTTCATAATTTTTTTCTTTCTCAAATACATCTTTGAATATGTCTTGACATAAATTTTATATTTTTCTTTTATTTTCTTTCTCTTCTATACATTCTAAGAATACTTTTTTATATTTTTCTTTAAAATGCATCCAGCATACCATCTAACTTTCGTAGAAATCTTTCATACCTATATGATGTTTCCTGAGTGCAATAAGTTCATTTCTTTTTACTAAATCCAAATCTTTTTCATTAATTCTTTTTATTCCTTTTCCTATCTTAATATATTCTTCCATTTTTTTGTATTTTCATCCAAATCACTATATGATCAGAAAACCCATTATATTTAATTCCTTTTCTTTAACTTTTAAACTTTCTGAAATTAAAAAAAATCTATTTCAATTTTAATTTCATTTCTCCTATGCATCCAATGTTTATTTTTCCATAACTTTAACTTAACACTCCTCATAATTTCAGTAATTATTTTAATGTCATAATTATTATTTTTTCTCTCTTAGGTTACAATTAAAATCCCGTTATTATAATATTCATATTCACACATAAGTAATTAAGTATACTTTTGAACATTGTCTCTCTTTCTTTTTTAGTAACCTACGCATATAAAGCTACAATACTATATACATATTTTTCCATTTTATATCTAGCAATGTTACTCTACCTAGCTCTGCTATTGCTGTTATATGTAACATCTAATATTTTAATGTTTTCTTGACATAATGCACATATGTCTGGACATGTTTCTTTACCTATGTATGTTTCAAATAAAAGTACCATGTGAAGGCTGCCATCCCAGCTAGACAGAATTTTGTAAATAATCCTATGTCATTTGCAAATATTAATATGATCCACAGGCTTGTTTTACAAAATGTAAGAAAACTGTGTTATGTGCTGAGCTTCAAAAATGTAACCACAGTGCCCCATGCTGGAAGGGAGCATAGGTGTGCATAAACTGTGTGCCAAAGCAGATGTATGTTTTCATGGTAGAAATTGGGATATACAGAGTTAACTCGCAAACTCTGAGAAAATAAGTAAAGAATGCTATGACTGTGTGTTATCTCAACTAAAGAAACAAAATGTTTACAGCTGGAGTTTCATTCTATTGTCTTAAGACATAGATAATTACTAGGTTTCACATGTAAAGTGTTTTTGTATTGCTCTGTGACTTCCTAGCAGCTGTACATCAGAGATAAATTAATATGTGATGTAGTTATCTCACCACATTTAAACAATTAATATTTGATGTGGATATCCCACCACTGCCAAACAATTAATTGTTTGATTGTGGTGAGATAGCCACATCACATATTAATTGACTTGTAGTGGTGTGGATTTTGAATTCTTGTAGCTTGTGTACACTGATCACCGAAGGTGTTTTTGGTACTCTAAATCAGCCATGCAGTGAACATTCAGAGTTCATATTACAATTGTTTTATTTCTTTTGTTAGCTTAGTTAGGCAGGGAGAGCAGGCAAGCATGTCAGCAGAGGAGTACGGCAAGCTGACAAGGAGTCAGCTGGCTGACATGTGTCAGACTAAATGACTGGTGCATGGAAATCTGACTATAGCAGACATGATTGCAGCTTTAATCACAGGTGCATCTGGGACTAGCAACAGGTGGACGATCAGTCTGATTGTGGAAATGTACAACACTCAGAGAATGGACAGCTCAACCTTTCTACAGAGGACTTAAAAATCCATTTGGACCCTAAAAAGACTTGAATTGGATGCCAAGCATTTGGAAATAGAAGCAGCAGAGAAACTGAGGCATCTAGAGACTGAGGAGAATGAAACACTGCTATGCCTGGAAGCTGAGGAGAAGGAGAGGTAGAGGCAACATGAAAAGAAGATGCTGACTATTCACCAGAGTCATGGAGGTAACGGAGAAGTGAGTAACCAGACCCCAGAAGCACAAAAGGTCAGTAAATTTCTTCTGCAGTTTAAAGAGGGGGATAATTTTGATAGTTTCATTCATATGTTTGAGAGGGTATGTAAACAGTATGATGTTGACCAAGGGCTCTGGGTACGGTTCCTGACCCACTTCCTCCATGGTAAAGCTGTAAATGTTCTTTCCAAACTATCTGATGTTGACTTTTTAAATTACAATGTTGGAAAGAACAGTTTGATAGAATTTTTTAAGCTAGCACCTGGAGCTTATAGAAAAAGATTTTGTGAGCATAGACACAAGGCAGATGAAAGTGTGTGTGAATATGTTGGCGAACTGAGCACTTATTTTCATAGGTCATTGAGTCAATGTCAAGTCACCACTTTTGAAGGGCTGGCAGACCTTTTGGTGAGGTAACAAGCCCTTAGCACTTTGCCTGAGGACATGAGGATCTGGTTAGCTGATAGACAATGCCTTATTGTAGATGAGTTGGGGAAGAAGGGAGACCTATACCTAGCAAGCAGGGCATCACTGCACAGGAAAGAGACACACAGTGCTGCTCATGGGTCTAAGGGAACCCATGGTGGGCAGCCCAGACTGCCCCAACAGAATCTTTCAGTAGCAGGGGAATCCACTAGTTCAGGTACATGTCCAGGACATAGGGTTAAATGTTTTGAATGCAACCAGTGGGGCCATGTAGCATACAGATGTACATGTTGCCAAGGTGGGGAACAAAAAGTGGGTGAACCAGTAAGTGAGAATGACAAAATGCCAACAGTAGGTTGTCTTGAGACAACAAGGGTACCAGACTACCACAAGAGGTTATATCCTGTCTTAATCAATGGCAAAGAGACCATTGCTAAGAGAGACACAGCCTCTGACATAACCATTGTGAAGACTGCAATGGTTACAGAGGAGCACTAATTGCCTGGGCAGTCTACTCCAGTCAGAGATTTAGGAGAGGCCCCATTCCAAATACCTTTGGCTAGGGTTAACCTTGACTGGGAGGGTGGAAAAGGAAGCCAGCAAGTAGGTGTGTTTGAGGATATCCCTGCAGATGTCCTGATTGGGAATGATTTTGATAATGCAGTAACATGTGTTCATGCAGTTACACACAGTCAGGCTTGATGACAAGCATGTGAGTCTGGTAGCCTGGGGGAGACCCATACAGACTGCACACATGCAGCCAGGACTGGTGAGGTGGTTACTTTAGGGAGGGAGATACCCTGTAGCAGTGAGACTAAGGGTGAGCCACAGCTGCTTGTGGGTGGTGATGTTTCCTTGGGCAGAGTGACTGCAATGGCAAAGGTGAGTAGTAGTACCCAGGCTGGCAATGAGGCACCACTGTCAGAAGATACCAGACTTCCTGTGGAAGGGGAGCTGGGAAGGGTTACAAAAAGAGAGGTGGGACAGGCTCAGCTCTCAGACTGTACATTACAATGCCTGAAAGAGGTAGCTAGTGAGGCATCTGATTCTCAAAGGAAGGGGGAAATATGTATACTGGGGCAAAGGGTTACTGAAAAGAGAGTGGACCCTTGAGGGAGGGCTAGAGGGTGAGAGAATACAGCAGTTTGTAGTGCCCAGAGCCTACCATCTGGCACTTCTAGCCATAGCCCATGATATTCCCTTTGCAGTTCATATGGGCATAAAATTTACACAGAGACATATTATGCAGAACTTATATTGGCCTGGAATTTCCAGAGATGTAACAAGGTACTGCAAGACCTGTGAGCAGTGCAAAAAGATTGACAAGCAAAGAGACAAGGTGAAAGCTCCTTTAATGCCTTTGCCTGTGATTGAAGAGCCATTTCAGAGGGTAGCTATGGATATTGTGGGGCCTCTGAGTACCCCAAATTCTACAGGGAAAAATTATATTCTAGTGGTTCTAGATTATGCTACAAGATAGCCTGAGGCAGTGGCTCTGTCCTCCATTGAGGCAGAAAAGGTGGCAAATGTTTTGTTAGAGATTTTCAGCAGGGTAGTTTTCCCACAAGAAATACTGACTGACAGAGGTGCCAATTTGATGTTAGACCTGCTGGCTTGTCTGTGGAAGTACTGTGGGGTGAGGCACTTAACGACCACCCCCTACCATCCCCAGACTAATGGTCTTGTTGAGAGATTAAACTTTACACTCAAGTCTATGCTACGGGAATTTGCAGACCAATTTAAAAGGGAGTGGGAGAAATATTAACCCCATCTGTTGTTTGCTTACAGAAAGGTTCCCCAGGAATCCACAGGTTTCTCACCCTTTGAGTTACTTTATGGGCATAGGGTGAGAGAACCTCTAGATTTAATTTATAATGAGTGGAAAGGTGAGTGTGAATCTCACAAGGAGTTTGTTGTGGCATATGTCCTAAACCTCAGGACAAGGCTCAGGGAATTCATGGGCTTGGCCCAGGAGAACTCGGCAGAACCCCATTAGCAGAAAAAGGTCTAGTATGCACAGAATGCTCAAGCTAGAGAGTATGCTGTAGGGCAGCAGGTAATGGTTCTCATTCCTGTCAGACACAATAAGCTGCAGGCAGCTTGGGAGGGATCCAACAAGTTGGTAAGGAAGGTCAGTGATGTTATCTACATGGTAGAACTGTTATCTAGGAGACAGGGGCACAAATTGTACCATGTTAACATGATGAAACCTTACTATGATAGGGTGTCCCTTGTGCTGAGTATTTCCAGTGGATTGCAGAAGTCTGAGGGAGATCTGGTGACTGATCTCCTCAGTGAGGCTTGGACTGACTCCTCAGTGGAAGGGGTATCAATGTCTCAGCAGCTATCTCCTACCCAGGTTCAAGAAATCTGAGCAGTGTTACAGGAGTTTGCAGACATGTTCACTGGGAAACCAGAGTGCACCCACCTGGTGCATCAGTAAGTGGATACAGGGCTTCAAATGCCTAATAGGCAGGCCCCTTATAGGGTGCCTGAGAGAGTCAAGCAGACTCTGAGGGAGGAGATGCAGGAAATGTTGGAACTTAGGGTAATTCAGGAGTCCAACAGTCCCTGGGCCTCCCCAGTAGTGCTGGTGCCAAAGAAAGATGGCAGCACCATGTTCTGTGTGGACTACAGCAAATTAAATAGTCACACAGAGTCAAATGCTTACCCCATGCCTAGGACAGATGAAGCCCTAGAGCAGCTGGGTGGGGCTAAGTATCTTACCACCATTGATCTTACCAAGGGTTACTGGTGGGTACCCTTGACTCCCAGTGTTAGAGAGAGGTCAGCCTTTGTGACTCCTTTTGGCTTGTATGAGTTCACAAAGATGCTGTTTGGGAAGAAAAATGCCCCAGTGACTTTACAGAGGCTGGTAGATCATATCCTAGCTGCAGGAGGAGATTTTGCCCTTGTTTACCTAGATGATATTGCCATCTACAGTCATTCCTGGCAAGAGCACCTTCGGCATATCAGGGAGGTGCTGGGCAGACTACAGAGGTCAGGGTTGACCATTAAGCCCAGCAAATGTCAGGTGGGTATGGCAGAGATCTTCTACCTGGGACATAGAGTGAGAAGTGATAAGATCAGGCCAGAACTTGTCAAAGTTGAAGCCATTCAGGCATGGCCTTCAACTGTTACCAAAAAGCAAGTGAGGGCATTTTTAGGGATAGCAGGGTATTACAGAAAGGTTATCCCCAGTTATAGTTATAGCTGCTCCCCTCACAGGCCTAACAAGGAAAAACAGGCCAGATAAGGTAGTGTGGACTCCATCATGTGAGCAGGTATTCCAGAAGCTTAAAGAAACTTTGGGAGGATACCCTGTGTTAGCCGGTCCAGATTACAGCAAATACTTTGTTGTGCAGGTGGATGCTTTGAATCATGGGGTGAGGGCTGTACTTAGCCAGATTTCTTCAGAGGGAGAAGAGCGCCCAGTGGTTTATCTCAGTCATAGGTTCCAACCCAGGGAGGAATGCTATGCAGCTGTAGAAAAGGAATGTCTAGCCATAGTGTGGGCACTGCAGAAACTTCAGTCTTATCTATATGGAAGGAAATTCACTGTAGTTACAGAACACAATCCCCTAACATGGTTACATTGAGCCAGCCAGCAAAATGCCAAGTTGCTAAGATGGAGCCTAGGGTTGCAAGCATATGATATGACAGTGCAGCACCACAGTGGGGTTAACAATGCCAACACAGATGGGCTCTCAAGGCAGGGAATGGGGTAAGGTATACCCAGATAGACTCAACCCTGTCAAACAACGTTTCTCAAAGGACACTTGAAAAACTAACTTGAGTTCTCGGGGGGGGGGGGGGTTATGAAGGCTGCCAGCCCAGCTAGATAGAATTTTGTAAATAATCCTATGCCATTTGTAAATATTAATATGATCCACAGGGTTGTTTTACAAATGTAAGAAAACTGTGTTATGTGCTGAGCTTCAAAAATGTAATTTACAGTACACCTTGCTGGAAGGGAGCAGAGGTGTGTGTAAACTGTGTGCCAATGCAGATGTATGTTTTCATGGTAGAAATTGGGACATACAGACTTAACTTGCAAATTGAGAAAATAAGTAAAGAATTTTATGACTGTTATCTCAGCTAAAGAGACAGGATGTCTACAGCTGGACTTTCATTCTATTGTTTGGAAACATAGGTAATTATAGGTTTCCAAGGTAATTGTTTTAAGACTTTTGAATTTTAGGCAAGCTTCTAAGAGAAAATGTTCAGCTTCTGAGAGCTAAATATCTTTAACAGAGACTTGTTAAACTTTAAGTTTCTGTTAGCCTGGGAACTAAATCAGAGGTGACAAGAATGATGTAATCTGAGGGGATTCAGCAGTAATGTGTATTGAACTATCTCAGAGAGAAAGAGAGTGCATTTTGTATCTTGTCATGGACCTAGTAAGAACATCCACTCACCAATATTTGCCTTGCTCTGTAAGTAAGTTATTTAGAACTTAGTTTCTCTTGGAGATAAATAGGAATATAGCAAGATTAGTGAAGATGTTGTCTATATTTATGTGAGACTGTTCTACTATGTTATTTAAAGTACTTACTGTGATTTCTGAACTCCATTGTCACTGTGTTGAGTTAATGAGTATTGTCTTGTACTTTTATTTATCATTAAATATATTTAAACCTATTCATTGTGGCTGGTTTTGTGTAGACATGTATAAGATCTTAGGGTACTTGCATGTATTTGGTGATACTGTACAGACCAGTCTAGAATAGTCTTGGCCTTGGTCAAACTTACCAATTGGATAACAGTAACATTACACAGTAAAATTGGATACCCTTTGGTAAGGGCCTTTATAGTAGCTGATAGTAGTGGTTGGTAGCAATCGGTACTACCTTATAGTCTGGGCAGAAGGGGGCATAGCTGGTGAACCTGTGCACACCTTCTCCAGGAGTGTCTGTGTGTTTGTATATAAATTAAATCTCAAAGTGTGTGTGTGTGTGTGTGTGTGTGTGTGTGTGTGTGTGTGTGTCAGCTACTTGGGCAGGGACACAAAACACTGGTTGGACAGAGAGGGTGCTGGAGGTTTTGGCTTGACCACTTGAACCTATAGCTGTCCCAGTGGCGAGTCTTATTGGGGATCTGGAGAGAGAGAGAGAGAGAGAGAAAAACCAGCCCTAGACTGACTGTGATCTCTGTGTGCTCTTAAGGGAAATTGTACTTTACTGTGTGTGTACTTGTTATCCTCCCAATTTGCATATCCCTCACTAGTGTTAGTGGTGAGGATTGAGGCTACATGATTACTGGGCCAGAGCATGGGTGTCACATGCCATTCCAAAATTGTTCTGTTTGGTTCTTTCTTCTTCTGTTAATAATCTTCTGTCCTCTAATATTATTACTTTAGCACGTATTCCTGCACACAATTGTAATATACTAATTCTTCTCTTAATGTTTTTCAAACTGTTCACATTTAAAGCTAATGTTTTCAACTTTTACAGAACAGTTATTATAGTAGAATTTCTATCCTTTACCTTTCTTATTTTCCTAAACATTATGTTTTTAAATGTTCTTTTCCTTTGCCTAACTCTTTTCCCTAGACAATCCTTTCTACCTTTTACTTTCCCACGGATTCACTGATCCTCTGTGCAAGACTACTCTAGTCCTGGATGGAAGCGCCAGTCTAAGAGGAGGATGGCAGCGTGCAATGCATATTAAGGAAGGCGTGCTGCCCGAACACCTAATGCTACACGGAGCGTGGATGAGTGCAGGGGGCATGGCTGAGAGCAGAGCTCTCAGAATAAACACCCCCCTGCAAAGTAGAGCAGAAGAATGCATACATAAAAGAGCGAGACCGCTCATAAGTGTCTGCATATCCTCACCAACAGTCCCCATGTGTTCAACAGCAACAGTACACTGAAAAAACCCCACAAAGAAATCCTTGTAGTAATGTATTTAAAACTCCGAGTACAGCTAACCATAGGGGCATGGGTCTGCCCATCACTTAGCAACGGGTAAAGCAGCATGAAAGGCTGAAGAGGATAACAAGGAAGATATAGCAAATGAAGCAGCACAGCAATAGTGTAGTGGACAGAGCATCTTTGCTCGAGTCCCACTGCAGCACATACCATTTTCCAAGTGTAATCTGTATACAAACAATTATGTACATTTTATTGCTGCAGAATCTACCAAATAACAATTAAATGTGAACTGGAGTACTGCATGAAATACACATGTGAAGAGTCAGTAAAAGAATGAATAAGTCAGCAATAAGCAGGCGTAAGCACAGATAAGTAGTAGTAAGCATATATAAGCAATAGTAAGCGTGTGCATGTGTGTATGGGTGGGGTGAAGCAAGGGAGATGCTAACTCCATGTAACATACTGTGACCGAAAGTCAGCAGTGCTAACCTCTGCGCAAACCCGCTCACAACCACTTGAAAGTGCCTTAAGCACACCGTATCAAACAGCCAGTGTCACGTGTGGGTCTGTGTACACTAATGGAGTCAGTTGTAGGTATCGCAAAGCATACGTGGCACAAAGGTTGGCCGGTATGCACACGGAACACAGTACCCAGCAATACCAGTCAACATTACCGGATATGTAGCTAAGGAATTAGAGGTATATGTGTTTGTATGAATACCCATAACTATATAGATATATACCTCCCTTCTCCATAGTACAGAAATATACATACATAGATAGACATATAAATAAATACCCACAAATACAGATATACATATGCAGACACCCATACTTCCACATGTCATTAGATATATATACAGCAATATGTGTATATATATATATATATATATATATATATATATATATATATATACATATAAATATATATATATATATATATAAATATATATATATATATATATATATATATATATATATATATATATATGTATATTTTATATATATATATATATATATATATATATATATATATATATATATATATATATGTACGTAGATATACACAGATATATACCTATGATAAGATACAGCACCCAAGAATGACATATGTTCACAGGCCATGCCAATGGAGGTGAGGGGCCCAAGCAAGAAACATGGAACACGTAGCATGAATCCCCCCTGCCAAGCCAGACAGAGGAAACATACAAACAAACTCACAAACAATGTAAACAATCCACTGCTCCCCAGACCACAGGCAGGATACAACCGGGGGGATGGGGACACAGTGGACCCATGAAGTCTAATCTTGGAACAGAGAGAGGAGCGTCCCTTGTAGGACACCTGAAAAATTGTCTTGTTATAGGAGGAATCCCGTATGATGACCTATCAAGGCGGGGTGTGTACATATCCGGAATATAAGGATGGGAAATCCTGATGACCCATGGGTCATGACAACGTACGAGATGGGTCCCGTGAAGTGGAGAGTGGGCAGTGTGTAGTGGTGTGTTTAGACCCAACTTGCACCCAGAGTAATGATGAGCGATGTAGAGGAGGTACAGGTGGGGGAACTATGGGTAGCTAATTATGGGTCTAGACATGCAGGTGTATGCTGGAGTGGGTCTATACAGACAGCCCCAGGGATATAAGCAATAGTGTTCTTTGGGCAGAGGCATCGCCCAACGAGCAACCACACCCGCTATGAGTCCCACTGCAGCACAGTCTATTTTACATGGCAAAGAATGGAATAACCAGATGTAGATGTAAATACGTAGAGGTATGTGCATGTATATCTACATGGAGATATAACTCTCCCTCTCCGTAGTACAAATGTATACATACAGAGACAGAATACATATAAATATCCACATATAGATATATACATATGCAGACACCCATACATCCATATGTCATTATATATATATATATATATATATATATATATATATATATCTAGATAGATAGCTATATATATATATATATATATATATATATATATATATATATATATATATATACACATACATATACAGATATATATGTATATAGTTATGTAGATATATGTATATATATATATATATATATATATATATATATATATATATGTATATGTATATATATATATATATATATATATATATATGTATATATATATATATATATATATATTTGTGTAAATATACACATATATATAGTTAGGATATGATACAGCAGTTATGAATTACATATATTCACAGGTCATGCAAATGGGGGTGAGGGGTCCAGTCAACAAATGTGTAACACATAACATCAACCCCCCCAGCTAGACTGGTGAAACATACAAACACACAATAAAAGTAAACACACCACTGCTTCCCAGACTACAGGCAAGATACTACCAGTGGGAGAGACCCACCAAGTCTAATCTTGAAACAAAGACATGTATGTCCCTTGTGGGTCACCCCAAAAATTGATGATGATCAGAGTCCATTCCTGTAATGATTTATCTAACCAAGCCGTGTATGTACATGGATTACTAGGTTGGGCAAGCTTGATGACCCATGGGTCAAGACAACGTACGACATGGGTCCCGAGATGTGAAGAGTGGGCAGTGTGTAGTGGTGTGATTAGATGCCACCTGCACCCACAGTAAGGATGAGTGCTGTAGAGGAGAGGCAGGTGGGGGAACTATGTGTATGCAATTATGGGCCTAGGCGTGAAAGTGTTGGCTGGTGCAGTTGTATTCGGACCACCCCGGGGATGTAAGTAATATTGCAAATTGGGCAGATCTTCCACCCATACCTCTCAATCTCTTAGAGCAAAACCTCTGGATAGAACCTAAACTGTCGGGGGGACAAATAGGGTCAGAAATTAAATATTCCACTTACAACTTATATTGGATGGGAGATAGGAAATTCACCCCGGGGATCACTTCTGTGGCTCTGCTTGACATGGGCCCAGAAAAATAATTTTCTTGGGTGGCAAAAGCCAGGGTACCATTTGGCTAGGCTTATATAGGCCATAGGGCCAATAGCCTAGTACCTACCTATGAACCTATGAACCTTAGAAAGCCGATAGAATAATAGGTTATGCATTAGCATGACTCGTCTAAAGGATGTGGAGTCTTAAATTCAAATACTTGTCTTTATTTAATTACTTCATTTCCCAGGTATTTGCCAGACAGGTGCAGATTTTAAGAGGAACACACCAAAATTATGAAGCAAACTTTGGACATTCTGCAGAAACTGTACAGTCGACAGGTATGCATTCGCCTAACGGGCAGCCATTCCCGATATGGGTCCCGCCACAGCACAGTCCAGTTTACATGGCAAAGTATGGTATAACCATATGTGTTGTTGTATAACCCACTACACAACACCTAAGAACAAATGGTTGCAACACCCCACTGTAGGCTTGTAAGCCGATCTAATTGGCATCACAGGGTATTATTGTAGTCCTCAGCCCACCCAGGGGTGTGAGTGTCCAACGCAAACACCAAATGCAGTGTATATGCACAGCTGTTGTCATAGATGACATGGCCAGCTGTGGACCTTCCCTTCAGCCGTCCTGCACATCCCTGGATAATTCCCCTACTAACTCCCCCTTTTGCGCCCCATGCACGCCACGCCTATTAGCCCCTGTTCCATTTCTATTAATGTTTAAGGTTACACATAGGTGACACCCTCTTGCCCCACTAAATTGCCAGTAACTAGAACACCCAACCAACATGTAGTATCACAGCTGTCCCACAGGGCACATGTAAATAACACATGAAGGAACACCACAAGCACACTTGGATCAGCACAGGCTCACCACCTTGTGAAACCCTCCCCCCAACTCACACTCTATACCACTACATCAACTAGTGAAACAGACACCTCTTGTCCTGCCTCACATACAAATCCCAACATCCGACAAACCGTCCCTATTGCTCCCCACAAATCCCAACATCCGACAAACCTTCCCTATTGCTCCCCATCCAATTATCCCTACAGGCTACTATACAGCTACAATGTCACCCCTAGTATCTACCTACTCCTTAACTATTCCCCTCTACTGTACCACACAGGTATGGAATAACTACACATACCCTGAATACCTGCATGTAACCTATACAGACCTGTTAAACAGGAATCTGACTTCACCTTAAACTGACCTTTGTCAACAGTCATACCTGTCATGTAAACCTGACCTAAGCATGGATAATACCGACATGTTAAAATAAACTAAGCATGAAGAATGGGGGATGTATCTATGTTACTTCTGTTACCCTCTATGAATGTGAACACCCCAGTATTAATTGAAATAAGTAGCTGGGGTCAATGTATATATATATATATATATATGGCTATCTGGATAAGTACATGTCCATATATTTCCACTATATGTCCTGGACATGGAGTGTAGCCCTACCCCAGCCCCTATAGTCCCAAAGTCATAGTGCAAGGGAATGTCAGGTATGTATAGCAGGTATATTAATAGACATTTGCTACTGTCATTGGGATTGTTTTCACAGACATGGTGTGTGTTGAAGGTGACATTTGCTCATAATTTGTGCCATTTGCTACTGACAGACATCTTAAGGTTATCATTGTACAGTACCTGCATGTACGCAGGCTCGACAGCCATGTCACAGCACAGGGTAGGATACACCTGTGTGATAGTGCATAACCACAACCAATGTGAACACAGCCACAGCCACATATGGTATGCTAGCATAATAGTACAGTATATGGACTATCTGTTCTACACCATCCTCATATGTACCACTCACCCTACATATACTGGGATGCTACACAGTTTGGTCTGATGGCTGTCTGTGGTATGGGACATATGTGTGTATGGCCCTACAAACATGTATGGTAAAATGGTACCATAAAGTGGGGTAGCATGTAACATCAGATAGAAGGGGAGCTAGAACAATGGCATCTACCACAGTCTGTACACAGGCCATAGTACATATTAACAATACACACACTGCCGACATTCACTATCACTACACAGACCTCAGTACTGTACAAGCATCCACAGAATGTCCAGGTTATGGCATGAAATGTAACCCCTACTGTACATGACATGTGTAGCAATCTGATATATCACTGGCTTGTTATCAGATATGATGGCACTATTTACGGTGTACAGCACATATGCACCACTTCATGCATGACATATGTACAAAGGTTGACAGAGGTGTGGCTGACAGCACATACACAGGGCCAATATAGACATGTTGCTGTGATACCCTCATAAATCTACCATTGTAACGGGGTTTGTTGCAACATATGTCCAATGAGGGATATGTAGTCAGTAACTGTCATGGCCTTCACTATCAACAGACTGCAATCCTCACACTTCCTTCTGCATTCCACAGATAGATGCATCGTGGCTAACACATGAAACAAAAGGCACAATACTGCCCAGTCTGCAGATGACCCTGCAGATGGGGATTCCTCATATACATGGAACTGACATGGCAGGTATTGTGACAAGTACGACAGGCATATCCAGACAAACACTGTTAAACCAACATTACTCCATATGCAGTATAGCAGCACTTACAGTCCGTAGTCAGGTCAGGCACATCCCCCTCCTGTTTGTTGCCCTCTTTCCACAGTGTATGTTGTTAGAGGTAAATCCCCAACTCATCTGAGATGCTTTTTGCCAAATGACAGTTCTAGGTCCTGCTAACAGTGACAGACAAGGGCCAACACTACCAGGATGTTCCCAGGAATTGGAGTGCATTTCCATGCAATTGGCTATGGGAATGTTACCACAGCTGTTCCACATTCAGTCAGCTAGGGCAGGGCTGCAATTCATGCAGAGGCCATCAGCTGATCATGAGCATCACTTAAAATACACATGCTGCTGCCTAAGCAAAGCAGGTGTGGACCTCCACATCCACCAGAAAGGGAGTGAGGGAGGCAGACAGAGGCAAATACATGACAGGGAGGGGGGGGAGGGTAAAACTTAAGCATGTTTGTATCACACACCTAAAAGCACAGGGTATCAAACCCCTGACAGCTATGTAGTGCTATCCCAGTTCGATGCAGTTATTGGATGCACCACATGGGTTATCTGATGGGGAGCACTCAGAACATATATATGATGGTGAGTGACATCTGCAACAGGGATACGGTAGATATAAAGTAGGTGACATACACATGCCTGTCTGCATGAAGAGGTGCCAGCATCAACACAGGCACACTCACCTCACACAGGGACACACACACATTAACACACTTGGCAGGGCCAGGAGTGCAACTCGTCACTAGTGGGTTTGCCACAACACATCAATGTGCAGGGAACACATGCACCACATGGGTCATTTGGAGGTCATATGGGCAGTGAGCATAAGGGGATGTCAGACATCAGGCAGCATGCTTCACTGTGCCCTGGGGGGTGTAGTGCATGTGGATGTGGACATACGCACAATAAAACACACACACGAACAGAAAGGATGCCAGTTCGGCTGTGTGGTGGACAACAGTGCCAGCAGACTATACAAGGTTAGGCGATGGGTATACCTTAGCATCAGGCCACATGACAATGGTCTGCATTGTGGCTCAGGCCTGTAGCTTCTGCATTTGCTTACACAGGTGGGTATTGCATCCCTCACTCAGTCACCTGAGTGACTGTTGTGTGTGGCCAATGCTGTGCATCACTTGCCATGTATGTTTTCCCTAGTCCATGACTTGCATGGTGTCTAGGATGTGCACACCTCCCACATGCATGTACAGTGACATGTGGAACTGTACCTGGGGTGTCTGGCCCATGCTGTGAACACAGGTTATCATCAGATGTGCCAGTCTTGCCCACCTGTCGCAGTGACTGGTAATGGTCAGCAGGTTTACCCTGCACCTACATCAAAAGCATGCTAACAGCATTCCCTGAGGTCAGTGTCATCTGTCCATACAGGGGATGTTGTCAGGCATGATATGTCAGTTGTGAGTCACATGTGAAGGCACAGTGGGGTTGCTAACTGTGATTGGCTGGCCTTGATGTCACATGTATGGGTATGGCTTTGCACCCCAGCCTCTTAGCTATTTACATCTGTTATCCCTGTATGGTTGACATTGTGATATATAGTAGGGCCACCATAAATGAAAGTACTGCTAGTGAGTAGCCTATAATGCATTGCTCCATCCACAGACACTGAAACACACACAAAACATCTGGAACTGCCATGGATGGAGATGGAACCCTACCACCATTCTAAATCACACTACAGCAATACTCAGTTACAGAATGTGCTATGGCGATTACTGGGCTATCACTTTCCCAGAGGTGTATTTCTAGGTGAGTGACATCAGCAGCCTTGCCAAAGTTGAATATATGTATTGTATAGAGTGTGAGTAGCCTAACAAGCATTTCTCTCTACACATTCAGGGACAGACAGACACACACACAAACACACACTCACACAATTGACAGGTCTGGGGTTAGTACTACTACCTAACTAGTCTATCACTACAGCAGTACACAGTTATGGGGCGCACTATGTATATTACTGAGCTATAGCTCTCCCAAAGGTGTAATTCACATTGGATGATCTCAGCAGGCTTGTCATACTACTGCTATGGGGAGGGCAGTGTGTGCATGGGCCATACCCCATACATGTAGGGGTTGACATGCCACATGCCAGTACACACGGGGTCATATGTCATAGGTACATGTATACAGCTACTAGATGGCTACTTCCTTGTACAGTCTTGTTGCACAGCTGGCACGTGCACCACATAGTCTGTCATGCTGACAGGTACTGGTGGCTAGTATCTGCAGTGGGTTACATCTGCACCTCATGTGTTGGGGGCCCTTTGGCTGTGTGCCGGTTGGGTCAGGCCCACATGGCTCCTTGTCATGGTCACCCTCTTCCACACATCTATGCCCGTGTACCTGTGGCTTATTATAGGTGTGTTGTCCTTACATATTTGTCTGTGTTCCTATCCACTGTGTGTGCAAGGCAGGAGTGGTGCATACTGACATGTGTCTGCACTGAGAACTGCAACTTCCAGATATGTCTGGTCCACTGCTGTTTGCAGACATGGCCTTCATGTGATTAAGTGTGTAAGCATGCCCAGTATGACCTCTCAGTATGTTGTTGACTGACATTGCCTTCATTCCTTTGTGTGTGTGAGCATGCCCAGTATGGCCATCTTTGTTGCATGTGTGGATCACGTCCAGGTAGTTTGTACTGCGGTGCTGACCTTTGTGTTGTACACTGACAGGTAGCATGCTGTGTCTGCAGGGTATCCATCGGTCATTTGGCATTGACGGTTGCTACATTTATGCATAGCAGGGGGGGGCACCTGACTGTTTCTACTGTTCTACACAGGAGTGGGGGGGGCACACCTGACTGTTACTGTAAGTGTACATTCGATGGGGTGGCTCACCTGACACTTGTGCACATTTGCTAGGACTGTACTGGTATGTCAGGTGCACCATTTCAGTCTGTAGTCTTACATATCCTGCTGTCTAGAGGCTTACCAGTGTACTACAGATCCTAGCTTTGTTTACCTACATATTAGTTTCTGACTTCCTAGCCTTCACAACTTACATCCGACTGCCTGGCCTGCTGTGGTCTGTCTGTGTAGGCCTGGGGGAGGGGTTACCCATAGGGCACATTCAGTGGCCATAGTACAGCATTTGTTTGTGTTAGTCTTCACCTGTCCTGCTGGCTGAGACTGTTGTTGGGTATGTGAACCTTCCTGACTGGCATGTGTGGCTTTTATGGACACCCATGTCACTCAGGCCATTTCCTGCAGTGGGTTTTGTCACCCTGTGTAGTACTCGCTACTATGGTGACTCCAGTATGTGTTACAGATGTCATGATGCCACTATGGGTGTCTACTGTCTGCTGCTTTGACATTCGGCCACCCAGTTCCCTTACATGTTCACATCCATACCATAGCTACAGGTAAAAACACATTCTACTCCATTTGGCAATTGGTAGGTTGATTGACTTACCTTGAGGGTGTGCCAGACTTGAGGATGGTGCTGGTGGGCTGCCTATGTCGGATGCACATAGTACACTCCCTATACATGGTTGGGCACAGGTAGTGTCATGTTTGGCATCCCTTTTACTGTCTGTGTGAGACAGAGAGAGGTGTCATTCCCTGGCTCCCTACTGTGTCAGTGCATATGCTATGCGTTGCCTCTTTGCCAAGGCCAGGGCATACTGGGCACGTCCCCTTATGCCTACTGGGGCAGGCTCAGGTTGTTCCTCCTCCGAGTCACTCTGTGCCTGTAGAGGCCTTGGCATTGGTGGGGGGCTGTGTGGTCCTGCCCCATGCTGTTCCTGCTGCAGCTGTTTCCGCAGGATCATATTATGTAGCATAGCACATACCATAACAATTTGGGTACATGTAGCTGGTGAATACTGCAGGGCTCCACCGGATGTGTCCAGACACCAGAACCGTGACCTGAGCATCCCTAACACACCCTCTATTATATGTCTGGCCTGTGCGTGTGCCTCATTATGGCGTTGTTGTTTGGGTGTGTGTGAATTTCTGATGGGTGTCATCAGCCATGGCTCCAGTGGGTACCCAGCATCCCCCACTAGGTGACCGTAGGGGATGTCCACATTGGCAAATCTGTGGTACAGCTGCATCAGTTGCCATATGTGTGAATCGTCATAGCTTCCACGGCAGCCAGCACACACATTCAGTATAATGCCCTGAGCATCACATACGACCTGGCAGTTGATGGAGGGGATGCCACTGTGGTTGATGTAGGCCCTACCCTGCTCACCAGGTGGTGCTTTGATGTGTAAGTGCCCCAGGGTAGTTTGCTTATTTGTGGAAGAGATGCATGTTGCTGGTCAACACCTCACATGTGTTGAGGAAATATACGTGCTCACTGGCATGTGCTGACATGGCATCCAGGAAATGGTGGAATACTCTGGATGCTGATTCCTGTGAGATGCCCATGATATGGCTATGGCTTGGGAGGTACCTGTGGCTAGTATACCTAGGCCTACAATACCTTGGTATCTACTGAGATGAGTTCCACTCAGCCAGTGTGATGTGTCAGATGTGGCCTGCACAGCTCAACGATTTGCTGTAGGAGGTCTGTACACTCCTCTGTCTCCTCACTGTGGGTTGTACGGCAGCATTCACATCCTCACCACCCTCAGCCTCTTGCACATGTTGTTCTATGTTGCCTGCTGCAGCCCTTCTCATTTTGTAGGTTCGTTTTTTAAAATTTCCCCACTTGTATACACCAGTGGTGTAGAGTGTGGAAAAACCAGGGGGGAAGGTGTTTGCTTGGTTTATAGTGGTGTTCTGGGCTGGGCTAGTCTGCTGCCTGTGTGATTAGCTGATTCTGATGCATTTCACCTGGCAGCTCAGCTATTTCTCATTGATTACCTTCCTACTGCTGTTTTCCCTTCCCATTGCCTTCCTATTTAAATCTGTGTGCACGCTGTGCAAACAGAGTGTTCAAATGTGCACAGAGCTGCTATTTCCTGGAATAACTTCCTTTTTCTTCCTGTGAAACCCGGTGCATGGCACGCACACCCACTTACACTTTGTAAGGAGTGCTAGGCAGTTTGGACACACCTCTAGCTTAGCTCTGCTAAGCTAGGGGCAGTCCCGAGCCTCAGGGCTCCAATCCACTTACAGTATGCCTGACACACACCCCCATGATGTCACCTATATCCTAGTCTTTCACCCAGCTATTTCTACTCTTACACTCTTGTGACCTGCCTCACACCCTCAGGAAATCTGGGATTCACTATCTTTCCCCTCATTTGCATAGGCTTTTCTGCTAATGCATAGTTGCATGTCCCACACTGAGCCACCCCCCCCCCTTAGCAACCATTACTCACTGGCCAGGTTGTCTTATACCTGCCATTGACTTGCATGGCTGAATACTGCTTTTAGTTAGAATGCTTATTTTAGGTTTGTTTTATTATTTTCCCCCGATCCTTTTTCATCATAAACTTTCATTGTATCGAATATCTCTTTACAAATAGTCAATGAATTAAATTTTAAACCTATAGGTTCAACCTCAGTTCTAAATATAACCAGTATTCTTTTCTTTGTCTGTCTAAAAAAAGATTGAATGACATATTCTGACCAAGGATATACAATATTTTATATTTTCCTATGAAATTTTCCATAAATTGTCCATTATCAAATAATAAGGCACAACAAGTCTCCTTGTTAATAAGAATAAAAGCTCTTGCCTCCTTTGCAGTAACACCAGGCAGTGCAATCAAGGAGTCCCACACTTCATACCTGTGCAATCCTTTCTCCTTTTTGCTGCTTATTGGAATGGTATACCTTCTCTTTATTTCCTTCATTTCTTCCTTTCTTCCTCCCCCCTCATTCACTATTTGTGTATGTCTTCTCACTGTATTTACCTTTTCTCCCATCTTCTTCTATTTTTCCATTACGATGCTGCTGCACTGTTTTATGGCTCACTCTGGTTAACGATCTGAGCCAAATAATTATCCTGCAACCCACCTAACTGGAGGGTTGCAATAATGCATTCTTTTTGGATCTCTCTTCAGCAAAAAGTTTTTGCTGAAATACTTCTGAATCAGCTTGTGTCTCATCCGCAATAATGGTCTGCTCCACTACCACTTCCTCCTCTGATACAGATGACTCTTCATTTCCCTGGTCACCATCATTTGTTACTGGTACTGACTCTACCAGTTCCAAACTTTTCAATAAATCCTCAAGTTTATCTTTGTCCACTATAGTTCCTCCAGTCTCTCTGGGTCGCCGTCATGCCTGGATCAGAAAATGGAGAATGGATGTGTCACACCCAATGTCTCTCCCCTACACCGAAGGGGTCAAATTTCCACTAGAAGTATAAATGCCATCTCAGGGCCTGCCTAAAAAGTGGCTACTAGCCTAGTGGGGCTAAGCTGGTCAACACAACATAACTAAATGTATTCTGCTATAAATGGATTTGGTTTACAGCTGTAATATTTTTACTATAAGGTATTTAATGAAAAAAGGCAACCATACAATGACAGAGGATACCTTGTTTGTAAAATAACCAGTTAAAATGCTAATTTTCAAAGCATGTTTGCAATATGCTAAATGCCAGTTTTAGGCTGGAGTCACTGCCAAGAGGAAAAATTCAAATGGAGACTAATTTTTGAAAATTCTTGTGTTTTGATTGTTTTTTTCATGAAATTATTGTTTTGGTTGATCTGAGATGTGGCATTACTAAATTTACTAAACAAGCAAAATAGATATCTCAAAAAATATTACAGATTCTAACTCAAACACAGAAAACCGTTATGAGAAGATTTCAAATAGACAGGAATTATAGTTTTATATGACAGTTCAAGCTCTAATGTCCATATCCTCTATTAGTCAATATAATCACCCAAACATTCCCCAGGATATAATCAACTCCATGTAGGCACCATGTAGAACCTACATGGAATGTATCCATGTACATGCCCACAGTTTCCCCTTGGCAGAGCGCCACACATATTAATAATGGCACACTACCGAGGGTGAGCATAGGAACAGAGATATTGAATCAGTATTAGGGAGATGTGGAGAGGCTACCCATGGTTGTGGATGCCTAGTCAGATGTTATGTACAGGGTTTGGTTCCCTATAATGTACCCCACCACTATTTAAATGCTGTGAATTGTGTTAAATGTGTAATATATAAGCTATATATAATTTTTTCCTGCATGTTTGTGCAGCATGGAGTGCAGCAATGCCAAGCTGCACTTACATATGGACAGCTGACACTTACTACACATGTAAAAATAGAAATCGAATGTAATCAATTATCATAATTAATTATTTTATTTTTCTGTTGTAATTTTATTTTTTTTTGTAATTGCCATTTGTGTGGCACGGTGTGGAGTGCCACAGTGCTGATCCCCGCTTATACATACATAGTCGACACCTGCCAGACATCTAAGAATAGAAACTGGATGTAATTAATAACTTATTTATAGGTTTGTTTATGGATGTTTGTGCGGTGTGGTGCAGTGCTCAGCAACACTAATAGGTAACCTAGTAGTATATGTGAAGGTATAGCAGCTTTTGTAATACCAATGGGTAGAGTTATGGCCTTATGTGTTGAGGTCCTGGGTTTGAGTCCATAGCAGGCAGAACACATTTGTAATTTAATGTACAATTTTTTTTTTAATTTAATAACAAAATTGTGAAATATGGCATTACTGCACTCTGGTAAGCTTTGCTCAACCTTGCTAAGTACTGCATAAGCATGTTAATGGCTATCAATGTTTGTGCTGTGCTAAGCTTCACTAAAATCATGGTTGTGCGAGTTTTCATGTTGCTCAGCTCTGCTTAGCTGGGTTGCATGCTGCTAAGCAACACGGCACTTTTTTGAATGTTGCTCAATGACATGTAAGGGTGGGAAAACAGTCTATATTAAGCACAATAGTCAGGAATTCTGCACCTTTCATTGGAGTTCAATCGACTGTTGATATGGCAGGCAGTGCTGGTGAAGATGTGCACTTTTGGGCGCAGAAGTGGGGTATTCAGGAGTCCAGGGTCAAGGATGGGCTCCTGGTAAAAAAACATGAACCTAGGCAGCTGCATGGCAATTTTCAGAGCTCGGAGTGTAAGGCAGAGGCAGAGGCCTGGGACAGTTTGGCCAGGAACTCACCAATGTTACTGGCATCCCCCACACAGGTGAGCAGTGTTGTGGTGTCACCATTATGATGACCTGATGAGGAGGAGGGGAACCTTGGACACCTGGGTCCTCTGTTTTACCAATGTGCAAGCAGAAAGTCTGCAGAACTGGTATGCATAATAGTTGCTTCTCTCCTAACAGCTGTAGCTGAGAGGGCTGACAATGTTGAGTCCCATGCCAGGCACCTGGCCAGGTTGGGCTGTGAGTGTGGTAAGCACAGGTGTATTATGCTAACTATAGTGCAATAAGCAAGAAAGAGTAAACTATTTACTGCAATAATGTATACACAAAAAATGTAGTGCAATAAATGGGCGCGTGCAACTGTAGTGCAATAAATGGGCAATTAGAGTTGTAGTGCAATAAATAAACAATAACAACTGTATTGCAATAAACAATACCAATAACAGTAAGAAAATGGTGTACAGCAGGATTGTGTTATCATAACCATTGCAGCAGAGCTGTATGCATTGATTGTCTATGCTAAGGTTGCTGTACTCAAGTGTGACACTGTAATAGCTGTAGAATGCAAAAGTAATGGCCTGCAAACTGTATTGCTTAACTCACAGTACTGTCCAAGGCTGTATCTAGGGCAATATTGGTCACATAATGCTCTCTGTTCCTCCTACTTCAGTAAATAAAGGTATATGGGTGAGGTAGGCCACTCTCTGGGCAGATATTGTGCATGGACTTCACAGATATTTCAAAGCTATACCAATAAAAAGTGTTTGTCAGCATTGTTGATTCTAAAATAAAGTTGTATTATACAACGACTGTCGATTAGTATTCCAAAATGTGTATGCTGATTGGCCAGCCCAACCAGCATGCCCATTGTAAATCAGACATATGCTAATGGAAAAAGGTCTGGTCGCCTGGACTTTTTCCATTAGTATAAGTCTTGATTTTTTTTTTTTGTGTTAGGTAGCAACGGAGAACAGAAGATCTCCATTGCTGTAATCTTACTATGTTATACATTTAACATAGTGAGATAGCTTTAAAAAAAGCAATGGAGATCTTCCTTTCTCTGTTGTTTTTTTTAAAGATATCTCGCTATGTTAAACTCGTTTAACATAGTGAGATAGCTTTAAAAAAGGGAACAGAGATCTTCCTTTCTCCATTGCTTTTTTAAAGCTATCTTGCTATGTTAAACTCATTTAACATAGCGAGACAGCTTTAAAAAGTAATGGAGATCTTCCTTTCTCTGTTGCTTCCTCTACACAGCTCTGATGTACTGCGTAAGCATACGCATGCGCATTACATCAGAAAAAGCCCCAGGATAGCGGAAAACCATGGAAGGGCACCACACAGGTATTATACAAAGGCATTATTTAAGAAAAGTAAGTATTTTTTTTCTTAAATAATGTCATTGTATAATAGCAATAACCCACGTCTGGGTGTGGGTAATGCTAGATTTATCCACGGTTGTCTTTGTTTGGCCACTCGGGCTTCACCCTCGTGACCAAACCACACCAACAATGGGTAAATCTAGCATTGCCTACACCCAGACATGGATTAGTGCTTAATTAATATATGCAGTACGGTTGTTTTCCATGCATGTGTGTTCTACAGTCACTGCAGTCAGTTATAACACTGCAATAGTTTTAAAATGCAAGAAGAATGTCCTGTAACTTGTATTGCTCAGCTCATAGTATGGTTCCAGGTTATCTCTAGGCCAGTATCAGTCACAGTAGTCAGCAGTGACTTGGTAGCTCAGTCTGTTAAATGTCTTATACATAGTACATTTGTCAAAACACAGTCCTAGGTTCAAATTTAGTGGTGTCCGCATACAGTCCTGGGTTCAAATCCAGTGGTGTAGCACTAAATGTTCAGTATCAGTCACATAATGCTCACATTTTCTCTCTCCCCAGGAACAAAAGGTATATGAGTGAGGTAGCCCATATTATGAGCAGATATTGTGTTTAGATTTCACAGAATTTCAAACTTAATAGCAAGAAAATGTTCACTACTATTGTTGATTCATAAATAAATCTGTTTATTTGCAGTATGGCTGCATTCCTTGCATGTCTGTACTAAGTTGCTGCAGTCAATTATTACATTATTTTCAGATGTCCCCTGCAGTCACTGCAATTTGGTTCTATCCCTATGCCTCCCAACTAAGCCATGACGGCTGTCTAGTTTATGTACTGTAGACAAACATGCCTTTCAAGCATCAGGATTTCTTGTAATGTAATTAAAACTGCCTAATCCATCTGTCACAAGATTACCAGAGAAAGACTACCTGGAATGCAATGTATTACCAAATCTGCTTACAGAACACCTGGGTAGTAATATAAGTCCACATTATGTGAAACTGTTCTGTGTAGTTGTGTACCTGCATCCGTCATTGCTTGGCCCGTACTGACCCATGCTAACAGGTAGAGAGGTGTGTACATGCTACATCAGCTATAGGAGAATTGTAGTCACTGTACCAAAACTGACATGATACACCTGTAGAGTATTTATCACTTTTTTCAGGGATGTAATCCACAATGCCACTAATCTAATGTTTTTCTCTCTCTCCCCATCCCTTATTTTCATTTATATATTATGGTTATTTATTATTATGATTTCATATTAACATATGTTGTTAAACTAACTATAGTTTTGAAAAATGTGATGTTAATATTATGTGTTATTATGATTCACTATTAACATACTTTGTTAAACTAACTATTTTGTTGCCCTTATGACTTACGTCTTACTGGCATGCTCTTACCATACTGACTGTTATGTTATTTGCTGTTGTGTTATGCATACTATACATTAATATGTATTTGTATGAATTAAAATGATGTTCCATTCTGTTAATACTAACAATGGTTTGGTTGGCTGATCCTTCTACCTTGCTTCAACCAGCTGTAGCATCAGGTTCCAGCACATCTGGGACAGACTGGTGGTGCCTCCTCTGCTGCCCCTGCACTACTTGTGGCATGAGGTAGTACTGCCCCATGGGACGTAGCCCGGCCCCCTTCTGGATACTGACTTATGGAGCATGGTGCAGTGGGTGTTGTCACCTGGGATGAGCTGTCAGTCATGGTGCGTAGGATAGTCTCCCTTGGGTTTGACTGTCACCTGTGCTGGACTGAGGGCATGCTGGTCGACCTGATAGGGCAGCCTCGCTCCAGTGCCCAGCCTCCAACACTGCCACCCTCTGGACAGTGAAAGAGCAGTGCCAACAGTCCCATGGGTGGGGATTTGAGTCATGCTGCTGCCGTCTGTAGGCACATGGGACTTGGATTCCACAACACCCTCTCCAAGGTGTTCACCCCCGTCATGTGTCACACACTGCCCCTGTCTGCTGTCTTGTCTGTCTGCAAATGCATCCTCACCTACCCAACTTGCCTCCCCCACATGTACCTATCTCCCTTCCTCAACATTCTACTCACACCTTAAAAATAATGGGCACATGTCCCCCCCAAAAAAAATGCCCCATACATAGCTCTCCATTTCTCCCATGTGTCCACTGGAAACAAGTAATTTGGTCCAATTGGCTTGACAACACAGTTATGTGGTCCTCACCCCTCTTTCTGCATATGAGAGCTCAAATAGATGTACATATTCTGTAAAAGTGCACAGTTGTTGCTGTACAAGAAATGGATAGTTATGGTTCTTTCCTACACCCTTCCTGCATAGCCATACCTGCCTTCCAGTATGTTTTCCCCATTTCACCACTTTCCTATCTCACCATTTTTCTTTTCTTTATATTTTTAGCGCGATGCTGTCTTGCACATTGCATGTTCGCTAAGCTCAGCTAAATAGAGCTATATTGATTATATGTGTCCTTAAAATTCTATTACACATGTACAAATTAAACACCTGTCCCATGTTTCAAACCCAAGACAATTGCAACTGCGGACCAGTGCATTAATGTGCCACACCACTCAACTCTTACTTAAAATTGGTGCTTTAAAAAAAACATAGTAATTGCCAGTTACAGTCAATAAGCATGTTTCAGTGTAGCTGAGCTGCACACTGCACAGCACAAACTTGTAAAACTTAATGGAAAACATGGGAGTGTTCCTGGGATTCTGGTGCAATAGTACACCACTACAAAGCCGAAGACATAATAATGGTGTAAGTGAGGCCTCTGATAGCAGGTTAATATGCCCTTTTATCAGCAACATGTAGAAAGACACTAAGGCATTAATGGCAAAATACATGTGCAACTGGGACCCCGATGCAGAAATACATCCATATAAAGCCTTCAACCTACTGATGGATATAGAACATGATTGTCACAGCCTGTAGGTGTGCACATATATCTTGCAAATACACCTGCTGCAACACTGACTCAGTAGTTCAGTCTGTTAAATGCCTTATATATAGTACATTTTTGCCACACACAGTCCTGGGTTCATATCCAGTGGTGTGTAGCACTGAAGTTTCAGTATTGTGAAGCCAGAATTAATGACAGAGCCATGCAATCTTTATCTGCGCAATGCATGTCAAATTAATTGACTGCTTTTAACTGATGGAAGTCACAGGCCTGCAGGTAGGAACACACTTTACGTATCACTATAGCAAATGTATATGTGCATAAAATGTCACTTCATGCAGTAATATGCATTCACAGAGAATGTCAACTCAGGTACTGCAAATGAGGGCCACTAATATCAGCGTGCACCATGCAATCCTTTCAGAGTCACGGTGCAAATTACCACAGATGAACAATGAACATACATGTTTGAAGTCCCTGTTTGTAACAAGGACTGCCCTCATACATGCTGCAAATTACTACCAAACTATAATACATGGCCTGGCAGATGTAAGTCTCTCTCACACACACACACACACACACACACACACATATGTATATATATATATATATATATATATATATATATATATATATATATATATATATATATATATATACACACACACACACACACACACACACACACACACACACACACACACACACACACACACACACACACACACCATCTAGCTCAAGGACACACCAAAATGTTGCTTAGTACTCTGTTATTAATACCACTGCCTGACATACTTACCCTAAACACATGCCTTCATTGGAGTGTAGAGGGTACTCTCACTCTTGGCCTGGTTCTACAACAAGGCTGACACAGCTCACACAGTTACTCCTACAGCTTGTTGTCCTCCAAAATCTTTACACTCTCTGCCTATGTCTATTACCTGCAGCAGTAGCTGCGCACACCCATCTCTATGTAAAAGTGTCTGCTGCAGACCTACCCTCTGCGAAAATGTAGTCTCCTCACCCCAGTAATGTCCAGCACAACATATCAAAAAGGGGCCCAAATCTACATGAAAGCCTTATATATTCTAAAGTGGTTGCAAGTCATTGACTGATGATAGTGCGAATCAGCTATGTTGGCTCCATTTAGCATTTCAGAACCACAGACTAGTTTAGAGATAATCACTTGCTGTTGGGAAGTATGTTTAAAAGACAAGCAGCTAACAATGTGGAACCATTCTGTATGAGACCTTCCTCACACAGAGCACGCCATTGTGACAACTATACTATCACCACATATCAACAGAGGAGTATTGCACTCCAGCAAGTATGTAAATGTTTTTGTGTACAACAGGTTACAGATGGGTGAATAGATTTACAGGGAATAGTGATTACAGCATTAAACCTGTCTTAGACCTGTGATAATGACATGTCAGTGACCTCCTGCTGTCTTACATCTAAACAGGATGTAAAAAACATCAAGGGTGCATTGTAGTTTGTCATTGTGGCACACTGGTATCATTGGACTGTCTCTTTATAGTGGTTGTAATAGCACACTGCTATTTGTATGGCATTGTTCATATGACATATTATCGAGAGGTTGCCCATAGGGACAATTACAGTAGACCTGACTGTTGGGTGTATGATAATACAGCACTAGCTGTTATGGCACACACAGGAATACCTGACTATTACTACTGTCTCAGTTGTAACCACCCACTTTGTTTGGACACTGTGGAGTATAACGTGTGAGCAAGAAGTGGTTAGTGCCAGCCATTTTAACCTTGCTGTATCTGTACATAGTGTACGTCCACATATGTGATCCTGTAATGTGTTCTTTTTTTATTGTCTTTCAGGAATTATGTACCATAGATGCCATGCATCCTTTTTGGATGAGGAGAATGAAATTATACTGCAAGCACTAAGGCAACATCATCGCAACCTACTATCCTGGGGAGACAAAGCAGGGAACAGTGGACTGCATTGTGAGCAGATCTTGTCTATGATGTGAATGGTATGGGCCAGCAGGACAGGACATATGAGCAGGTTCAACTCCGGACAACTGACATGATAAATGCTGCATGACAAAGGGCAGCAGGTGTGGCCAGGGATTGTGCTGTCACCAGTGGAGGGCTTGCAGCAGAACAACCACTCTTGGCCACTGAGGATTTACTGGCATAACTAGGCACACACAACAGCTCCCAGGCATCCACCACACCATACATCATGGATGTAGGTGCCACAGTTTCCATAACTGAGGACCATGCAGATAGGCCTTCTGTGATCAGCATTATAATACTATAGCAGTCAGTGTGTCAGGCTGTATACACTTTTATATGGGCGACAGGTCTTTGTTCTTTGGGGAGATTAACCTCAATTATACACTCATACTCAGATTGTGACCAATACAACAAGTAACACAGTAGCTACTGTAAATGTGAGATATATGGATGTATTACCTTGTTGTGCTGCAACTTTTCACAGGTCTGTCAGGTATTGCCCAAGTCTGTGGTCCTGCTCAAGGTTACATTTCACATGTTTTTTTAAGGAACAATTATATTCTAGTATGGTTAAGGGCCAGAATAATGCCCTATGTAACCATAGCTATGTGTATAAACAACATAGGATGTTTTTAAATTCCAGTCTGGAGCAGGTGCCTAAGGTTTCTCGAAGAGATAGTCACAGGACTGTAGTTCAACAAACAGATACATTTTGGCAGTTACAGTTAAAGTCAAATAAGCCAACTGGTTTAAATGAGGCAAGGAATCTAAAATGCCTTTTAAAATACAACAGGTTGAAGGTAAATACATTAGACAGTGAAATGTGTATTTCAATATATTTGTTAAGAGAGTTCTACTTAGTTTTTATGTGTTGTTTTTTCAAGTATAGTGTCATACTGATTAATTAAACGGTACATATTGCTGGTCATGTTTTACTTTATTTACTTCAAGTGATTATTATAAAGGTCTTGAGTTGCATTTGTATTTTGTTCCAAAGAAGTGTGTTGTGGATGAAAGCAGAGAAGAAAGTAGTTTGACCACTAATCCAGTTGTGGGTCTTCATTGTTATAAGTTTTGGAGGTTTTCATACATAATAGTGCAGGTATTAATGTACGGCTTTTTTCTTTCTTATTGCAGGTGACTGTGGGGGTTGGTGTTTGTCCCCCACATGACCTGATGTCAGTGTCTCTTCGGACACTGATGATCATGGTGGCCACAGTGAGGCACAGGTGGGAGTGTCAGCGGCTGAATCTGTCCCAGAGGTAGACATTCCTTTTCTGCCCTCATTTTTGCTGCACACAGTCTGTATGCCCACTCATAGCCCATCCCCAGAGGCCACAGATATTGGACAGTTAAAGGGTGGGGACATTGCACAGGAAAGTGTGGCAACTATGGCTCCAGTGAGTGTAGACACTGGCTATAGCCAGAGAGCTGGTGAGGTCCCACACAGGCAGAATGACAGGTGTACTTGTAGGAGGCCTGCTGTCTATCCACCAACTGTTGCAGTGTCACATCATGAGTCACTCAGTGCATGTTGCTGCCATCATGGAGGCACAGGCACATTCTGAACAGAACACCAAACATATGCTTAGGGTTATGGATGCAGCACAGTCTAACATCTGTGACTTCCTCCAATGCATTGGGGACACCCTGGATTGGTTCACTGATGCAGTGGAGAGATGATGGGCTGAGACAGTGTCTGTCTTGGACTGCACATTGTCTGTGCTCAAATGTGTGTTTGGAGTTGAGCGTCAGACCTGTGGATGTAGGTCAGCGACCCCATCTGCTAACAGGCCACATGGCCATGCACACTCACGCTGCCCACACCATGATGTAGCAGGCCATGTGCTCATGGTTTTGGGTGGTCCCTTGGGGGACACCATCCCAGCAGATAGCAGTCACTGTCAGGTACTAGCATCACTTCTGACCTTGGGCATGGAGGTGCCAGTGCAACTCTTGTCAGAGCCAGTTCCTGTGTTTGGGGCTGATGATGTTGAACTGTCACCTCTACCATGTATGGTCCAAAGCTGTCAAAAATCCAAATGTGTAGGGCTAGCACTGAGCTTGACTGTGTATACAGACACACACACACACACACACACACACACACACACACACACACACACACACACACACACACACACCACTGTAAAATGCAGATCACCTCGAGACACACACGGCACCTCTTCATGGTCTATCTTACATGCTCCTCTCCTGACTCACACACATGCTGTCTACTGTTTGGGCCAGCCTAAGCCTCCTGCACCCCACACAACACCCTGTGCAAGTGATGATGCCTGTGCCACATCCCTGTCAACCTTGCCATGGATG
Source organism: Protopterus annectens (assembly GCF_019279795.1). Taxonomy (NCBI): domain Eukaryota; kingdom Metazoa; phylum Chordata; order Ceratodontiformes; family Protopteridae; genus Protopterus; species Protopterus annectens. Next base: position 131,367,422 of record NC_056729.1, read on the forward strand.
CAGGTAAATGAAGCTATGTGTCTGATGCACAGGGTGACTATATTAGTTAACGTACTTCTGCAATGCCATGTTGGTTCACCATGCCACTTGTAGTGGTTACCGACAGATACTGTATGCTAGCATTTGTCATGAGTACACCACATACATTTGTGTACCTTATGTTCTATGATGTTGTATTGGCTGTCTAGCATAGTAGATGGATGACTCACTGTAAGGGTATTAGCCTAGTATGTGACATTAGTACTACATGCTTGTGGGAGAGAGTTGTCTAGCAAACTGAAACACACCCTTGGAACAGAACCTTGCCTAATGGCACACAGAGCACCTCAGTGCATCTCGACACATGCCATCTGTCTGATTGGCTGGGTGACCATCATCTCAACACAGGGCATATGCCTGTGTCCTTCTTGGACTGGGGCAATATTTGCTGATAATGTAACTACAGGTATGACAATGTCTATGATTGTGAGGGCTGTATGGCTATTATTCTAGTTTAGTTCAAACATCCTATGTTTCCATAACATGATGTACAATACTCTAACAGGCTCACATACAGACATGGCTACACTGAGACTAGCACCACTTCCAATCACTGCATACAGGACATGCCAAGGCACACACGTATTGCAAGTTGGCTGTATGTAGATGTGAGCACTTACCTATGTAATGTGACATACTACAGATCACAGTACGTGTTGCACACAACATACCTGTCTGCTAGTGCTATCAGTTTAGGACATATTATGTTAGATGACATAATCAGGCTTTAATGTGGTCAGTCCTTTGGGGAGCCACATCACCTGCTACAGATAAAACACTGCAAAGTCCTAACTATGTCTAGGTTATGAAGGTTATGCCATATGGATATATACACGAGCACCAAGTCAGCTGGAATGAGATTAGAAACCCTACCTATGTAGTTTTATACACTTTAGATCACACTACTTATTGCATGTACTACAGCTTACATCTAATACTACACTGTCAGTTGGTAGTCTTAAGGTGGCTGACATCATCAGGCCTTGTAGAAGAGTACAGTTTGGAAGCCAGCAGTGAGCAACAGACCCAAAAGTGCATAACCATTGCAGGTGGATAGCTCATGACAGCATATCTGTTGTTTTGCAGGGGAATATACACACACAGACTACAGATCACAGAACGTTTCACATGCGCCACAGATTATGTCTGGTGTATATGTGATTGCAGGCACAGTACTTGTGCATCACACAAACTAGGCTTGTGTTGAACAGCATCTGTGGCCTGCAGAGTGATATTGCTTCATGCTGTTATTTGCATCTAGTATCCTAGCAGTGAGATAACTGTTTTTATCCTAGCTATTTGTATACAGTTACCAGTATGGCCATATGTGGCTGCTTGCAGTTACATAGGTGAACCTGTGGGCAGGGACAATGTGCCCTGTCCATACATGCATTGGCAACATTAAACATTACACCACCTGCTCACCTGTGTCTATTTACTTGGTGGCATCCAGCTGGCACAGGGTTGTGTAGGTACGTGGATTATGTACTGTTGCACCCTTAGTTTGGATCCTTTGAGCAACAGTATGGCTGTGTGATAGTGCATATTTCCTCACCATTATTAGAGCATGTCAGACAATACAGACATCCAGCCACATATTTCTGTATATAACAGGGGTGTATATATAAATGTAGCTGTGTGTGTGTATGCTATGAATATGTGTTGTGTAGATACATGGGGTGAGTGTATGTATCATTTTAATATATATATAGCTATATATATATCGGTATATATCTATTTGACACTACATAGTGATAGATATACTGTGCATGTGAGAGAGAGAGATAGTGACAGATGGATATGTATACGTATATATCTGTATGTATAGACATTTATACGTAACAGGTCATTTTTGAAGGGACAACAGAATTGTGGTCATTTTGTTGAAGGGGCAGCAGAATTGTGCTCATTTTAACTAAATGTCATGGACATGCCCAGTGGGATTGTCAGTACGGATAAAGTGACTCCAGGCCACACATACCCGTACTCCAGTCTGGAATTTTGTATGTTACAGACATTAACATCCACCCCTGTTTCTGCAGTACTGGACCTCACTCAAAATGTCCACTGCATTCCCCAGCTGTGTGCCATAATTAATATGTGACTGAGGTTGGTAATGATACACAACCAACAGACAGTCTGCATACCTTTCAAGTGTCCTGATTTTCAAAGAATGTCTGGAGTTTTGCCTCATATGTTTGGTCTTTTCCTCATACATTTGTGGTCTTCTGGTGAATTATTGAATATTGACATCGCTACATTATACTTAATACAGCCAAACATTTGTTTTTCAGACTTTATATCCCTCAGAAAATATGTAATAGTGCAGCACCTTTAATTCCAGCAACTTTTTAGGTTTATGAGAACAATATTTAAAATGTGTCCCTATGTTTGGGCCATTGTAGCCCAAATCTTTCTGGCTTTGTCCTGATTTCTTGCACTAAAAGGTTGAGAGGTATGACAGCCTGTGAAATCACCAACATAGTACTACCTCATTGCAAAAGATGTGAGCAATTCCAGATTAGAACCATCAACACCATCACCTATGCTAACTTCCTTAGTCCACTGAGCCACACAGGTCAGTAGACAGAGAGGAGTCATTCATCACACAATCAACAGCATAAATATGGACATTGTTATCCTGCATCAAGAAAGACATACTATGTGTGAGCAATATCTATGTTACAGCCCTGAGATTGCCTAGTCCACTGATATACCATAGTTGATTTTCTGTTAAAGCAGTTATATGGGTATACTGCTGTGTTGAGGGTGGGTAAACAACAGCACATGATCAGCTTGGGTTGAAAGTTGTCCACATATCATGTGTGGCCACTACTTAAGATCTCTCTTGCCTGATGTTTTGAATATTCCAACCATGAGGCTTACTCAATATTAAGGAACACATACTATTGGACTGGGTATCTGTAGTCCCATGTAGATTTTACATGGGTCCAAATAGCCCACTATATTTCCTTGCGTAACATCAGCAGATCTATACATACATATGATACCACATTATATTATCCTTACAATTAGTGTGTAGTGTAAGATTATGCTCAACAAGATATTAAGTTTGAAAATAACTCTGCTACAAATATGCAACATAAATAAGGAATAAAATAAAGTTTGCTTAAATGTAGAAACAGAGTTTAGTAATATGTGATTAGCATCCATACTAAATGACTGTGGCTTAAAAAAATAAGGAACTTGCTTATGAGTGTATTACACACACATCAAGAAAGCTGACTTCTTACAGACATGACAAGAATGCAATTGGCTTTCTTTAAAGAACTGACAACAGGACATGTTTTTCTAAGAAAGTTTAAGAATATGCTTTTCTAATCCACAAGGCATTTCCTTGAAGACAGTTTACTTATCAGCATTTGCACAAGAACAGATGTGTCATCATTTGCGTCATCAAGGCAGTATCTTTCCAAAACCAAGAGGGTGTGTATTTAACTAAAAATATATATAAAGTCTGCATTAAATCCAGTTATGTTAGGGGTACTGGTAGGGACACATTTTGTCCTGAGGTAAATGTTATATCTCTCACATCATCTGTACTATATGAGAAGTAAAGTAGAACATTTTCTGAAGCTGTAACAGAAGCACGTGTGGTTTATTATAAAAAGTTATTGGTTACTGTTCTTAAAGACAGGTGCTGCAAAGTATATTTTCTCATCAGTGTATATTCTGCAAGTTTCTGTATGCAACAGACTGTGAATGCAACTATAACCAGACTTTGATTTCAGCAGAATCCAGCCAGCAAGACTGAGTGTCTTAAGAAGACTTCAAATCCATCACAGTAAGCATCAGAGTAACAGCACAGTGCTGTAGCACCTTATAAAATTAATTTTTCAATGGCAAGCCCGCCAGGAGTCTAACCTATGCTCTTGGCACCATAAAATTAATTTTTCAATTAATTTTTCAATGGCAAGCTAGCCTGCATTTGAACCTAATACCTGTATTTGAACACAGAGGGAAGGGTAAGCCCTGCAGAGGGTTACTTCAGTCAAATTGCAGTAACTAACATTTGTACGTATGTGTAAATCCTAAACAGAAGTATTCCAGTCTATGCAGCTTGCAGCAGTAAAGTTTTTTCAGACGTCTGAATCCAGTGAGACTAGTTCAGGAAAGTCCAGTGTCATAAATTCTCCAAGAAAAGGTGGATATTTACTTTCACAGCAGTCAGCTGCCTGTTGTGCTTCACCAGCTTCTCAAGTGACTTTAAAAAATTTCCATCCATCAGCAACATCAGCCTGATTATCTGTTTTCTTGCTAACTGGTAAGACTTTTTTCTGTCACCTTTTTAGTGTGGATGCTATTAGTTTGCATATTATTAGACAGTTTGGATATTAGACAGTTTGGATGTTATTAGACAGTATGGATATTTTCAGACATAACTCAAGCAAATGTCAACCAAACTTTAGTAAATTGCAATGTTGGTATACACAGCACATTAGTAAATCTAAAACCTTAGTAGGGCAGGTTGATAGTAAGGCATTATGCAAATGTATTACAATATTTGACTGGTATCTCAAAGAAAACCATGTGGAGTATGACAAATGTTTATTGTGTGATTCAGATGTTAAACAGTTATGTCCTGTCACCACATGTAAAAGGTTAATCTCAGAGTTACAACAGGAGTCAAATCAGTTACTGACAAGACCTCTAGTACATTTTGTTACAAAAGAATGTAACAAACTTCTAAGAGACAGACACAATGAGTTCAGGAAGTTTAGACAAGTTATGCAAACATTTTTCCAAAAGTGCATTGGAGTTTCAAATTCAGCAGAACAGGTTCCTGTGACATATCAGGCAGACCATGAGGAGACTCTTGAACAGCAGTTACAAGATGAAGAAAATAGATTAGCTAAACTGACAAGGACTGACTTCCTACATACACTGGGAAAGAGTAGGAAACTACAGCTGAGCTGTACAAAAGAGATATATTTTATACAATGTTTGTGTTTTGAAAATGGTTAAGCATACATGGTAGGATGGTAAAATACAAATCATTCTCAAATGTTTAAAACTTCCATTCAATTAAAGCAAGATATTTATCAATACTACAGTAAAGTAGAGCATATGACTGCCATTCTCATAGCATAGTCAAAAGGTAAACAAAACAGTTCTAGTGAATAAAAATTAAATAAAAATAGTTAATAAGAGTAAAGATTTAAAGTCACAACACTGACATACTTGTATAAAGATTTAAAGTCAAAAGACTGACATGCATGTAGTTTTGTTTTATACAATGCACAGGAGAACAGGCAGACAACAGCAAATATAATAAACGTGTTTGTTAAGCTAATGTCTATTTATTTTTTACATTTTTTTATAATTGTATAGTAACACCACACCAAACAGTTAAAGTTCTGAATTTTAAAAAGAAATAAAATCACGGATGGAATTAGTCAAACAGTCTTTGTAAAATGAATGACAGAGCAGTTAAATAAATAAAAAATACTGAAATCAAAAGTTAAAAAATATGTAAGCTAATTGTAAAATAATGTTTAATTTGCATAGTTATACAAATTACAAATATAATACTAAGTGTTTTATAACTGCATTTTACTAACAGATGATTAAAGGAAAAATGCTAAAAAGTGTTAACTGAAATGTGAGCTCAGACCTTCCTAGACTGGATGAATAGTTACAGGAAATGTTGAGCAGATAAGATAAGAAACAAGACTGACTGGCAGACAAGTAGCTTGAGTTTTTCTAAAAACCTATTGTTATTAAAACATAATTGTTAAAATGTTCACAGGCAACACTATTTGGTAATTATAATAAAACATCACAATTGTGCATATATGTCACTGATAAAAATAAAAAAAAAACTCAATTACATCAAGTATAGCCAGCGAATGAGTTATAGTATATATACAGTTCAAATCAATTATACAGGAAGGTACAAATAACTACTAGTAGAAGTAGACAGCCAAGGCAACAGCAAGAAAACAGCCAAAAAATGATCAAATCAGACAAAGGTCTATAGTTTAATAACCTAATAAAGCAAATGTATAACCAAAGTGTTGGGCTGACATACATTATAAAGCAAATAAACAATACTGCAGTACTACAGGGGGAGGGGTACTTTCTCAGTTTTACACTGACTGTGAACAGCATTGCAAAAGGGTATAAAATAAAGCTACAGGAAGAAATATTTAATTTCTTCTTGACAATACTGTTTCAGGGGGGAGGGAAAACAGGTATTAGTGTATTAGAAATATTGGTAAACAGATTAAACCTGATAGGAAAAGATATTTTACAAGTTGCTAATAGCTATCATTCTAGTTATTATTGTACTGTTTAGTATTAAATTGTATTTACAACCTGTTAAACTGTAAAGTTATACAAGAGATGACTTAAAATTGCTTTATTAAAGGTACACAAGAGAGAGTAAAGATATGTAAAAATTGAGCAAGAATGGTCACTAATTTTAATATGTTTTTGGCAAGACAATGTTGGTATGCAAAAAGCATAGTTGCCTCTGGTGACAATTTCACTAGATACTTCTAAAGAAACATAAGAATTTTCCAAGATTTTGCTTCATGTTAATGTTACTAAATTTGTAGAATTGGACTATGTACAAATACAAAATAATTCAGTGCAAATGAAATTAATGTCTAGTAATGAATATGTCTGAAAAACCATGTTTAAAAAAAAAACTGGGCCCAGGATAGCTGCTAGATTGAAAATGCATAAATAGCAAACAGTCTGTGTAAATACATACTGTACAGGATATATTGTAATAAGTTCAAAAGTAATTTGTCATGTTGTAATTTTATTACTAATTGTAATAAGTTATCACTGGTTTTAAGTTGGAGTCTTATCACTGTTTTTTGGACCATCATTTTATCTGTACTAGTATTGGTTACCCCAGTTAGAGGAAATTATATTAAAATATTGTATTCATACAGCTAATGGACTAATATGTACATAGCATTCTAATATGTACATAACACTCTTTAGTGTATACATCATGATTTTTTTAAATCCTCAAGTATTAAATATACTGAAATAATTGCATTCAAATATTTATTATCTAAGCCCAGTTCAGTACTTTATGCTCACTTCACTGTCAACCAAGATGTTAATGGGCAGTTCAGAGACATGACTGCAATGTTATGGTTAAAATGACATTGAAACTGTATATTTTCAGCAGTGTATAAATGCTTGAAGTAGCACATAGTTCTTGTCTCTTATAGATATTAGTCTATCTCTAATCTTTTGATATAAAATAATCAATAAAAGTAAAGAGTTAATTCAAAAGGTGCAAAGAGTTAATAAAAGAGTACTAAGTCATAAAATAAATGATGTGATTGCAAAATAATAAATTAATCAAGTTAAAAAATAAAACTAAAGCAGACACAGCTCATAACTGATAAAATATTTTCACAGAATGGTCTGTAAAAGAAAAAGTTGTTGAATATATTCAGTTTTAGTAGTAATACTTTATATAATTGTATTAACTATGTGAAATTGCATTTTGACTTGTGTATCAAAAGAAGACTAAAGATTTTGTTTCTTAATGTGTTTTCTATAAAAAATAAAAAGAGGGAATTGTAAGATTATGCTCAACAAGATATTAAGGTTGAAAGTAACTTTGCTGCAAATATGCAACAGTTTAAAAATATGCTTTTCTAATCCACAATGCATTTCCTTGAAGACAGTTTACTTATCAGCATTTGCACAAGAACAGATGTGTCAGTATTTGCGTTATCAAGGCAGTATCTTTCCAAAACCAAGAGGGTGTGTGTTTAACTAAAATATATATAAAGTCTGTATTAAATCCAGTTATGTTAGGGGTACTGGTAGGGCCACATTTTGTCCTGAGGTAAATGTTATATCTCTCACATCATCTGTACTATATGAGAAGTAAAGTAGAACATTTTCTGAAGCTGTAACAGAAGTATGTGTGGTTTATTATAAAAAGTTATTGGTTACTGTTCTTAATGACAGGTGCTGCAAAGTATATTCTCTCATCAGTGTATATTCTGCAAGTTTCTGTATGCAACAGACTGTGAATGCAACTATAACCAGACTTTGGTTTCATCAGAATTCAGCCAGCAAAACTGAGTGTCTTAAGAAGACTTCAAATCCATCACTGTAAGCATCAGAGTAACAGCACAGTGCTGTAGCACCTTATAAAATTAATTTTTCATGTAGGTTAGAGACTTACCTTGCAAATGCAGCAGTTGCCAGGCCTGTACTTCAGGGCTAACTCTACATGATGCAAGCAGTAGACAGCCAATACATGAAAGTACAGGCTGTGTGGGTTGCCTGGCATCAGCTATTTTAATATATGTACGTGAGTAAGAGTAAGGTATCAGTCCCTATGGCCCTAGGTTGTCATTAAATATGCTATGTTTTGTCTCTTATCCAATGTCAGGGCATACTGGACATGCATATGTCTGCCTACAGGGACATCCTCAGGGGGTTCCTCCTCCGAGTCCTCATATGATTATGGCTGTGGTGACGTAGGCACTGGTGGGGGGGCTGTGTATCTCTTCCCTTTGCTCATCCTGCTGTAGCTGTTTCCACAGGGTCATAGTGTGTAGCATGGCACATACTCTGAAAATATGTGCAAATGTGGCTGGAGAGTATTGCAGAGCTCCACCGGATATATAGAGGCACCAGAACCATGACTTCAGCATCCCAAACACATGATCTATGATGTTCCTAGTTTGTGTGTGTGTGTGTGCCTAATTATGGTGTTCTTCAGTGGATGTATGTGCATTTCTGATGGGTGTCATCATCCATGGTTCCAGTGCATAGCCAGAATTCCCCAGTAAATGGATGTGAGGGCTGTCCCCTTTAGTAATCATCTAGTACAGCTATGATGCATGCATAGATATGGGAGTCATGATAACTGCCAGGGCTGCCAGCAAACACATTCATGATAATGCCCTGGGCATTGCACACAACCTGGCAATTGATGGAGTGGTACCCCTTGTGGTTGACATAAATTCTACCCTCCTCACCAGGTGGTTCCTTGATGTGCACATGAGTGCAATCGATGGCACCCAGTACCTCAGCATAGTGTGCTACATTGTAGACCTGTTGCATATTGCTGGCCCTCACCTCAGGGGTGAGGGAAAAATAAATGTGTTCACTGGCATGTAGTAGCACAGCATACAGGAACTGGTGAAGTACAGTGTATGCTGATGCCTGTGAGACCCCCATCATGTCCCCAGTTTGTCTTTGGAAGGTACCTGTGGCTATTATCCTAAGGGCTACATATACCTTTGTTTCCAATGGGATGGGTTCCCCTCTGTTGGCTGCAGATCTGAGATGAGGGTGGCAGAGCTCAGTGAGTTCTTGTAGTATGTCCCTGTCCACCATGTAGTGCTCTACAATCTCCAGCTCATGTAGCTCCTGGAAGGTTACCCTAGACCTGAACCCTCTTCTCCTTCTCTGCCCAGGCCTATTGTCAGCAGCAGCAGCAGCACTGATTTCAGCATCTAGCACATTAAGATGTAGAAGACCTGCAGCAGCCCCTAACATTCTTTCAGTTTAAATTGTCAAGTCTGTATTCCAATGGTGCTGAATATGGGGGAAAAATCAGATTGTATGGTGTATGCATACTTTATAGTGCTCTACTGTAGGTGCTGTCTGCGTGATTGGCTAGCTATGATGCATTGCACCTGCCTAGTATATCCTTAATAGAAAAATTAAGTCAGCAGCACCAAGACCCACCACAGAAAGTTACAGGAATCAAAAAAATATAAAACAAAACAATTTACTGAAGCACTTTTCGTTGCTTGTAATGTAGCAACTTCTTCAGAAAAGATACACAGTTTCAAACAGTAGTTTATAAGTAATTAAGACATATCATGTGATGACCACACCTCTCAGTGAGTCAAATTCTTAAAGAGACATTTGCTAAAAAAACACATGTATTCATGAAACCTGAATACAAGAGCTGCAAGTTTGTCAGTTTAAAAGTATCATTAAAACTGTTATAAATAATTATACAGAAGCCATAAAACTGTTAGACTCAAACAATAACAAGGTTAGACTAAGCTTCAAAGTTACAGAATAATCAACTGAGTATACCTCTCAAAAATATTATAGAGCTAGAGTGATAGAATTAAGTTCCATCAAAGTACCAGTTACCGTCTCAAACTTCTTAGTTTTAGAAGACAGGCAATGTTACAAGCATCATTTAAACCTGGTACAATGAATGCATTCAAATGGATCTGTCATTCCAACTCGTGTTCCTCTAAAAGTAAATTCAGTGGGCCACCTCTCAGATTGACTTGAACTTGATCTATAGCTTTGAAAGTAAATTTATGGCTCTCATTATTTGCTATATGTCTTGCTAGTGGGTTGTCAATTTTATTAACTGAAATGGCATAGGTGTGTTCGTAAACCCTGTCTCACAGTCTATGTTCAGTCTTCCCCATTTAGAATGCAAGACAGCAGACCCATCTTGCTATGTAAACAACCAATCTAGAATTACAGTTGAATTTAAATTTAATCTCATATTTGTTGTCACCTATACAAAATGTATTACCCACTTCCATGAATCTACACATCCTACAAGATTCACACAGGTACATACCAGCATACCTATGTGTTTTAAATTGTTGCCCCCTACATTCAAGTAAGTTTTTAAGGTTGTGGCCTCTACGAAATACAAAATTTGGAACTGGACCTAATTTACTGAGTACTGAAATATCACTCAAGATAAAATGCCAGTTTTTACATAAAATACGTTTAACTTGGCCACTGTCGTGGCTAAAGGTAGTGATGAATCCACCTTTAAAGTTGGGGGCTAAAGTTTGTGATGAAATTTGTGTTGAAACAAATGCACTGTTTTGACAGCCTACCATGTAAGGAACAAGACTGTCCTCTTCTAAACTGTTAAGCCCAAGGATGGGAGAGACAATTCCAAGTCTTCTTTTATCAGAAACTTCACTAACTAGAGTTTCAATAAGGTCGCTAGGGTACCCACGCTTTTCAAACATCTTCCTAAGTAAGTCACACTCTTGATGAAAATCTAGCTGAAGTGTGGTCATTCTAGCTGCCCTTATTAATTGACCTTTTATAATAGACCACTTCTGGTGAAACGGTTGGCAGCTATAAAAATGTAGGAATGAGTTACAATACGTGGGTTTTCTAAAAATCTGTGATACGTACCCCCTGTTAGCTTTATCTTTTGAAAGTTTCACATCTAAATAGTCAATTGTGACTGTGTGAAATGTTGATGTAAATACAAGGAACTCAGTTGTGGAGTTCAGAAATGAAATAAAAAGCTCAGCCTGAATGGTATCTCCATTAAATAACACAAAGATGTCATCCAAGAAACGGGTGTAGTAAACGAGGTTCACCCTGAAGGTCTCAGCCTTGAAAACAAAAGTTCTCTCCCAGTACGCCATCACCAAGTTGGCAAAGCTGGCACCACAGGGTGACCCCATAGTGACACCTCGTTTCTGTAAATACAAATCCTTATCAAATACGAAATAATTATTAGTAAGAATGATGTCCAATAAAGACTCCACTAACGTGATTTCATGTGAAGGAGCTTTCTTAGATTTAAGCAAAAGACTCACCCATTCTATACCCTCTAAGTGTGGAATAGATGTATACAAGTCCTTAACATCAATAGTTAAGAAGTTGTGGTTGGGATTAAATTCAAGTTGTTAATATTCTCTAAGAAGGTCCATGAGTCTTTGCATACCTGGGGTTCTGACACCAAGTATTTTTTCAGAATATTGTCCACTACCTTGGCACAGGGATAAGTTAAAGAACCCCTCCTATCTATTAATGGTCTCATGGGGGGGTTTTCCACATCCTTATGAATTTTTGGTATCCGAAACATTATTGGGATTTTTGGCCAAGGAAGGGAGATGAAATTAAACATGCCAATATCAATGATGGCATCAGTGAAAAGGTAATTGAAATAGCCTCTTATCCGTTTGTATGCAGTGTTGACCTCACTCAAGGATGCTTTAGAGTAAGCATCTGTGTCTAACAGATGCCTCATTCTCCCTGTGTAGTCATGTTGGTCAAAAACTACTAGTCCCCCGCCTTTATCAGGTTTAATCACCCTGACATTAGCATTCCTCATGGATTGCAATAATACACTTTCCTTTTGACTCACATTGCTTATTCTTTTTGATGGGCAAGGATGGGAGTTCGAAAGGAATCGAAAATCCACTTTGCATACTTGTTCAAACATCTTCAGGGTAGGATATAGCGGGGGATTATAAGTACTGGCCACCCTTAACTCATGGTCACCAGAGTTACTGTCACCAAGTAATAAATTAAAATTCAACTTTCTTACATGCAGTTTAAGATCTGTGACAGTTTTAACTAAATTAAATGGTTTATCAGGTACAAATGTACTACCTTTAGCTAATAAGTTCACCAACGACAAGTCAATAGAAAATGATGAAAAATTATAAATGTTAAAATCCCCGTCACTGTTAGTGACAATGTTCAAATGAGAATAGTTATTAGTTATTACTTCCTGCATTTGAAATTGCACCGATTGTTCTTCTGGTTCTGTTGGAATGATTTGTTCTTCGGAATTGCTCCCGTAGGGTTGTCTTTCTGAAAATTTACGCAATTGCTGTTAACAGGGACATTGGTATTGTCAGTCACTTGTTGTTGGTTGTGGTCAGTGTTGTTACTGTTGTTGTTATGGATCTGTTCACTACGTCTAATAACAGTCTGGTTATTGTCCCCAGGTTGCACAACATTGTTGCATTGTTGTACAGCAATAAAGGGTTTCATTACATTAGAAATTTGAGCTGAAGATGGTTTTGGGTAGACCTACCCATTGTCGTCAGCAAGCCTGTCTCTTTTCATTTTTTTAACTTTATTGCTCTTCAGTCTGTCCAGCAACTGATTAATACTAGAGAAGGAATGGTCATAATCATACCTGTATCTGAAAAATTCACAGACTGATACTATGTCATTGATCAACACTGAAACCTCACAAGACAAGGCATCTATCTGTAACTGATAATGTTTAATCATAAGTTGCATGAGGTCAAAACCTTGTTGGTCAAACAAGGAATTTAGTTCTACATGAAACAGTGAATCCGGAATTAAACCAGTTGGGTACCAATGGACACGAAGTCCTTTCGGAACTATGTGTTGTTCCAAGCACTCCTTAAAATACATCACTTCACGTTGTAGATTTTTAAGTTTTAATAACTTTACATCAAGAATTTTAAGCTTCTCATTCAAGCCAATAGTACCAACCTGCTGTCCGTTGTTAGTCTCGGCCGGTTGCTCCTGATCAGACCTTGTCTTGAAACAAAGTGTGGAAGTGTCTTTAATCCACTTGTTAAAGTTAGGAGCTCCAATAAGCCTTCAATTGTTGCTGCTGAATGTATTAAGTACAGGTTCATCCATGTTCCCTATTTGGCAGGCTTCGGTTAGGACCCGTTGGTTTGGTATAATATCCCCACAAGTTGCGCCAATACTGACTTCAACTATATTAGGTGAAGTAGATCTCAAGTTACTGACAGGAGTGCCACACACTGGTATATGTGGAACCGTGTTCTGAAAAGAACATTGTTGTTGAGATAAAACAGAGTCCACCTTCTCTAAGCGAGCAGAGAGGCCGTCCATATGTTGGCCCATCGCATTAATTAACTGAGTAAGATTCCCCAATTCGGTCTGCAGCTGTGAACCAAAAAGTGTGGGACTGCTTGGGTTGCTGCTGATTCCAGATGCCATACTCCAGATAAACCAAGAAAAGGAAGCCAACAAACTACTGAAACACAAAAATTAAGTCAGCAGCACCAAGACCCACCACAGAAAGTTACAGGAATCAAAAAAATATAAAACAAAACAATTTATTGAAGCGCTTTTCGTTGCTTGTAATGTAGAAACTTCTTCAGAAAAGATACACAGTTTCAAACAGTAGTTTATAAGTAATTAAGACATATCATGTGATGACCACACCTCTCAGTGAGTCAAATTCTTAGAGAGACATTTGCTAAAAAAACACATGTATTCATGAAACCTGAATACAAGAGCTGCAAGTTTGTCAGTTTAAAAGTATCATTAAAACTGTTATAAATAATTATACAGAAGGCATAAAACTGTTAGACTCAAACAATAACAAGGTTAGACTAAGCTTCAAAGTTACAGAATAATCAACCGGGTATACCTCTCAAAAATATTATAGAGCTAGAGTGATAGAATTAAGTTCCATCAAAGTACCAGTTACCGTCTCAAACTTCTTAGTTTTAGAAGACAGGCAATGTTACAAGCATCATTTAAACCTGGTACAATGAATGCATTCAAACAGATCTGCCATTCCAACTCATGTTCCTCTAAAAGTAAATTCAGTGGGCCACCTCTCAAATTGGATTAAATTTAAACTCAACTGTAATTCTAGATTGGTTGTTTACATAGCAAGATGTGTCTGCTGTCCCGCATTCTACGTGGGAAAGACTGAACGTAGACTGCGAGACAGGGTTTACGAACACACCTATGCCATTTCAGTTAATGAAATTGACAACCCACTAGCAAGACATATAGCAAATAATGAGGGCCACAAATTTACTTTCAAAGCTATAGATCAAGTTCAAGCCAATTTGAGAGGTGGCCCACTGAATTTACTTTTAGAGGAACATGAGTTGGAATGGCAGATCCGTTTGAATGCATTCGTTGTACCAGGTTTAAATGATGCTTGTAACATTGCCTGTCTTCTAAAACTAACAAGTTTGAGATGGTAACTGGTACTTTGATGGAACTTAATTCTATCACTCTAGCTCTATAATATTTTTGAGAGGTATACCCGGTTGATAATTCTGTAACTTTGAAGCTTAGTCTAACCTTGTTATTGTTTGAGTCTAACAGTTTTATGCCTTCTGTATAATTATTTATAACAGTTTTAATGATACTTTTAAACTGACAAACTTGCAGCTCTTGTATTCAGGTTTCATGAATACATGTGTTTTTTTAGCAAATGTCTCTTTAAGAATTTGACTCACTGAGAGGTGTGGTCATCACATGATATGTCTTCATTACTTATAAACTACTGTTTGAAACTGTGTATCTTTTCTGAAGAAGTTTCTACATTACAAGCAATGAAAAGCGCTTCAATAAATTGTTTTGTTTTATATTTTTTTGATTCCTGTAACTTTCTGTGGTGGGTCTTGGTGCTGCTGACTTAATTTTTGTGTTTCAGTAGTTTGTTGGCTTCCTTTTCCTGGTTTCTCTGGAGTATGGCATCTGGAATCAGCAGCAACACAAGCGGTCCCACACTTTTCGGTTCACAGCTGCAGACTGAATTGGGGAATCTTACTCAGTTAATTAATGCGATGGGCCAACGTATGGACAGCCTCTCTGCTCGCTTAGAGGAGGTAGACTCTGTTTTATCTCAACAACAATGTTCTTTTCAGAACACGGTTCCACATATACCAGTGAGTGGCACTCCTGTCAGTAACTTGAGATCTACTTCACCTAACAGAGTTGAAGTCAGTATTGGCGCAACTTGTGGGGATATTATACCAAACCAACGGGTCCTAACCGAAGCCCGCCAAATGGGGAACATGGATGAACCTGTACTTAATACATTCAGCAACAACAATGGAAGGCTTATTGGAGCTCCTAACTTTAACGAGTGGATTAAAGACACTTCCACACTTTGTTTCAAGACAAGGTCTGATCAGGAGAAACCGGCCGAGACTAACAACGGACAACAGGTTGGTACTATTGGCTTGAATGAGAAGCTTAAAATTCTTGATGTAAAGTTATTTAAACTTTAAAAAACTACTACTTGAAGTGATGTATTTTAAGGAGTGCTTGGAGCAACACATAGTTCCGAAAGGGCTTCGTGTCCATCAGTACCCAACTGGTTTAATTCCGGATTCACTGTTTCATGTAGAACTAAATTCCTTGTTTGACCAACAAGGTTTTGACCTCATGCAACTTATGATTAAACATTATCAGTTACAGATAGATGCCTTGTCTTGTGAGGTTTCAGTGTTGATCAATGACATAGTATCAGTCTGTGAATTTTTCAGATACAGGTATGATTATGATCATTCCTTCTCTAGTATTAATCAGTTGCTGGACAGACTGAAGAGCAATAAAGTTAAAAAAATGAAAAGGGACATGCTTGCTTACGACAGTGGGTCGGCCTACCCCAAACCATCTTCAGCTCAAATTTCTAATGTAATGAAACCCTTTATTGCTGTACAACAGTCCAACAATGTTGTGCAACCTGAGGACAATAACCAGACTGTTATTAGACGTAGTGAACGAATCCGTAACAACAACAGTAACAACACTGACCACAACCAACAACAAGTGACTGACAATACCAATGTCCCTGTTAACAGCAATTGCGTAAATTTTCAGAAAGACAACCCTACGATAGCAATTCCAAAGAACAAATCATTCCAACAGAACCAGAAGAACAATTGGCGCAATTTCAAACGCAGGAAGTAATAACTAATAACTATCCTCATTTGAACATTGTCACTAACAGTGACAGGGATTTTAACATTTATAATTTTTCATCATTTTCTATTGACTTGTTGGTGAACTTATTAGTTAAAGTAGTACATTTGTACCTGATAAACCATTTAATTTAGTTAAAACTGTCACAGATCTTAAACTGTATGGAAGAAAGTTGAATTTTAATTTATTACTTGGTGACAGTAACTTTGGTGACCATGAGTTAAGGGTGGCTAGTACTTATAATCCCCCACTACATCCTACCATGAAGATGTTTGAACAAGTATGCGAAGTGGATTTTCGATTCCTTTCGAACTCCCATCCTTGCCCATCAAAAAGAATAAGCAATGTGAGTTGAAAGGAAAGTGTATTATTGCAATCCATGAGGAATGCTAATGTCAGGGTGGTTAAACCAGATAAAGGCGGGGGACTAGTAGTTTTTGACCAACATGACTACACAGGGAGAATGAGGCATCTGTTAGACACCGAGGCTTACTCTAAAGCATCCTTGAGTGAGGTCAACACTGCATACAAATGGATAAGAGGCTATTTCAATGACCTTTTCACTGATGCCATCATTGATATTGGCATGTTTAATTTCATCTCCCTTCCTTGGCCAAAAATCCCAATAATGTTTGGGATACCAAAAATTCATAAGGATGTGGAAAACCCCCCTCATGAGACCATTAATAGATGGGACGGGTTCTTTAACTTATCCCTGTGCCAAGGTAGTGGACAATATTCTGAAAAAATACTTGGTGTCAGAACCCCAGGTATGCAAAGACTCATGGACCTTCTTAGAGAATATTAAGAACTTGGAATTTAATCCCAATCACAACTTCTTAACTATTGATGTTAAGGACTTGTACACATCTATTCCACACTTAGAGGGCATAGAATGGATGAGTCTTTTGCTTAAATCTAAGAAAGCTCCTTCACATGAAATCACTTTAGTGGAGTCTTAATTGGACATCATTCTTACTAATAATTATTTTTTTGATAAGGATTTTTATTTACAGAAACGAGGGGTCACTATGGGAGTGCCCTGCGGTGCCAGCTTTGCCAACTTGGTGATGGCATACTGGGAGAGAACTTTTGTCTTCAAGGCTGAGGACTTCAGGGCGAACCTCATTTACTACACCCGTTTCTTGGATGACATCTTTGTGTTATTTAATGGAGATACCATTCAGGCTGAGCTTTTTATTTCATTTCTGAACTCCACAACTGAGTTCCTTGTATTTACATCAACATTTCACACAGTCATGATTGACTATTTAGATGTGAAACTTTCAAAAGATAAAGCTAACAGGGGGATTGTAACACAGATTTTTAGAAAACCCACGTATTGCAACTCATTCCTACATTTTTCTAGCTGCCACCCGTTTCACCAGAAGCAGTCTATTATAAAAGGTCAATTAATAAGGTCAGCTAGAATGACCACACTTCAGCTAGATTTTCATCAAGAGTGCGACTTACTTAGGAAGATGTTTGAAAAGCGTGGGTACCCTAGCGACCTTATTGAAACTCTAGTTAGTGAAGTTTCTGATAAAAGAAGACTTGGAATTGTCTCTCCCATCCTTGGGCTTAACAGTTTAGAAGAGGACAGTCTTGTTCCTTACATGGTAGGCTGTCAAAACAGTGCATTTGTTTCAACACAAATTTCATCACAAACGTTAGCCCCCAACTTTAAAGGTGGATTCATCACTACCTTTAGCCACGACATTGGCCAAGTTAAATGTATTTTATGTAAAAACTGGCATTTTATCTTGAGTGATATTTCAGTACTCAGTAAATTAGGTCCAGTTCCAAATATTGTATTTAGTGGAGGCCACAACCTTAAAAACTTACTTGAATGTGGGGGGCAACAATTTAAAACACATAGGTATGCTGGTATGTACCTGTGTGAATCTTGTAGGATGTGTAGATTCATGGAAGTGGGTAATACATTTTGTATAGGTGACAACAAATATGAGATAAAATTTAAACTCAACTGTAATTCTAGATTGGTTGTTTACATAGCAAGATGTGTCTGCTGTCCCGCATTCTACGTGGGGAAGACTGAACGTAGACTGCGAGACAGGGTTTACGAACACACCTATGCCATTTCAGTTAATAAAATTGACAACCCACTAGCAAGACATATAGCAAATAATGAGGGCCACAAATTTACTTTCAAAGCTATAGATCAAGTTCAAGCCAATTTGAGAGGTGGCCCACTAAATTTACTTTTAGAGGAACATGAGTTGGAATGACAGATCTGTTTGAATGCATTCATTGTACCAGGTTTAAATGATGCTTGTAACATTGCCTGTCTTCTAAAACTAAGAAGTTTGAGACGGTAACTGGTACTTTGATGGAACTTAATTCTATCACTCTAGCTCTATAATATTTTTGAGAGGTATACCCGGTTGATTATTCTGTAACTTTGAAGCTTAGTCTAACCTTGTTATTGTTTGAGTCTAACAGTTTTATACCTTCTGTATAATTATTTATAACAGTTTTAATGATACGTTTAAACTGACAAACTTGCAGCTCTTGTATTCAGGTTTCATGAATACATGTTTTTTTTTAGCAAATGTCTCTTTGATTCACTGAGAGGTGTGGTCATCACATGATATGTCTTAATTACTTATAAACTACTGTTTGAAACTGTGTATCTTTTCTGAAGAAGTTGCTACATTACAAGCAAAAAAAGCACTTCAATAAATTGTTTTGTTTTATATTTTTTTGATTCCTGTAACTTTCTATGGTGGGTCCTGGTGCTGCTGACTTAATTTTTGTGTTTCAGTAGTTTGTTGGCTTCCTTTTCCTGGTTTATCTAGTATATCCTTAATATCATTTAATGACCCCAGTTTAAGTTAAGCAAGGATCAACACTAATTAATACATCATTGCCTTTTAGATACTCTCAGCAATGCAGCGTGCCATGCAAACACATAGTAAACAGACATTAGCAGTTAGTGCACACACCCCCCAGACTTCTATGCTCAGCACAGCAGAAGGCTTTGTAAACACATGGAAACACATGCCCCGTAGGTAAACAAAACCTAGAAGTCAGTGCACAGCCCCACCCAGACTTCCACGCTCAGCACAGAACCGCACAACGCAAACAGGCGCAACTAAGCTCCAGTCAGCTTAGTGGTTATTGGACACATCCTCTTCTGATGTCAATTACTTCCTGACTGGACACCAACATGGTTCTCTGCCTACATGTAGGGGATATGCAGACACAATTACCCCATTATGCGGTTCAGTAACTCCATCTAATTTGCATAGGGATCAGTGCTCACACCCTGGAAACTACATGCTTCCAAGCCCTACCACGTTAGCAACAGCACCAATGCACCTTTGTAGATACTCTATGCAGGGTCCTGTAATACATTCATAATATTAATTTTATTTCCACTTTTTTTATTTTATTTTTTTGTAAGGCATGTTTGTACACAGTGGCATGCCATGCCAACATGCCCAGAGTATCAAAAAAAATTATTTTAACATATTTTCTGTAACACTTGAGACACACAAAGGATATTTTCATTCATATCTGTGTGTGGTATGCCATTTATGTCCATCCATCTACAGTTTTACAGCCCCTTTTGTCTGTCTACATTCCTGTACATGGATGTTTTCCATGTACACTGACACGGGGTCTGCAGGGCTGCCTATCTGCTTGCTGGATTGCTCTATCTGCCTCATTTGCATGTGATTCACTTGTTTATCAGGTGATTTTACATGGCACGGAAATTCCATTGTTGGCTGGTATATGTGCGCCACTCAGCAGTGCTTACTGGATCGCAAACCTGCTTACTTTCATGTGAGCAGCATGCCACAATGCCTGCATGGTAAAAAAGACCAAGTAGGCTTTAATAATTTCCCCCACTGTCATTTAACAATAGAAATGGCAAATGCTTTTGCAAGTATATACCTTTCTCCTTTCTTCAGCAAACAGGACTCTCATGTTTCAGCAGAAAAAAAGGAAAAATTACTTGTTAGTTACTGTGGGGACTGATTTTGGATCATTTTCTCTTTTGGAAGACTAGTTTGCTATACAGCAAAAGAGTTGCAATGCACATAAAATGTTTCCTCTTCTACATGAAATTTCATATGGCTTTTGCATGTTTGTTCAAGAGCAACACATAGTTTACTTTTATGCCAGTAAACATTTCATACCTAACCATGAAACTGGAACTCTGGCAGATAACAAGTAAGCTTCCCCCACCAGGTATGGGAGTCGGAATATGGGATGCTCAGTAATTACTCTATAACCTTTGCTGTGCTATACAAAGTAAACAATGTAATTTATTTGAATGATAATGATGATCATGGTCTTGGAGGAGCTAGATTAATATAAGACATTCTAAATTGAAATTACACCTTTCAAAGCTAATGAACCAACTTTATTCTGAAGTTTTTGTGTGATCAAAATAGTTCCAAGATAATAAGGCACAGAAGAGTATCATAAGCAGAATTCATTTAGATCAAACTACACTAGCTAACCATACACTATAGGAATGAATACAAAGCCAGTCTTTAGAAGTGACCGTGCAAAATACAAAGAATGAAAAACCAATGCAAAGAGTAATTCATCTGGGATAAGGGGAAAAACAGCAGTAAAAGAAGAAAGAGAGCTGATAAGGTCATATCAGGTGACCTAAAGGTATGCAATCAATTTGAGAAAGGAGATGGGGAAGCTAGGGGACAGTGGAGGCTCCAGTTTCTTTTCTTGCTGGAGCACAATAAGTAGCTGGTGGGGGATGTGGAAAAAAAAATAAACATCACCATGCCAATAAAGCATTTTATACATGATACATGGTAACAACTCTTCCATAATCTACAAAAAAATGTGAATATCAAAACCTTATAAATCCTGGCAATGTTCACAATACAGAAACACGACTAATTTGTCATGCTCAGGGATTATGGTTAAGGGTTAAACTACCAATACAATAGAAGAGGGAAAGTCTCATGTGCAAAGACTTTTCTGCCTCACTAGAAAGAAGAAAATATCATTAACCCAGAATTCAAGAACTGAACATCAAACTTGTGTTCTATGCTGCATAGTAAGGAAATATGTCTAAAACAAATACAGCACATTTTACCGACATTCAACATAAAACACACATCATCACACTGTGGACACTGGTGAATAGCAATGTAGTTTATATGCCTGTTAAAAGTTCTTTGAAGTAGGAACAATGAATGGAGCTGTGGGCAGTGCACAAACTCTACATGATGTCCTATAGGGGTAAGAGCTGTACAGACCAACCACTTTGGGCATCTACTGTGGAGCACAATATCCTCATGATAAGAAAACATGGATCACAGACATCATGCCATGGCAGGGCTAGCCACTCAATGGTGTAAATTGTGGCTCTAGATGATTTAGTCATGTTGACTAATGTCGCCAAAATGGGTATGGGTAGTTACCAGTGATAAATGGGCTGAGGACCCAGCCTATGCCAACAACCCATGCTAACAGTTGGAGGGGTGTATGTGCCCCTACTGGCCAGTGCGTGCCAGCCATAAAGCCCAGCAGCCCTGGGTCAATAAGCTACTGGCCAGCTGGTGTCTAGTTGCCCAGTCTGAATTGCCTGGAATAGCTCTGTTGAGCGAAATCAACCTGCAAAACATGAACTGAGAATTTCTACCATTAATGTAGGGTCACTGACAGGACACAGCTTGGAAATGGATGACATGATGGTATGGAAGAGACTGGACAACCTATGTATCCAAGAGACAAGATGGAAGGTTAGTTCAGTGAAGCCATGCGGCTTGGGATCCAGAGACTACCACTCAGATGGATGACAGGCTAGTAATGGTGTGGGAATTGTGGTGAGAGAGAAGCTTCAGAAGGCAGAGAGGCATATCATCAGAATTAGTAACAGACTCATGACAATCAGACTGCAGTGTAATGGTAGGGCAGTATTCATAATCTCAGCCTATGCCCCACAGCAGGGTTTTGATAGTGTGGAAAAGGATTAATTTAGTCAGCAGTTAGTTACAGAACCTACTAGATAAAGCAGGACAACATGAATTGGTGTTGATAATGGGTGACTTGAATGCACATATTGGGACAGGCAGAACAGGATATGAGGACTGCATGGGTCCACATGGGTGGGACAAGAGGAATAAAAAATGGAGAGACCATTCTAGACTTCTCTTTGACAAATGACTTCATATTAGCCAACACATGGTTCAAAAAGAGAGACAGTTGCAAGATCACATACAAGAGTGGCCAACATGCAACTCAAGTAGACTTCCTCCTAATAGGGAAATGACACTGGGGTAGACTCAGTGATTGCAAAGTCATACTCAGTGAAACAGTTGACCCTCAGCATAAACCACTGGATGCCATAATCAGCTGCAAGCAGTGGGCAGAGAAGGCTCTAAGGTCAATAGAGACAAGGCCGAAGACCTGGAAGTTGACTGGTGAGAAAGTACAACAGTGCAAGGAATTATTCAGGGCTCTAGCACCCCAAGAAGTGGAGGAAATAGGGGGAGTTAACGAAGAATGGTAGAGCTTCAAAATGGTATGTGTGAGGACTACAAAATTAATATGTAGCCGAGCCAGGTATGGAAATAAGGTACATAAGGAAAGTTGGTGGCGGAATGCAGAAATACAGGAAGTCATCAAAAGAAATAAGATGTGCAGGAAAAAGAGGGAGATAGTAAAGACCAAACAGGCTAGGAAGGAATATTGGCTGTCTAACAAAGAAGCTAAGAAAAGAGCTGCAATAGCAAAGAAAAGGGCATTGCAAGCACTCTGCCAGCTTCTGGAAAGTGACTCAGTAAGTGGCACAAAGAAACTATATCAGGTTTCAAGGCAAAGATAGAAAGATAAAGACGATAGTCAGACAGCTTTCATAAGGGATGCAAGCAACAACCTACTCACCAGTCCATAAGACATTAAAGGCAGATAGAAGGAGTATTTCTAGCAGCTTCTCAATGAAGAAAACTCCACAGAAGCTATACTGCCCAAGAAACAGCCTGCAATGACAGAAGAAGAGGAAAATGAAGTCAGGGAAAGCAGCAGGCTCAGATGAGGTCACAGCAGATATGATAAAGATACTGGGTGAGATAGAGGAACAATGGCTCCTGAGGGTTCTCAGAGCAGTGTGGTGGGAAAGGTGTATCCCAGATGACTGGAGAATAAACATACTCTCGCCAGTGTTCAAGAGCAAAGGGGACATCCACAACTATGGGCAGGACAGAGGGATCAAACTCCTACCACATTGCATGAATGTTCTAAAGAGGGTGACTGATAAATGGATATGCAGAGTAATAGAATGTAAGATGGGAAATGAGAAGTTTTGGATTCAGATCAAGATATAGCACAGCTGACCAGATGTTTGCAGTGAGACAGACAGTTGAAAAGAAGCTAGAGAAAAGGAAAGAGTCCAACTGAGCATTCTTAGACGTGGAGAAACTATATGACAAGGTCCCAAGAAAGTTGATTTGGACAGTATTGTGGTGGTACAGATTCCCTGAATCATTGGTAGAATTTGTGCAACCTATGTACAAGGACCCAATGATTCAAATATGAACAGTGTTCGGTCTTACACAGGAGTTCCCAGTGGGAGTGGGTGTGCACCAGGGTTCAGCTTTGAGTCCACTGCTGTTCATACTGGTGGACTACATTAAAAACAGTTCTGTGGGGACAGATCAACAAAGCTGCTGTATACAGATGATGTGGCATTACAGGCAGACTCTAAGTAAGAACTTCAGCAAAGGATAGGGAATGGAATGCAAAAGTGAAGGCACGTGCAATGAAACTAAGCACGTATGAGATGGTGTTAATGCCAGCAAATTAGGGAAATCAGAAGAAGCTGAGACTTGAGATACAAGTGGAGATAGTGGAACAGGTAAATAACTTCAAGTATCTGAGAGGTCTGGTTGAGGAGAATGGTAGTCTGAATGAAGAGGTCAAAGCTAGAATCAGAGAGTATGCAGCCAACTGGCACAGAGTCTCAGGTGTAGCCCATGACAGAGGAATGCCAAAGAAGCTGAAAAGTCAGGTGTACAAGACAGTGGTGAGATCAGTACTACTGTATGGTACAGAAACCTGGGCAGTAAAGGTAGATGAGGAAGCTAGAGGTGATGGAAATGAAGTGCCTGAAAGGGGGTGGTAGGATGCAAACTGTGGGACAGATGAAGACATAAGGACATAAGAGCAGAAGCCAAAATAGTTCCAATTGTAAAACAGATCAAAGAGAGCAGATTACGTTTGTTTGAATACATGTGCAGAAGAGCGGAAGACAATCTGGTGAAGAAGATTTGACAGACAGGAAGGAGGTAAGAGGAAATGAGGATGTCCAGGAAAGAAGTGGGTGTATTATGTGAAAGAAGATCTGCGACAGTCAGGGATGAGTGTCAAAGAAGGCATGGTGTGGCACTGAATCAAGAGAGATAACAGTTAACATGATATCCCAACCCCATGGAGAACATGGGAAAAAGGGGGCTGATGATGATGATGATGATACAGTAGACGCAAGAGTGGTCAGTTACCAGCTCCAGGATTACAATGATAGTTTGTCTTATGTGAAGGATGGTACACACAGAAGTTGAGCACCCCACTTATACACTCCTGCACTGTGGGTTTTGGAAAAAGTAATCCAAGTACCTAGCATGGAAATAGAACCCATAAACTTCTACACCAAAGGGGAGTGTACTCCCTGTTGAGCTATTGACAATGCAAATAAGCATATTTATTCTCTAGCCCCTCAAAAGAAACCATACTGTTAAAAGCTGATAACTGTTTCTAGGAAATACAACAACATAAACTGCCTAGTACTCTCTGGGTTTGCTGAAATAACACCAACATAAAATTTAGATCTGAATGTTTTGGTGTAGCAGTCTACCTCTTGGGGTAGCAGTCTACCTGTTAACTTATTTGGTCAAGAATTCAGGAGAAAGTCAAAACTAATATGTTGGAATACAGTAAGAAACATTTTTTTTAATATTGTTCTAATTCACTACAAAAAGTTCATATAACTACAAGATTTGCATCAATAGACATTTTGAGCTAGAAATATAAAGCTCTAATGACTGACATTAATAATTGGCTGTAGTCATGACTGATTTACATCTTTCTTGTTTAAAAAAGGCAGTAGTTGAATAATTTATGTAATACTGCTTAGACTATATGATATATAGCAATATATATGAAATATAATGTTTATGTTAATATACTTTGATTACTTTTATGTGAATGTAAATCTGCCTATGTCACAAATGATAATTCAATAAAGGTGTTTGGAAAAAAATTGTTATGAAGAACAGGACAACAATTTGCTATGTCTTCTTCTTCTTCCTTCGGCTGCTCCCATTAGGGGTCGCCACAGCAGATCAACTGTTTCCATTTCTTCCTGTCCTCTGCATTTTGATCTGTCACACCAACCACCTGCATGTCCTCTCTCACCACATCCATAAACCTTATCTTAGGCCTTCCTCTTTTCCTGTTACCTGGAAGCTTCATCCTTAGCATCTTTTTTCCCAATATACTCTGCATCCCTCCTCAGCACATGTCCAAACCAACGTAATCTTGCCTCTCTGGCTTTGTCTCTAAACCTTCCAACCTGGGCTGACCCTCTAATATACTTATTCCTAATCCTGTCCATCCTCGTCACACCCAGTGCAAATCTTAACATCTTCAACTCTGCCACATTGAGCTCTGACTCCTCCCTTTTTGTCAATGCCACTGTCTGCAACCCATATAACATAGCTGGTCTCACTACCCTCTTGTAGACCTTCCCTTTCACTCTTACTGGTATTCATCTGCCACAAATCACTCCTGACACTCTTCTCCACCCACTCCATCCTGCCTGTGCTCTCTTCTTCACCTCTCTTCCACACTCACCATTACTTGGAGCTGTTGGTCCCAAGTATTTATACTCATCTACCTTCACCACCTCTACTCCCTGCATCCTCACCATTCCTCTATCCTCCCTCTCATTCACACACATATATTCTGTCTTAGTCCTGCTGACCTTTATTCCTCTTCTCTCTAGAGCATATCTCCACCTCTCCAGGGTCTCCTCCACCTGTTCCCTACTCTCACTACAGATCACAATGTCATCTGAAAACATTATAGTCCATGGGGACTCCTGTCTGATCTCGTCTGTCAACCTGCCCATCACCATTGCAAATAAGAAAGGGCTCAGAGCTGATCCTTGATGTAATCCCACCTCCACCTTAAACGCATCCTTCACTCCCACTGCAGACCTCACCACTGTCACACTACCCTCGTACATATCCTGTACCACTCTTACATACTTTTCTGACACTCCCAACTTCCTCATTCAATTCCACAACTCCTCTCTAGGCACCCTGTCATATACTTTCTCTAAATCCACAAAGACACAATGCAACTCCTTCTGACCTTCTCTGTACTTCAACAACACTCTCAGAGCAAACATTGCATCTGTAGTGCTCTTTCCTGGCATGAAACCATACTGCTGATCACTAATCATCACCTCCCTTCTTAGCCTAGCTTCCACTACTCTTTCCCATAATGTCATGCTGTGACTGATCAATTTAATCCCTCTGTAGTTACTATATCTCTGCACATCACCCTTATTCTTAAAAATCAGTACCAAAACACTTTTTCTCCATTCCTCAGGCATCCTCTCACTTTCCAAGATTTCTTTAAACAATCTAGTTAAAAACTCCACTGCCATTTCACCTAAACACCTCCTTGCTTCCACAGGTATGTCATCTGGACCACCAGCCTTTCCATTCTTCATCCTCTTCATAGCTATCCTTACTTCCTCCTTGCTAATCCACTGCACTTCATGATTCACTGTCCGCACATCATCCAACCTTCTCTCCCTCTCATTCTCTTCATTCATCAGCCCCTCAAAGTACTCTTTCCATCTGCTCAACACACTCTCCTCACTTGTGAGTACGTTTCTCTCATTATCCTTTATCACCCTTACCTGCTGCACATTTTTACTAGTTCGGTCCCTCTGTCTAGCCAGTTGGTACAGGTCCTTTTCTCCCTCTTTAGTGTCCAACCTTTTATACAACTCTTCATATGCCTTATCCTTAGTCTTCGCCACCTCTCTCTTTGCCATGCATCTCATCTCCTTATACTATTGTCTACTTTCTTCATCTCTCTGACAATCCCACTTCTTCTTCTTCGCCAACCTCTTTCTCTGTATACTCTCCTGTACTTCTTCATTCCACCACCAGGTCTCCTTGTCCTCCTTCCTCTTCCCAGATGTCACACCAAGCACCTTTCTAGCCATCTATCTTACTAGCTCTGCTGTAGTTACCCAGCTATTCGGTAACTCTTCACTGCCACCCAGTGCCTGTCTTAACTCTTCCCTGAACTCCACCTCACAATTACCCTTTTTCAATTTCCAACATTTGATCCTTGATGCTGCCCTCACACTGATCCTCCTCTTCTTGATCACCAATGTCATCCTACAAACCACCATCCTATGCTGCCTAACTACACTTTCCCCTGCCACCACTTTACAGTCTCCAATCTCCTTCAGACCGGCCTTTCTACATAACAATTTGCTATGTCACAAATGATAATTCAATAAAGGTGTTTGGAAAAAAATTGTTATACAGAACAGGACAACAATTTGAAGCAAAACGAAGGACATTCTGCAAAATAGTGGGACAATTAAGAAGTTTGAGTGGCACTCTGACTGGTCACAATAACCCATTCTTAGATCTGAATACTTGTTTTGATATGTGGTATTTTAAATGATGCAGTTATAATATTCACAGTGTTATTATAACTGTCTATGAATAAGTAGCCAAACAAAATAGGGTCATGCACTCCAAGACACTAGTAACCACCAAGTGAGTGCAGGAAGCAAAAATGATTAAACGCCACTAACAACTCCAAAATCAAAATTCAAGGAGAACTCAAGGAAAGATATTTTATTCCTACAAAGACTGAGCACTTTCATCTCTCAAAGAGAGACTTCATCAAAATGCAAATTGTAAAACTTCACTTCCTTATATAAAATAATGATACCCTGAAACCAGTAACCACATTTCATCAATCTTAATACAAACCCCATGAAAAAAAATAAGTGCAAACTAAATGAAACATAAGAAATAATCTATAATGGTGTATAAAATAAATTATTGCTTAAAATCAATAATCAGTACTTAATAATTTTGTTTAAACAAATTACTTATAATAATCAATTCACATTTTACAGTTTTATAGTACAGAGTTTGAGAACAGGTTGAATTATAACACTTATATTCAACACTGGGTGGCGGGGTGGTGGTGGCATTTAATCTAAATTGCCATTAAAGCTCTTTATATTCTAACAGGTTTTCCCATATCAAGCATGTGATTATCAGATTTTGTATCCTCAAACTGCAATGCTTGTTGTTCACGCAAATTTCTAACTATGTAAGATAAGTATTTAAAAGCTGTTTTGTCTTATTTTGTTCCTTGTTTCTGATTCTTGAACTAAGAATTTCAGGGGGCAGAGGGTAGTTTCACTGTATGGTTCTGACATTAAAACACTCAATTACATTTCTAAGGAGTTATTAATTTATTCTTTCACTTGACCTCAAGTAAATAGCTGAGGTGTACAATGATTCAAGTGTCTGTAATTGATTGGTGTCTGTGCAGGGGTTAGGGATCAAAGATCAAAATATTAGCAATACAGTGGGTAGACTGAATGAAATAATAATAACAGTGAAAGGCTAAAGTTGTTTGTCACTGGCAATTTGTAACTAGACATTTGTTAAGTGTATTCTCTGAACAATAAAAACTGTGAAACTGGAATGACTAGCATTATTGGCTGGCAGTAATCCTCAGTCATTTACCAGAAAAAAGAACATTTGTTTTATTTATCCTTTGCTGTATGAGTTAGTCCCACTAGGCCGGTAATGTCTTTTAGGCCTACCAAAAACAGAAGTGATTGCCCCAG
The DNA here is from genome assembly GCF_019279795.1 of Protopterus annectens. Classification (NCBI taxonomy): domain Eukaryota; kingdom Metazoa; phylum Chordata; order Ceratodontiformes; family Protopteridae; genus Protopterus; species Protopterus annectens. Next base: position 131,396,808 of record NC_056729.1, read on the forward strand.
GAGGAACACCAGTCCAAGTAACCCAAGAGGTAACATACACATCCAGGAAGGCAAAGAACCAGGGGGATGGATGGAGCAAATACTACAGCAGTGAAGGCAAGGACATCTACTATTATGGTAAGATTTTACACAACTGTTCTATGTCCTTACATGCTTTGCTGCAGTATTCTTAACTATACAGGAGAGTGTCAAAGCTCAAGAGGAAACTTGGGAGGAAGAAGGGGCAGAAATGTCCCCAAAAACATGAAGAACTGAACTAGCAAAACCAGCCATAGCTCTAAAGATATTATTCAACTTGTAGTGCTAGGTAAAGGTATACACAGACGTCCAGGTAGCTGCTTCAAGAATATAATTTGTATCTATTGAAAAAAGCACCAGGAGAAGCCACAGCTGTAGTAGAATGAGCCTTAATTGAAAAAGGAAGGCTCTTGCCATGAAAAGTGCAACAAAAATAAATAGCCTTTGAAATCTTAGAAGAAATAGTTTGCTTGGATACAGCAAACCCCAAAGATCTAGGATGAAAATAAACAAATAACTGATCAGATTTTCAAATAGCTTTGGTCATATCCAAATAAACTCTAAGTTGCCTATGCATGTCCAAGGTATGTGGCCCCCTGTCACTGTCAGTTTGTGGAGAGGGGAAAAAGTAGGCAGATTAATAGACTGATTAAGTGATAGATCATTAACCATCTTCAGCATAAAAGAAGGATTAGTACACAAGGACACTCTGTCCTCATGAAAAATCAAAAAAGGAGGACAAACCAAAAGGGCCTGCAACTCAGATACCTGTTTGGCAAAAGTAAGTACAAACAAAAGAACTGCCTTTCAGGAACAATGTTGCAAGGAAGCTGAAGCAGCAGGCTCAAAGGGAGCCTGAGTCAACTTATCCAAAACAAAATTAAGATCCCAGGGAGGAGGACTAGGCTTCCTGGGAGGTCTAATATTAAGGACACTTTTAAGAAATTGTTTCACCTCAAGTCTTACAGCTAAAGGAGGAGAAAAAGGCAGATAAGCAGATATATAAGAAGAGATAGCTGATAGGTGGGCCTTAATAGAAGACTAGGCCAAACCAGCATTTTGCAACTCACACAAATAAGAGAGAACTAAAGGAGCATCCACAGAAAGTGGGTCCAGGTTATGAGAGAGACACCAAAAAGAAAACCTCTTCCTTTTGGATAAGTAAGATTTCCTAGTCATATGTTTCCTGACCTCCTGCAGGACTTGCAGCATGTTCTTCAGAAAAAAAGGTGCATATGAGGAATCAAAATCCTATCTCCCACAGCATCAGTTGAAGCATGGGCAGGTGGGGATGGTAAGCTATCTCTTGTCTTGTGTGATTAGATCCACCCTGTGAGGTAACTTGTGATGATTGCCCCTGGCTATATGCAGAAGAAGAGGGAAGCAGTGCTGTTGTACCCAAAAGGGAGTCACCAACAAGATCTTGGGAGCATCCTGTTGAAATTTGAACAGGACTTTCAAAATGAGAGGAGGGGGAGGGAGTGCATAAAGCAATATCCCTTTCCAAGAGAATGAGAGGGCACCTGCCTTCCCTAACAGAGGACCTGGAACTCTGACACAAAACAGAGGATGTTATCTGTTCATAGCAGAGGCAAATAGATCCACTTGAGGAGTTCCCCACTGGTGGATAATGTACAGAAACAAATCCCTGTGATGCATCCATTCATGGGACTGAGTTAAGGACCTGCTCCGAGTGTCTGCCACAATGTTCTGACTGGAAGGGATATAAACTGCCTGAAGTCACTTAACACTTGACAGCAAGATCCCATACCAGAAATGTCAACCGGCAAACAAGATAAGATCTCGTTCCTCCCTGCTTGTTGATATATCAAATCACTGTGGTATTATCTGTGAATACCTTGAGAGGCCCTAGAGAAAAGAGAGACTGAAAGGCCTGAAGAGCCAGCAGAAGGCCTCTCATCTCTTTGACATTGATGTGCTTCTTCTGCTGATGAGGCAACCACACTCCCTGTACCTTTAGGGAGCCAAAATTTGCCTCCCATCCAATGGCTGAAATGTCTGTGAAGAATTCTTGACAGAGAAGAGTGGGATGAAAAGGGATCTTTGGATTCAGAGATGACTTGAATCCACCAGATAAGTTCCTGTCTGAGACAAGGAAGAAGAGGAACTAAAATTCTAGAGGATGAGCATGTTGAAGCCATGCTGACTTCAGAATCCACTGAAACATTCTCATATGAAGTTTGGTCAGAGGAAGCATTGGAATGTGGATGCCATGAAACCTAGAACTCTCAGAAACTCTCTTGCAGTAATGGAAGCCAGAGGAAGAAGATTGTGAAAGAAAGAAATGAGAGTTACGGCCTTTGGAGAGGGCATGGATGCAAGCATTGGCACCATCTGAATCCTGCAACCCAAGATAACATGATCCTGAGAAGGAGTCAGAGAAGTCTTTTTGAAATTTATAGTGAATCCCAGGCTCTGGAGAAGGGATTTGGTAAAATGAAGAGTTTGTAAAAGGGTCTTTGGAGAGGACTCCTGAATTAACAGATCGTCCAAGTAAGAACATTTTTGGATCCCTTGAAGTCCTCAAAAGGTAATCACAGGAGCAAGGCATTAGGTGAACACCCTTGGGGCACTAGAAAGGCCAAAGGACAAAGTAGAGAAATAAAAATGGCAGGAAACAACAGAGAAACACAAAAACTTCCTGAAAAGATGATGGATCGGAATACGGAAATAAGCATCCTTAAAATCCAGAGACACCATATAGGCATGAGGGAGCAAGAGAGGAAACAGAATATGAAGGGACAACATCCAAAAGGAAGGTACCTTAAGAAAAGTGTTTAGATGAGAGAGGTCTAAAATAGGTCTCCAAGTGCCCTGTTTTCTGGGCAGTAGAAACAGTCAGGAGTAGAACCCTTTCCTCCTTTGGGACACAAGCACCTCTTGAATAGTACCTTGAGACAAAAGATCTCAAAGAACCTCTGGTAAAAAGGGAAGATATTCCCGATGACATTGAGGAATGCCCATAAAAGGAGGACAGAATTTCCACACCATTACGTACTTTTAAAGAATGATTGACAGAACCCAAGAATCCTGGGTGATCTGAAGCCAAACTAGAAGAGAAAGAGAAAGGTGAAGAGAAAGAAGAATGAGGCTGGGAAGGAATGAATATTCACACAGCACCTGGTTTCTCCAGAAAGGAAGGCTTTAGAGTCCCCAAAAATTGAGTAGCCTTAGCAGGAGGAGCCCATTTGCCACTCTTCTTACCTTTAGTAGAAGGACAGGATTGACTATGAAAAAAGGCAGGCTTAGCAGGGTAGTTTCTCTGAAATTTAGGTATAGGAGAAACAAGCACATGTTTAAGCTCCTGTCTTACCTTTATCCTGAAAGGACTTAAACAAGCCAGCAGAAGTTTCATCAAACAAAAGTTTAGAATTCTGAGGAGCATCTATCAACTTAGCTTTAATATCATCAGGTAGAGGTTGAAGCCTAAGCCGAGAATACCTCCTCTCAACTGAACCAAAAACAGCAGCCCTAGAAATACAACCACTGCATCATAACTACATTTAATAGAATGATGAACAACTTGAGAGGAAGTCCCTTGCAAGGAAAGAACAGAAGTTTCACCCTCAGAGTCTGGAAAATCAGAAATAAGTTGACAGGCTTGAGAAAGATGAGCCAACACATACCTAGACATATGGGTCTGATAAGTAATAGCCCTAAAGCTAGGATAGCAGAAGTGTAAATCTTTTTGCCCAGCCTGTCCACAGTTCTGCTGTCCTTGTCTGAAGGCAATAAATTGGGTGAAATAACTAACTGAGACAGCTTATCACAGGCTATGGATGGATGTGAGCAGCAGTACATTTACATAAAAAGAACAATCATCAGGAACCCTATAAAATCTATCAGACTTCTTGGGCATGGGGAAGGGATCAGGTGCATGAGTGGCATTGGTGAAAGCATCTAACAAAGCAGCTAAGATAGGAGGAATAGCCACAGGTTTAGGAGAGTCCAACTGCAACAACTCATAGTAACACTTATGGATATCAGTGACCTAAGTACAATCCCACTTAAAAAAATCCATCATCCTAGAGAGTGTGTTCCCAAAGAAAAATTTCCTCTAAAGGAACATCAGGACTAATAGATTCCTCATCTTTTCACCCATAGTCCTAAGGAGAATACATTTGAGTAGAATAAGGTAGGGATTCATCAGCAGAATCTGACTCATCCTCAGAAGAATCCTGGTCTCTAGGCCTTTTAAGAGGAGTAGAGGACAAGGGAGGAGCAGAAACTGAAACCACATGAGGAGGCTTTAAGGACATTAAGGCAGAAAATGACTCTTGAGTAAAAGCCTGTCATTCACTTTGTGGATCCATAGGAACAGAAGAAATATGTTTAATTTTTTTGTTTCTTTTTTAAGAGAATGTCCTGAGAAGGCTCAGATCCAGGACAACAGTCGAGAACTGTAGCAGGAACTTCTTCCCCAGCTAAAATATGAAGAACTCCCCTAGGCACCTCAGAAAAAAATCAACTGTGGTTCCCTCTGAATGTCTGGGATAGAGATCTGCAAAGCCTCTTCAGACATGCTGCCAGCCAGATGTTCACTGACTTCCAACATGGTCACAGCAGAGAAATCTGAAAACACAGCAGGTGAGCCTCTGAGTTTGTAACGTCCTCAGGAGAAATACCTGGCGGAGGCTTGACAGAGGAAGATTCTGATCTTACCTTTTTGACCTTCTTCTTTACTAACAACTGAGCCTTGGGGCAGGAGATTTCCTTCCATAGTATCTTTAGCGAGTGGCTTAAGATGCAGAATCTCAAGGTGCAAGGAAAGGGAAGAAAGTGTAGTGTGAAGGGTTTTAGGAACAAACACCTGACAAATGGAACAAGAAGTATGGTCGTGAGAAGCACATAAGCAAAAAGGACACTTATAATGTGGTGTCTATAGGGAATCTGTCTCCCACACTGGTATTATCCTTCCTGGATGGCATTAACCCCAAGGAACATTAAATTAAAAAAAAAAAATACAAGAAGAAACACTTAACTTGCAAAAACAGCAAACAGGTGTAGGAAGTCACTGGAGAATATAAATGTGTTCAACTGGCATAGAGTGGATGCAGGTAAACAGACCGACAATGTCAAAGTTATGTTTAGACTAGCAGCAAAGAAGTTCTGTTTTAGATAAGCCTGAATGTCACCGTTATGCCCTACGTTATACAGGGAGCATATGGTAATGTTCAGCATACCTTTTAAATTCATAAATCTTTGGAAGACTGGCTGGACACCATGTTTCTGTGGCAGGGAATCCCCATATAGTTAAGAATACAGCAGCAGTGAATAATAAGGACATCAATAAGATGGCGGTGTAAAAAAGACAAATAATGATATACAAGATTAAAAAAAGAGAAGAGGAATTAGAAACTGAGTAAGAAGTGAAGGAGATATTGATTGGAATGTAGTTAAAAAGAAAAAAATCTTTTGGAAAAAGAGTGAAGGATAGAAAAAGAAAATTGTAAGGGCTAGGATTAAAAGAGAAAAAGAAAGAAAATGCATAAAAAACACGCAAATTAATTTAGATTAAGAAGAAAAGAAACAATCTTAGAATTTTATCAGTAAATATGAACAGCATGCAAAGTTTAGTAAGAGGAATTGGTGTAGTAAATGTGAAGTAAATATAATAATATTAGAAGATGTTAGAGTTTTAACAGAGGAAGAAAGATTGCAAACAGAAAGCTTATGGAAAAGAGTTATAATTTGGAATTTGAGAGGAGAAACTTTTTCAGGAATAACAGTATTTCTATAGAACAGCAATATCTATGCTAGATTTTACTTTAGTAAGATTATGACCATTATTATTAGTAGACATAAGATGTGAAAATAAAGTTTATAGACTTATAGCAGTATATACATATGTATCATATAAGGAGAGAGAAAAGTTGTTTAAAGACACATTAGATTATCCCCGGGATTCAGCAAGCTCTGCACGGCGTGCAGGAATAGTGCAGGAGCTGCTGGAGGCAATATGGCCACCGAGAGCTCCAGGAACAAGCTCCCAGGATGTGCACGAGTGCTCCTGCACTATTCCTGCATGGACACAGCTCTTGTATGCAAATTACCCCATTTGCAGGTGAAAACCATGCAAATGAGGTGAATTTGCAATCCAGGAAGCTGGCAGCCGGCCGTGCAGGACTAGTGTAATCTGCAGAAATGTACTCGGTTAGTAACCGAGTACATTTCTGCAAACTACAAAATGGAGCCATGACAGCTCCAAATAAAGGGTGTATATAAAGTGTAAAGCATGCCAATGGCCAAATATATGACCATTGGCATGGAAAACAGTTGCAAAAATAAAAAAAAAAAACTTTTATTTTTTTGGGCCGATTTAGGCCGTTTAAGAGTAGGGCAGCGGCGTGCAAATGGGATCGGCCCAAAAATAAAAAAAAAAACTTGAAAAAAGCATTCTATCCAAAATCACAATTTTGCTATTATACTCAATGGCAGGCAGAAGACAACATGGCCAGTGAATAGTGGTTGCTAAGGGGGAAGGCTCAGTGTCAGACTTGTAACTAGGCATTAGCAGGCAATCCTAAGCAAATGAGGTGAATGATACTAAATCCCAGATTCCACCTCAAGGCTAGCTTGCACCCAACCGTGTAGGTGCAGGAAGACCATGGTGCAAGCCTAAGAGCTAGCTGACATCATAGAGGGGTATGTCAGGCATACTGTAAGCTTATTGCAGCCATGTGGCTCAGGTTTGCCCTTAGCTTAGCAGAGCTAAGCAAGGGGGTGTGTCTGAAGCTGTCAAGCACTCTTTACATTGCCTAAGCGGGTGTGTGCACCGCACGCCATGTTTTAATGGGAAAAAAAAGTAAACCAGGAAATAGCAGTTCCATGCACATCTGAGCACTGTGTTTGCGCGGTGCGCCCTTGGGCTTAAACAGGAAGGCAATGGGAAGGGAAAACAGCAGTAGGAAGGTAATCAAGGAGAACTAGCATAGCTGGCTGGTGAAATGTATCAGAATCAGCCAATTACACAGGCGGCAGCCCAGCCCATCCCAGCACACTACTAAAAACTATGCAAACACCTTTCCCTCTGTTTTTTCCCACAAACTCTACACCACCGATGTACACAAGTGGGGAAATTTTCCCAAACAAGAGCAACAAAATGATAGGGGCTGCATTAGCTCTCATAAATCAACATGTGGAAGAGGCTGAGGGTGGTGAGGATGAGAATGCTGATGACCAACCCACAGTGAGGAGAATAAGAAGAGTGTACAGACCCAGGGTAACCTACCAGGGGCTACATGAGCTGGAGATAGTGGAGCACTATAGGGTGGACAGGGACCTCCTACAGCAAATTGTTGAGCTGTGCCGGCCACACCTTACACACAGAACCAACAGAGGGGAACCCATCCCAGTGGATACCAAGGTATGTGTAGGCCTAAGAATACTAGCCACAGGCACCTTCCAAAGGCCAACTGGAGATATCATAGGGATCTCACAGGCATCAGCATCCAGGGTACTCCACCAGTTCCTGGATGCCATATCAGCATATGCCAGTGAGCACATATATTTCCACAAGATCTGTGAGGCATTGACCAGCAATATGCGTCTCTTCCACCAAATAGCAGAATACCCTGAGGTAGTGGGTGCTATAGACTGCATGCACATACACATCAAAGCACCACCCAGAGAGCGGGGTAGGGTCTACATCAACTGCAAGGGCTTCTCCTCCAGCAACTGCCAGGTCGTGTCCGATGCCCAGGGCATTGTAATGAATGTGTGTGCTGGCTGCCCTGAAGCTATCACAAATCCCACATCTGGCATCTGACACAGCTGTACCAGAGATTTGCCAATGGGGACATCCCTTATGGCCACCTAGTGGGGGATGCTGGTTACGCACTGGAGTCATGGCTGATGACACTCATCAGAAATGCACACACACCCGAACAAGAACTCCATAATGATGCACACGCACAGACCAGGATCATAACAGAGCATGTGTTTGGGATGCTCAAGTCACGGTTCCAGTGCCTGGACATATCCGATGGAGCCTTGCAGTACTCACCAGCTACATGTACCCAAATTGTCATCGTATGTGCCATGCTAAACAATATGATCCTGCAGAAACAGCTGCAGTAGGAAAAGCATGGGGCAGGGCCACACAGCCCCCCACCATTGCCAAGACCTGCACAGGCACAGAGTGACTCAGAGGAGGAACAACCTGAGCCTGCTCCAGTAGGCAGAAGGAGGCGCACCCAGTACGCCCAGGCCTTGGAAAAGAGGCAACGCATAGCACATACACTGACATGGTAGGAACCCAGGGAATGACACTTCTCTCTGACTCACACATACAGTAAAAGGGATGCCAAACATGACACAACCTGTGCTTAGCCATGTATAGGGAGGGTACTATGTGCATCTGACATAGTCAGCCCTCCAGCACCATCCTCAATACTGGCACAGCCACAAGGTAAGTCACTCTCCCTATCAATTGCTGAATGGAGTAGTATGTTTTGTTACATGTATCTATGGTATGGATGTGAGCATGCAAGGGAATCTGGTGGCTGAATGGGATGCCAGCAGATAGTAGACACCTATAGTGGCAGCATGAAATCTGTAACAAATACTGGTGTCACCACAGTAACCAGTACTAGACAAGGTGACAAAACTCACTGCAGGAAATGTGGTTGGCCAAATGTGTGTCCATAGGACACACAAATGCCAGTCACGGAGGCTCACATACCCAACAACAGTCTCAGCCAGCAGGACAGGAGTAGACAAACACAAAGAAAGGCTGTGCTAAGGCCTCTAATTGATGGCTATGGAGAACAGCCCCCCCCCTCCAGACCTACACAGACAGACTACAACAGGTCAGGCAGTGGGATGTTAGTTTTGAAGGGTAAGAAGTCTGAAACTGAAATGTAGATCAATCAAACCTAAGAACTGTAGTACACTGATATGTCTCTAGTCTGCATGATAGGTCAGAATACAGAATGAAATGGAGTACCTGAAATACCAGTACAGTCATAGCAAATGTGTACAGTTGTGAGGTGTTCCCCCCCCACAATCCTATGTAGAAATGCAGTAACATGTATGTGTAGGTATAATAACAGTGGAGCACAGATCACCTGAGCCGGCCAAAGTAGCAGGATAGATTGTAGCATGTGTAAAATATGCAGGCTGTGTGTGTTAGGTTGCTGTGTGTTGTATATTGTGTGAGAGTGGTCAGCATGTAGGCATGGTGAGGTTTGTCCTGGTGGCAATTGGCTAGTACTGCTGATGACATGGCCAAGTTCTCACAGCTGCAATGCCAAGCACAATGCAACCCAGCAAAACACATTCCAGCAGTAAGCCATAGTAATTGTTTGGATGTAATATCTGTCACCATCTGAAAGATGGACATGGCATGAATGTGGGCCCAGACATACAAACAGTACACAGGTGGAAGTACTCCAGACAGACAGTGTATAATATGTTACTGTCAAATGGGCACACCTTTAGAATTGTACATACAGGTTAGCAGCACATTAGTTGAGTGTGTGGTATGGAATACTGATGTTGTCTGGCCAAACACTGGCAGACCACAAAGGTCACAGATATGAAGTATTGAGAAATTGCTGATGTCCCTGCACAAGCCAGCATAAGTCAGATGCCCCACGTATATCTGTGAGTCAGATGCAAGTAGCGTCCATAGCATACATGCACCCAGCTCACCCCACCATCTCCCACAGGTACCTCACAGGTCTTATCCCTTTTGTTGGGAATGAGTACAATATGACACCCACCTCTGTATAGAAATAACCACAGAATGCAGCATTCTGAAGAGGTGTCCCATGCAGGTGTGTCCCTAGCTATAAGCAGCACCCTGCCAGCATCCACACCACTGAATCAATAATGACAGAATGTATTGACATTAACACCTTGCACACCTACCCTTTCACCCCAGGGGAATATAGTGGCTTGCAGTCTGGGACTGTAGGAGTGACACAATGCAATGGCCTGCTACAGCTGGCCTGCATCACTACCAAATGCCCTACAGTCCACTTCCAAATGCCTGTGTCCCACCCATACTGCCAATGTTTATTATGTCATGGACTCCCAAATAACAACATAACACAGTCCACAGAACCCAAATGCAAGGCCATGTGGACAAACCACAGTAACATGTCCACCATGTCCTACTGCATGAACTGTGGGCCAACACCAAATTACAGCTGGGATGTAGTGATAACTATAGGGAACTTATCAGATAATGTTTGCATAATGTTTGGAATTGGATAGAATAATAGGGTGGAAGGTAGGAGCACAGTCACCATGGAGTGTGTGAATTCTGAAACTCAGCTGTGTGCACATACTATCCCTGCCTGCAAACACAGGAATGGGTGGCTACAAACCTGCTCGTAAACCACAATGTGAAGGAGTAATGTCCAGAAATATGACCCTTGCCTCTGGGTAACCTGTGTGAATCTGTACAGTTGTGAGGTATGGCCACAGCAGGATATGGCCGTACTGTCATGTCGATGGATGTACAAGCATGGGATCCTCAGCCACCACTGTATTGAGGTGCTGAACCATTTACACAGACCTATCAGCAAGTATTTACAGGTTCCCCTCCAGAATGGCATGATTGTGCAAGAATATGTAGGCTGCAGACCACAATACTGGACACAGCTGCATTCACCCTGTGTTCCCCAGGAAATTACTGCAAGCAAATATATATACCTGACAGTGGTTGATGACATAAAACATCACAGTGCAATAAAACAGTACATATGTCTTAATATCTCTGCTAACACCAAAACCATATAGCGGAAGCAGCACAGACACAATTACCTACAGTAACCCACTATCCTTTGCCTATTATGACCTCATATTGTCAACCAATCTACAGATATCCCGCAGAAACAGGTTGCTAGCTGTAGGTGTAGAACACAAAAGCCTGCACTGGAGTACAACCTACCTGGAATGGATTCACACCTTCAGTACAGAAGGTCATACTGGGCATGCTCCCACACTTAGAGAAACGAAGCCCGTGTCTGACAACAACAGATGTTTGTGCACACACTCCACATTGCACACCAGTCATGCTTTGCACACACATTGGATAGGAATACACACATATATCCAAGGACAAAACACTATAATAGGGCACAATTACACATACATAGATGTGTGGAAGAGATTGACAAACAGTGACAAAGAGCCTTCCATCATGAGGCCTGCCCCACCCAGCACACATCCAATTGGCTAAAACCACATGATGTGCAAATGTCAATCACTGTAGACATTTGCCTCTGGTATCCCTCAGCACTAAAGTGTCTGTGGTGCTTGTAATAACTGTGTAACATGGCTGTACAAGTCAGTATTCATCTAGCAGTTGTATACACGTACCTGTGAAATATAAACCTGCGTGTGCCTGAGTGTTGTGTGTCAGCTTCCAGATGAATAGTTTATGGCCCATGAACAAACACTGTGCTCCCCATTGCCCTACTATAGCAAGCCTGCTGATGTCATTCATCTTGAAATACACCTTTGGGGAAGGAGTAGCTCTGTGTCATGTGCTATACCTGTGTAATGCTGTCGTGTGATGTACTAGTTAGATAGGGATTCTATTACCAGACATGGCGACTGTAGAACTTTGTATGTGTGTGTGTGTGTGTGTGTGTGTGTGTGTGTGTGTGTGTGTGTGTGTGTGTGTGTGTGTGTGTGTGTGTGTGTGTGTGTGTGTGTGTGTGTGTGTATGTGTGGACCAATGGTTTTGAGGCCATTCACACTCACTACAATATCCATTTTCCTACTTTGGGAGGGCTGCAGATGTCATTCACTTTGAAATACACCTTTGGAAAAGCAGTAGCCCAGTAAGCTCCGTGGCATGTCCTATAACTGTGTAATGCTGTAGTGTGCTGTACTAGTTAGGTAGGGGTTCTATTCCCAGACATGGCAACTGTAGAACTGTGTGTCTTTTATGTGTAGGGATCAATGATTTTGAGGTCATTCACACTCACTACAATATCCATTGGCCTACTTTGGCAGGGCTGCTGATGTCATTCACTCTGAAATACACCTTTGGGGAAATAATAACCCTGTAAACTCTGTGGTGCATGCTATAACTATGTAATGCTGTAGTGTGATGTGCAAGTTAGGGAGGAGTTGTAATCCCAGATGTGGCAACTGTGAAACTTTGTGTGTGTGTGTGTGTGTGTGTGTGTGTGTGTGTGTGTAGGGGTCAATGCTTTTGAGGCCATTCACACTCACTACAATTTCCATTACCCTACTTTGGTAGGGCTGCTTATGTCATTCACTTTGAAATACATCTTTGGGGAAGGAGTAGCCAAGTAAGCTCCGTGGTGCTTCCTATAACTGCATAATGTTGTAGTATGATGTATTAGTTAGGTAGGGGTTCTATTCTCCGACATGGCAACTGTTGAACTTTATGTGTGTTTGTATGTATAGGGATCAATGCTTTTGAGGCCATCCACACTCACTACAATTTCCATTGCCCTACTTTGGCAGGGCTGCTGATGTCATTCACTTTGAAATACACCTTTGGGGAAAGAATAGCCCAGTAAGCTCCGTGGCACATCCTGTAACTGTGTAATGCTGTAGTGTGATGTACTAGTTAGGCAGGAGTTCTATTCCCAGACATGGCAACTGTAGAACTGTGTGTGTGTGTGTGTGTGTGTTTGTCTGTGTAGGGATCAATGCTTTTGAGGTCATCCACATTCCCTACAATTTCCATTGCCCTACTTTGGCAGTGCTACTGATGTCATTCACTTTGAAAAACACCTTTGGGGAAGGAGTAGCCCAGTAAGGTCCGTGGGCATGCTATAAATCGTAATGTTGTAGTATGATGAACAAGTCAGGTAGGAGTTCTAATCTCAGATATGGCAATTGTGAAATTCTGTGTGTGTGCGTATTTGGTTGTGAGTGTGTGTGTAGGGATCAATGCTTTTGTGGCCATTCACAGTCACTAGGCACTCCTAAAAATGGTGAACATCAATATCTGTGCAGTAACAGAGACCTGATCCAAGGCTCCAGAGAGCACCCCTGCAATACCAGGTACAGCTCTCACCACACCTGTCAGCTATCAGACCAGGACCAAAACACTAAAGGTGAAGGAGTGGCAGTATTCACACCACCAGGCAACTTGCCCAACAGAATGTGTCTTATACCCCTGGTGCAACATTGCCAAGGCCTTTGACACCATCCCCCAGTCTGGAATCATAGATAAACGTACCAAGCTGGCCATTAATCCCTATGTCACCCAATGGGCTGCCAACTGCTGTACTGACAGAACCCACACTGTAAAAGTAGGTAAGACTGCAATCCAAAGTGTATAGCTTGCTACAGATCCCCCACCATGCCCCAAGATTCCCACTATGCCTTTCTAAACATACTGGCAAATATTATGATACAACCAAACACCCTAATACTGGGTGACTTACACTACCCTGCCATTAACTGGGAAAACTACTTGTGTACCAACACATGTGCCCAATGGTTCCTGGAAGTCATAATTCCCAATGCCCTGGATCAAGTAACCCATAGTCCCAGCAGGGGCTCATATATCCTAGACCTGATCATTACCAACATGGAAAATCAATGCTCCACACCTATGGTCACCCCAGCAGTGGTCAGGTCTGCCCATAAGCTAATCACCCTTAAAATCCACATCCCTCCCCCACACCTCAGTAAGGAAACCTCCGTAACACACATCTCTAAAGCCAACATCATGCTACACATGTCAGATGTGACTAACGTCATGACACCCATGCAGACGGGAACTGAAAGCATGACTGCTGAATCCTACACTAAGGCACTGTACGAGCATATCAACTTGTGCATGAATCGTGCCATCCAATATAGAACCAAGACACTCCCCACCAAGAAAAGGAAGCCAATGTGGTGGCCCCTACCATAAACATATTGTATAACAAAAGGAAGAAACTGTTGCAGAAACAAGGTAATTTCCAGGATGCAAAGTACTCCCTTACTTGCCTCAGTAAGAAGCTGAGATCCCTCATAACATCCTCCAAAGCTAGTTACAAACATAATATAGTCAAAGATGCCAAAGACAACTGCATAGCTATGTCAGGAATCTAAATGGTAATGCTTAGATCTGCTCTGAGCTACAACAGGATGGTATTAAATATACTTCTCCTAAGGATATTGCCAATATCCTGGCAGATCAATTCAGTGCCAACTGCACCACCCTCCCACCCCATAAAGGGCCCATCTCAACACTGAAAGATTGCCAGATTCCAGTAATAATGGCCATGCAGTTAAAAACCACACTGTTCAGAGCTAAGAAAACAGCATCCATGGAACCAGACAACATCCCAGGCTGTGTACTACATAAACTACAAAATAAACTGGCACCTCACCTATGTGCCATGTCTAATCATAGCCACATGTCAGGCTTCATGCCCATTGTGTGGCTCACAGCTACAGTTATCCCAGTCCACAAGGGAGGATCCACCTTGGATCCTGGGAACTACAGCCCCTGCAGTATGACGTGCCTAATCTTCAAGGCCATGGAATGTATTATCATGGAACTTATAAATAAAGACATTGGCAACCTGCAAACACTGGAACCCACCCAGGTTGGGTTTGTGAAGGGCCGATCATGTCTCCTGAACCTGACTGACATCTTTGAATCAGTCTCCAGAGCTGTGGACGAGGGTAAGGTGGTTCACACAGCCTATCCAGACATTGCCAAGGCCTTCAACACCATCCCTCAGTCTGGAATCATAGATAAACGTACCAAGCTGGCCATTAATCCCTATGTCACCCGATGGGCTGCCAACTGCTGTACTGACAGAACCCACACTGTAAAAGTAGGTGACACCAAATCCAGCCCCAGACAATTGATAGTTGGAGTAGCTCAGGGTTCTGTCCTAGGACTGATCTTGTTTGGCATCTACTGCTCTGAAGTACAGGCCAACACTAAGGGACTCTGGCTAACAAAGGTTGCAGATGACTGCACACTGTGAGCCAGTATTGAATCCCCACATGATGTGGATATTCTACAGAAGGGCCTTACAGAAACTGATGCTTGGTGCCAGAGCCATGGGTTCAAGCTCAATGCCAAGAAATGTATAGTTATCCCCTTTAGGAAAAAAAACATGTACCCATGAATTACCACATAGGTGGCAGTACACTAAACACCTAAATTGTGATAAGAGACTTAGGGACACAGGTGGACAGTGGTCTCACCTTTGATAATCACATCACCACAACAGTGAGGAAATCCACCTATGTGGCACACCTCATCACTAAGGGCTTTACATCCAGGAAAAAGGAGGCTATTGTCCCACTGTAGTCATCTCTCAGTAGACCCAGTACAGACTACAATGGCCAATTTGGTATGTACCTCACAATACATCTTCAAAAACTAGAAAGACTGCAGATATACCTTACTAAAAGAATCACAGGCCTAAACCAGATGCCCTATGCTGACCATCTGAAAATCATCCAGCTATACTATAGTATACTCAGAGGTGATCTCTGCTTAACATATAATGCTATGTCAAACCCAGAACAGTTGGACATGCTACACTTAAAGAAATACAAATCCCTCACAGCCACATGCTTCAGGGATCCAGACCTTGTCATCACAATGAACAATACATGCTGGAGGGATGTGTTCCTGACCCAGAGACTCCCCGGACTCTGGAATAGACTGCCCATGCATGTCAAGCAGAGCACCTCTTTGGCCCTCTTCAAAAGGAACCTTGACTACTGGATGGGAGATATGAAATTGACCCCGGGTATCATGTCAGTCACCCTGCTAGACAGGGGTCCAGGGAAGTAAATATTGCAGGAAGACATAGCCAGGGAATTGTCATGGCTAGGCATGTATAGGCCCTTGGGCCGATAGCCTATTACCAGCCTATGAACCTGTGACATACACTTTCCATTGCCCAACCTTGGCAAGCCTGCTGATGTCATTCACTTTGAAATACACCTTTGGGGAAGGAGTAGCCCAGTAATCTCGATGACGTGTGCTATAACTGCGTAATGCTGTAGTGTGATGTACTAGTTAAGTAGGAGTTCTAATCTCAGACATAGCAACTGTAAAACTTTGTGTGTGTGTTTGTTTGTCTGTGTAGGGATCAATGCTTTTGAGGCCATTCACAGTCACTACAACTTCCATTACCCTACTTTGGCAAAAATGATGATTTCATTCACTTTGAAATACACCTTTGGGGAAAGAGTAGCTTATCAAGCTCTGTGGTGTGGGCTATAACTGTGTAATGCTGTAGTGTGATGTACTAATTAGGTAGGAGTTCTAATCCCAGACATGGCAACTGTGAAACTTAGTGTGTGTGTGTGTGTGTGTGTGTGTGTGTGTGTGTGTGTGTGTGTGTGTGTGTGTGTGTGTGTGTGTGTGTGTGTGTGTGTGTGTGTGTGTGTGTGTGTGTGTGTGTGTGTTTGTCTTTAGTATTCTGTGTGGAGGTAGCTGTGAGTGTGTAAACAGGACTCATTGTGGAGTAGGTTTTGCAAATTTCTTATATGGTGGGCCTATTATATGTCACAATATCCACCTTACAGGGATAACAGATGTCAAACAGCAGAGAGGATGGGGTAGATAATCCATACCTCTACATATGACATCATGGCTTGGGGAACAATATAGGCAACCCTTGTATTACCCAAAGAACATTTTCCACCCATGTCTCATACACAAACACTCTTGGCTAGGCAACAACCACTATGTTGGTAGTTCTCTGCATATTGCCCACAGATAGTAGCCATGGTGTGATTGCAGTGGACTACAGAGGACATGGCACCCTGTCCCACCCCTACAATAGGCAAATCATTGCATACAGTGCTCCTTCACTATGTTCCCCACTGGATGCCTGCAACAACTGTAGAGTCAGCAAATGTAACCTACAAAGGACATACCATACCTTATACACTTGCCCTGTATGGACAGATGCCACTGACACTAGTGAATACCTGTATCATGCTGTCAATGTAGGTGCAGGGTCAACCTGGTTTCCATTGCCAGTTCTCACCACATGAGGTGAGGAATGGCACATCTAATGATAACAATCTGTCAACACAACATGCCCCAGACACCCCAGGTACACTTCCACATGTCATAGAACATGCATGTGGGATGTGTGCACATCCCAGACACAGTCCATTTTATGGAATATCAAACATATACATGGCAAGCATTGCACAGCACTGGCCACCCACAATAGTATCCCAGATGAGTGGATGGTGAATATAATACCCACCTGTGTAGGCTAATCCAGACCACTACACCCCTGAGCCACACTGCAGACCATTGTCATGTGGCCTGATGCCAAGGTATTCCCTTTACCTAGCCTTGTACAGCCTTCTGGCACAGTCAACCACTACACACATGTGAAGCAATGCACCCATGCATGTCAGTACTGGCAAACCTGTGTGTGTGTGTGTGTGTGTGTGTGTGTGAGTGTCTAGAGTATAATTATTTGGATGCCATTCACACTCACTACACCTCCCATTGGCCTACTGAAGCATGCCTTTCGATGTCAGACACCTTGACATACCCTTTGCCCAAATATCAGCCTGATAACCTCTGTGGTGCATGGGATACCTGCGTATTACTGTAGTTTGGCAAACTAGTTAGTTAGGAAGTTTAATCCTGACTCTGTCAACTGTGATAATGTGTAAGTCCATGAGAGAGTGTGGCTGTGTCATCCTTGACACCTGTTCTTGTGGACAGGCACATGTACTACACCTACCTTATCCCTCCTTTATCACTGTTGCTGATGTCACTCACCATCAAATATACCTTTGCACAACTCCCCAACATGTAAGCTCTGTGGCGCATGCAATAACTGCATAGATATGTAATAGCAATATATAGCCAGGCATGGGTTTGAAACCCCATACTGGTAAGTATGTGACACAAACCTGCTTAGCTTTTACTCTCCTGCCCCCTCAATGTATTACTGTGTCTCTGTCTGTCTCTCTCTCTCTCTCTCTCTCTGTGGTGGATGTGGAGAAATGCACCTGCTTTGCTTAGGCAGCAGCTTGTGTTTTGTACGTGATGCTCATGATCAGCTGATGGCCTGTGCAGAATTGCAGTCCCCCACTAGCTGATTGCATGTGGAACAGCTGTGGTAACATTCCCATAGCCAATTGCATGGAAACACATTCCTATAACTAGGAACATCATGTGGGTGTTGGCCCTTTTCATTCACTGTGAGCAGGACTTCATGTCAGTGTTTGAGAAACAACTTCACAGATAATAGTATGATATACCTCTAGCAACATACACTGTGGAGACAGGCCAACAAACAAGAGGGGGGTGTTCCAGACATGACTACAGAATGTAAGTTTTGCTCTTCTGCATTTGAAGTAATGTTGATTTAACAGGGTTTGTGTGGATATGGCTGGTCTACATGATTTAATACCTGTCATGACAGTGTTATGAGTTTGAGGAAACTCCCACCTGTAGGGTTATCTGCAGACTGGCCAGTGTCTGGAGTCTTATGTGTCTTGTGTTACTGACAGATTACCTATCTTAGAACTGCAGAAGCATAGTCTGAGGATTGCAGTAAGTACATGGTGACAGCCATGAGAGTTACTGACTTCATATCCCTCATAGGACATATGTCACAACAAACCCTGTTACAGCAGTAAATGTATGAGGTTATCACGGCAACATGTCAATATTGGCCCTGTGTTTGTGCCTCCAGCCACAGTTATGTCAACCTTTGTACATATATCATGCAGAGGTGCAGATGTTCTGTACACCATTATTTATTGACATCATACCTGATAACAAGCCAGTGAGATATCAGACTGCTAGACATGTTATTTATAGTAGATTTGAGGACATAACCTGGACATTCTGTGGTAGTGTGTACAGTAGTGAGGTCTATGTACTTATGGTGATTGTCGATAGTGTGTGTATTGCGAATATGTACCGTGGCCTGTGTACAAACTGTGGTAGATGTCATTGTTCTTGGTCCTGTTCTATCTGATGTTACATGCTGCTCAAGTGTATGGTACCCTATCGGTTTACATGCTTATAAGGCCAAATACACACATGTCCCATACCACAGACAGGCATCGGACCACACTGTGTAGTGGCCCAGTATATGTAGGGTTAGTGTGTGAATGGCACATATGAGGATAGTGTTGAACAGACAGTCCATATACTGTAATATTAAGCTCACTTACCATATGTGGCTGTGTTCACATTGATTTTGGGTATGCACTTTCACACAGGTGTCTGTTACTCTGTTCTGTGATATGCCTGTAGAGCCTGCTATATTTGCTGGTACATGTGTATTCTCCCATAACAAATGTAGGCCAGTTTTGTGGCAGTCTGCCTGCAGTTTGCACAGTGCTTTATTACATGCCTAGCAACTTAGTGTACTTACCCAGTGTGATGTTATGTCCAGATATTTGTCAGATGTACTGCTGCTGGGCCACCATAATTGTCATGTATTTCTGACAAAGCAGTGGGATGCTGTACAGATGTATGTCAGTAACTAGTGGGTAGTATGTGGCCATGTGACCTCTGGACCACTGGTTATTATGTGTCAGGACAGACAGGAGTGTGTGACTGCATAAACTGTGTGGGCGTATGTATTCCAGTATTTACGTGATATACCCATTTACATGGCTGTTAACATCCACATTGTCAGGCTTGGTCCACATGTCTTGCACTAAGGGGTTCTGCGTATACCTCTGGACTGACCAGAGTTTGTCAGACTGTCCACATTTATTGGTCATATCTCTGCTGTATTCCACAGGACCATTACTGTGATATCAGTGGTACTGTACTATGATGACCTTCGGATGTCTGTCAGTAACTGATGGCATACATATCAATAGCAGATGTGACTTCCCACACACATTTCTGTTAACCAAAATAGGATGAGACTGTAAGATGCCAGTAACCATGAATGAAAAAATGGTCTAGGCACACTGAGAATGGCTGTAAATTAATGTATTATAATAAAACTTAATACACAAGCACTTACACCCTGCCAAAATGCAAGGCTTTTTCAAGTGAATGAAATTAGCTAAAATTCATCTGTTTAAATACCCTTGGCCCCTAAAAGGCGCCAAATATTATTAAAGGTACATACCTTCCCCTTATTAAAAACATCAACAGCAATTTAATACATTTCATTATATGTAGTACATATTTTATAAATCACATGATTTAAAGTGCAGTGTCTCAATTTGAGGTAAAATACAGTGCTTGTAAACCAGAACAACAGTCAAGGTGAAATAAAAGTAATATAAAAGTAAAGATAGTAATTATACATCTATCCTATTGCAATAATTTGTTAATACTTTGTTAATACAGAATTACAATTTCTTTGCTTTTTTAACCAAGTATGGTTTAATGGATATGTGATCATTTAAACCCGGGGGGTTGGTTGCATTAAATTTTATCTGCCAGTATGTTTCCCTACAACTTAACCAATTTTCCCAATCTCCCCCCTAGGGTCCATTAAAACTTGGTCTAGAATTTCAAACAAAAACCCAGTGTGACCAGTTTCCCCATATATGCAAATGTGGTCCTTTTAAAGTGGGAAATAACATATTTGTTTAGCTCTGTTTATTGGAAACATATTTAGTTATATCGTCATTTTTTGGACGACATATTTGTAATTTGGGATGGACCTAAGGAAATTCTAACTTCCTTTATTGATTACTTGAACTCCACTATCAGATTTCTAAAGTTTACATATAAATTTGACTCCACCAGGATTGAATATTTAGATGTGAGGTTGGATAAACATGAAGGATGGTTGAAATCTAGGATACACCATAAAAACACATTTTGTAACTCATACCTCCCATACACTAGTGCACACCCCTGGAAACAGAAAAAGGAGTACAATAAAAGGTCAGATGGTTAGGGCCACCAGAATGACCTCAGAGAAGAATGATTTTCTATGTGAAATAGAATTGATATCTGGGTTCTTTAGGGCCAGGGACTATCCAAACAACTTAATATAAAGAGTGGCCATGGAACTTTTAAAGGGATGGGGTATTAAATATATGCCCTTTTTAGGAGACACTCAATATAACCCCGAGGGCCACCAGGATACTGAACAACATTTTGGAAGGGCACTAGTGATCCAGTACAGTCTTCTTCTTTCCACTGCTCCCGTTATGGGTCGCCACAGCAGATCAACTGTTTCCATTTCTTCCTGTCCTCTGCATCTTGCTCTGTCACACCAACCACCTGCATGTCCTCTCTCACCACATCCATAAACCTTATCTTAGGTCTTCCTCTTTTCCTGTTACTCGGCAGCTTCATCCTTAGCATCTTTTTCCCAATATACTCTGCATCCCTCCTCAGCACATGTCCAAACCAATGTAATCTTGCCTCTCTGGCTTTGTCTCCAAACCTTCCAACCTGAGCTGACCCTCTAATATACTTATTCCTAATCCTGTCCATCCTCGTCACACCCAGTGCAAATCTTAACATCTTCAACTCTGCCACGTCAAGCTCTGACTCCTGCCTTTTTGTCAGTGCCACTGTCTCCAACCCATATAACATAGCTGGTCTCACTACCCTCTTGTAGACCTTCCCTTTCACTCTTACTGGTACTCGTCTGTCACAAATCACTCCTGACACTCTTCTCCACCCACTCCATTCTGTCTGTACTCTTCTTCACCTCTCTTCCACACTCAGCATTACTTTGAACTGTTGATCCCAAGTATTTAAACTCATCCATCTTTGCCACCTTTACTCCCTGCATCATCACCATTCCTCTATGCTCCCTCTTATTCACACACATATATTCTGTCTTAGTCCTGATGACGTTCATTCCTCTTCTCTCTAGAGCATATCTCCACCACTCCAGGGTCTCCTCCACCTGTTCCCTACTCTCACTACAGATCACAATGTCATCTGCAAACATCATAGTCCACGGGGACTCCTGTCTGATCTCGTTTGTCAACCTGTCCATCACCATACAGTAACACTTCAAAAGAAATTAAGAGTTTAATTGAAAAAAAAAATGGAAAATGTTAAAATTTAATCAAGACATTGCACATAAATTGGGTGAGACCCCTCACTATGTCTTTAAAACAGGGACTAATAAAAAAAAATTCTTTAAGAAAAACAAAAATGATGTTAGGTACCAGGGAGGTTTTGGGACTAAAAGGTGTGGAAGATGTGGATATTGTAAATACATCATAGATAAGGAACAAGTAGTGTTGAACAACAGTATGAATAGTGTCATAAAATTCAGGAAGGGCAACTGTATGACTAGGGGTATAGTCTATTTATCCCTATATAAAGATTGCCCTAGGTTCTACATTGGAAAATCTGAGAGGGCATTTATAAACACACCTATAATATTAGGAAGAAAAATCTGAACAACACACTTTATAGACACTTTCATGTGGAAACTGGTCAGACTGGGTTTTTGTTTTTAATTCTAGAACAAGTTTTAATGGACCCGGGGGAGGGGGATTGGGAACATTGATTAAGTTGTAGGGAAACATACTGGCAGAAAAAAATTTAATGCAACCACCCCTCGGGTTTAAATGATCACATATCCATTAAACCATAATTGGTTAATAAAGCAAAGAAATTGTAATTTTGTATTAACAACGTATTAACAAATTATTGCAGTAGGATAGATGTATGATTACAATCTTTACTTTTATATTACTTTTAGGTTCATAGTTTCATAGGTAGGTACTAGGCTATCGGCCCGAGGGCTACGTAAGCCTAGCTAACAAGGTTCCCTGGCTTACGCCGCCCAAGTAAGTTATTTTCCTGTGCCACTTTTGAGCAGAGACACAGAAGTTATCCCCGGGGTGTATTTCCTATTTCACATCCGCTCATCACGATTTTTCTTGAAGAGTGCTAATGAAGAACTTTGCTTGACATAGATGGGTAACCTGTTCCAGAGTATGGGAAGTCTCTGGGACAGGAATCTATCCCTCCAGCATGTCCTGTTTATTGTGTTGACAAGGTTTAGGTCCCTAGAGTGTGTAGCTTGGAGGGATTGGGATTTCTTTAGGTGTAGCATGTCCAACAGCTCTGGGTTTGATATAGCTTTATATGTTAGGCAGAGATCACCTCGGAGTAGGCGATATGCTACAGAGTAAAGCTGGAGTTTTTTGAGACGGTCAGTGTAGGGCATCTGTTTGAGGCCAGTAATCCTCTTTGTGAGGCACTTCTGTGGCCTTTCCAGCTGCTCAGATGCCTTGTGAGGTACATTCTAAAAGGGACGTTGTACTCTATAATGGGTCTAATGAGTGTTGAGTAAAGGGGAACAATGACTTCTTTTTTCCTGGATGAGAACCCTTTTATGATGAGGTGTGCCAAGTAGGACATCCTGACTACTGTGGCAATGTGACTATCAAAGGACAGACTACTGTCCACCTGGGTCCCAAGGTCTCTCATCACACATTCGGTGTTAAGTAGACTGCTGTCTATGTAGTAATTCATGGGTACAGAGTTTTTACCAAAGGGGATGACAATGCACTTTTTGGCATTGAGCTTAAGGCCATGGCTCTGACACCAGGCATCTGTCTCAGTGAGGCCCTTCTGTAGGATTTCCACATCATTTGGGGACTCGACTATGGCTCATAGTTTGCAGTCATCTGCAAATTTCATTAGCCAGAGGCCTTCTGTGTTAGCCTGTACTTCAGAGAAGTAGATACCAAACAGGAGAGGTCCCAGGACTGAACCCTGTGGTACTCCACTTGTCACTTGTTTGAGGTCAGATTTGGAGTTTGCAACTTTTACAGTGTGGGTTCTGTCAGTGAGCCATTTGGCAACCCATCTTGTGATGTAGGGATTTATACCTAGTTTAGTGAATTTAGCTATAATTCCAGAATGGGGGATGGTGTCAAAAGCCTTGGTGAGGTCAAGATAGGCTGTGTGAACCACCTTACCCTCATCTATGGCTTTGGTGACTGCCTCAAAGAAGTTGATCAGGTTCAGGAGGCATGATCTGCCTTTCACAAACCCGAACTGGGTGGGATCCAGAGTTTGGAGTTTACCAATGTCTATGTTTAAGAGTTCCATGATGATATGTTCCATGGCCTTGCAGACCAGGCTTGTCAGGCTAATAGGGCATAGTTCCCATGATCAGTGGTGGCTCCCCTTTTGTGGAGTGGGATAACTGTTGCTGCATGCCATTCAGGGGGCACAAAGCTTGATGTGAGGCTATGATTGAACATGGTGCTTAGGTGGGGAGCCAGTTCATTCTGAAGTTCATGTAAAATGCAGCCTGGGATGTTGTCCGGTCCCATGGATGCTGTGTTTTTGGCTTTAGAGAGTGCAGCTTTTACCTGCGTAGTTGTGATTACAGGGACTCTGCATTCTTCCTGTATAGATATGGGCCCTTTAGGGGGTAAGGGGGGATAAAGTTAGCACTGAACCTATCTACCAGGATGTTGGCAATATCAGTTGGTTCTGTAATTTTCGTGCCGTTGTGCTGTAACTCAGAGCAGATCTGGGTGTGTCATTGAGATTCTTGACATAGCTATAGAATGCTTTGTGGTTGACCTTAGAATCAGTGGTGATATTGTTTTCATAGCTAGCTTTGGAGGATCTTATAAGGGATCACAGCTTCTTACTGAGGCTGACCAGGGAGCTCCTCCACTCATGGGAATTTACTCTTTTTTGCAATAATTTCTTCCTTCTGTTGTACAGTTTGTTTATGGCAGGGGACCACTAGGTTGGCTTCCTTTTTTTGGAGGATAGCGTCTTGGTTCTGTTTGGGATAGCAAGATCCATGCAATTGTGTAAGTGCTTATAGAGTGCATTTGTGTAGGATTCAGCAGTTGTAACTGTATTGTCCATCTGCATGGGTGTCATGAAGTTCACCACTTCTGTCTTAAGAAGCATGAAGTTGGCTTTGGAGAAAATTTTTACTGTGGTTTCCTTAATGGGGGGTGGTGACGGGATGTGGATCTCAAGGGTGATTAGCTTATGGTCGGATCAGACAAACGAGGAGTTGACTTCAGGTGTGGAACACCGGTCAAGTCATGTTGGTAATGACTAGGTCTAGGATATTGTTGCCCCTGGTGGGGGTGTGGATAAGTTGATCCAGGGCATTGGAGTTTATGAATTCCAGAAAGCGTTGTATGAAGGAGTTGTTATACGAGTAGTTTTCCCAGTTAATGGTGGGGTAGTTGAAATTGCCCATTATTAGGGTGTTTGGTTGAACCCTAATATTTTCCAGTTAATCAAGAAAAGAGGAATGGGAATCCTGGGGCATGGTGGGAGATCTGTAGCAAGCTACAATTTGGATTGCAGTTTTGCCCAGAGTTAGTTGCACTTGGATAACCTCAGATGCATTATGCTGAGCAATTAGCCTGGAGGTGTGGATATCCTTAATGAATATGGACACACCTCTGCCTTTGGTGTTCCGATCCAGGTTACATGGCCGAAAAGTGTGGTATGAGTTATAGCCTGGTAGTGCAGGGGTGCTCTCTGGAGCCTTGAACCAGGTCTTAGTCACTGCACAGATATCGATGTTCTCCATTTTATGGAGTGCCTCGAGTAAGTGCATTTTGAGATTTAGACTTCTAGCATTGATTAGCATTACCCTCAGTTTTTGCTTGCCTGTTCCTGTTACGGTGGTGAATTTGTCATTTGAACCTTGCCTAAAAAAGGCACTATAGGGGCGGCAAGAGCCTTAGCCAGTATCTGCAATCCCATGGGTGACAGCTGCAGGC
This sequence comes from Protopterus annectens, assembly GCF_019279795.1. Lineage (NCBI taxonomy): Eukaryota > Metazoa > Chordata > Ceratodontiformes > Protopteridae > Protopterus > Protopterus annectens. The sequence goes on from NC_056729.1 coordinate 131,422,470, forward strand.
CATCTCTGGCAAAGCATTGTGGTCTGTCATCCATGTCATTCCACCAGACAGATATTGGATCCACTTAGAATGACACCAGAAGCTTAGCCAATTGCTGAAGTCAATCATTTTGTCCTTGCACTGCAGTATCATTCTGGGCGATGGCAGAATGCTACTCAGGGCTAGGGTCATACCAGCCTGGGCTACAAGATCAGTGAGCTCTTCCATGTCTCTTTTCATGTAGTCCAGGGAGGTACATCTCAGGTCATTCGCACCAACATGGACAATGACAGACTCATACCTGTGCTTGTTGTGGAGTGACCTGAGTGCGTGGGTTATGTAGCAGATTCTTGCACCCCATAGGTAGTTGACAGTAACCTTCTCCTTGTTTTGCCTGGTGAGTGGGACATCAGTGTGCCTGGCTATAGATTCACCTATGACTAGTGTGTTGAATACGTTGTTTTGCCTTATTGGCTGTGGTTGAGTGGCACACTGAGTCTGTGGGCTATGTGTCATTTGGGTTGTGTTGCGGGGTGGAAGTTTCTTGTATTTCTGCTTTGGAGGTCTCTGTTG